>NC_092372.1:1999940-2299940 GCF_030028105.1 Mobula birostris | reverse complement strand
AGATTTAATTATTTCTTATTGATGGGTGGCAGTTAGATTTGTCCCAATCCTGCACATGATTAGCAGAATGTGACCCTTGAAATTGAGCTGCCCTGCCTTTCCCTTTTGCTTCGGTAGGTGTCGCTGCTGAGGCTGGCCGTGCACATGCGTCGGGCTACCGCGTCCCGATTTCCATGGTGGCGGAGCGGCTCTCGGGTTAAAAGGGAGCCTGTTGATTTTTGGTGAATGAGCAATGTTATACGAATATATAACCCTGCATTCTGTAAGTTAGCGCATTTTAATTCAATTTAGCCAAAAAAAGTTCTGCTGTAATGCACCGTTTGCACTAATTGGAGGTCACAAACAGACAGACAGAGCATGAGAGTTTCAGTAGTATACTAGACAGCGGGGTGACCCGTTGGGACATCCTTTGAGAGAAGGGTAATGCAGTCTGATGTGACCAGAATGAACATTAAATTTTCCTGAATGCTATTGGTATTGCTTTGCTTTGGAAACTGAAGTAGAAAACCTCAGTTTATTAAAGAATGACACATAGCAAAACAAATATAGCTGCTCCTCATTTAACGAAGGACAGCTTTGATGGCATCATTTCTGGTTTATCTGTCACCCTTGTGCCTCTCGTTGTCATTCTGGAGACATGCAGTCCTTTCATCCCGTCTCTTCATCTCTTCTGCTGTTTGTTGTTTGTCTCTGTCCTGGAGACGTGCATTTCTCAGGTCCTTTGTCTCTTCCTCTCTCCTCCTGTGCCTGTTTTTGTCATTCTGGAGACGTGCGGTCTTCTCATCCCCCATCTCTTCAGCACTTCTGCTGTTTGTTGTTTGTCTCTGATCCTCAAGTCAAGTCAAGTCACTTTTTATTGTCTTTTCGACCATAACTGCTGGTACAGTACACAGTAAAAACGAGACAACGTTTTTCAGGACCATGGTGCTACATGAAACAATACAAAAACTACACTGAACTACGTATAACAACACAAAAACCACTAGACTACAGACCTACCCAGGACTGCATAAAGTACACAGAACAGTGCAGGCATTTTTATAAATAATAAGACAATAGGCACAGTGGAGCGCAGTAGGTTGGTAGTCCGATGGCTTGGGGGAAAAGCTGTTACATAAATAAACAGCTGAATGGTGACGTCCGGGATTCTGTCCGTTTCTGTACTCCCGCCGAGTATTTCGTTGGAGTCGGATGTAGTCCATTGGAGAGCAGAACGGCTAGGGCTTGCTTTTTTCCTGGCACGGACTCCTGCCCCGCAGATGTGCATGCCTCTCCTCCTCTGTCTCTCCTTCTTGTCACGTACCCTGTGACGGGGATAAAGAAACCAGCAGAAATAGAAACCACTTTGGAGTCCAGTATTGCTATAAACTAATAATATTTATTAGTAACTACGCAATACAGTAAACTAAGTGAAGATAAATCAAACAGGTTAGTAATGATGATGTGTGTATATATATATATATATATATATATATATATATATTGGTAAGTGTGGAAAGTGTGGAATATATATGTATGAAAAAGCAAGCTTTCAGTCTAGGGGTAAAAAGATACAGTCTTACGATGTTGAGTAAAGTTCAGTTCAGTTCAGTTCAATTCGTGGTGTTTAGTTGAGTAGTGATGAAGAGAGAGACAGAGAGACAGAGAGAGTTGAGTCTTCAGGTGAGCTGATGCTCATCGTTTTCCGAAATCCTTTACAAGTCACCGACTGTGACTTTAACAACAAAGGGGACCGTACTTCGGTGTGGTTGAGCTGTCTACCCAGGCCAGGGTCGGACACATGGACAACTCCCCACCGGTCTTGCCTTTGAATTTTCACTGGCAGAGCAATTGGATCAATCCGCCTGATCGATCCTCCAAAACCCACTTTCTCTGCGGGCACAACAATGCTCATTCAGTGTCCAGATCATGTGTCTGAGGTCTGTATCATCTGACCTCTCATTTATTTCACCAGGCTGAGCATCACCTGTCATTCAAACAGTCCCTCCTTCCTTTGTCTGTAAAGAAATGCGAGCGGGCAACAAGTGCTGTCGGTCACCATGGCAACTTTCGAGCTGCTCGGTGCTGTCTCCAAACCCAACTCAGTAGAAATCCAAAGTTACTTCCAGTGCCTTAAAGTGACAGTCCAACCGTCAATCTTCGTCTCTCTCGCTCTCTCTTTTTAAAACAAACCATCGATGATAAATAACTTGTCTCTGTCTCTCTTCAAACAGTTAACAGGGGAACTCCTGGATCCCCTCACATTCTTCTCATAGTTTTTTTGTCCCGACTCTGATCCTGGAGTCGTGCGGCCCTGGCCTCATCCAATTCTTGTTCTCTCCCTCTCCTTGCCGCTTCCCGACGACGTTTGGCGTCATCTCTTGACCATAATGTCCCCTTTCCCTTTCCACGCGGCATAATTAGGCTGACCATTTTTTTTTACCCCAATGCTGGATAGAAAATACGAAGCAGTAACACCAAAAGATACTAATTATTCTTGATGATGTGGTTGGCGCTCTCAAAAATGGGCGTGATATAGTCACCACTGTCCTTTGACTGCAGCAAAGGGTTTTATGGGTGTCTCGGAGTTGGTCATTACAATAAGATTTAATTATTTCTTATTGATGGGTGGCAGTTAGATTTGTCCCAATCCTGCACATGATTAGCAGAATGTGACCCTTGAAATTGAGCTGCCCTGCCTTTCCCTTTTGCTTCGGTAGGTGTCGCTGCTGAGGCTGGCCGTGCACATGCGTCGGGCTACCGCGTCCCGATTTCCATGATGGCGGAGCGGCTCTCGGGTTAAAAGGGAGCCTGTTGATTTTTGGCGAATGAGCAATGTTATACGAATATATAACCCTGCATTCTGTAAGTTAGCGCATTTTAATTCGATTTAGCCAAAAAAAAGTGCCGCTGTAATGCACCATTTGCGCTAAATGGAGGTCACAGACAGACAGAGCATGAGAGTTTTAGTAGTATATAGATAGATTTCTAATAACTAAACAAATAAATAAATAAATGTGTGTATGTCATTTAATTGGAACCCTAAATGAAATGAATGGGAATATATGCTAGAAATGCAAGTAAGGCAGCAAAGCAGCCGAGTCTGTTTGCGTGTAGGGGTGCGGCGTGTCAATCGTTATCTCTATTCCTGCTTCACCAGACTCAAATCCCCTTTCACACCCTGCAGGATGGCTTGCTCAGTCACTCATTGTACAGTGTGACCCAGCAGGATGCCCTGCAACGTTGCTCCACCACATAGTGATTATGATTATTACAAATAATTACACTTTGTGTGTTGGCTATCCCCCGAGGTCGAGGATGATGTTCTTCATTCTGAAGAAGTGGCCCACAGAGCGAAGATGCCTGTGCGTGTATTTGTTTAACGTGCACCTGATGTTGCACTCCAAGAGTGCAACATCAAGTATAAAATCCTAAAGGGATTGGACAGGCTAGGTGCAGGAAGATTGTTCCCGATGTTGGGGAAGTCCAGAACGAGGGGTCACAATTTGAGGATAAAGGGGAAGCCTTTTAGGACCGAGATTAGGAAAAACTTCTTCACACAGAGAGTGGTGAATCTGTGGAATTCTCTGCCGCAGGAAACAGTTGAGGCCAGTTCATTGGCTATATTTAAGAGGGAGTTAGATATGGCCCTTGTGGCTAAAGGGATCAGGGGGTATGGAGGGAAGGCTGGTACAGGGTTCTGAGTTGGATGATCAACCATGATCATACTGAATGGTGGTGCAGGCTCGAAGGGCTGAATGGCCTACTCCTGCAACTATTTTCTATGTTTCTATGTTTCTATTAAGAGGGACACAATACTTCACAAATCAACCCACTGATTCCAATGGCATGGAAACCACGACGATTGGAGCTGATGGATTTGTTGCAGCCTTAATTCACCTTCACAGCCGTTGAGTTCGAAGTAACTTCATCTGCCTGTTCCACTGTTGAGGTCTTGGTTGGATTGTTCTTTGTCAGGGTCCTCACCCTCGACCTTACCGTCATGGGTGACCCCACCAGGAGCACAGATCCAGACGGTATCGTTCTCGGGATCACAGGACCACACAAGCCTCTCCACCGCGACAAGGTGACAATCCACGGAGAAGAATTATGCTTTAATAGACCATAAGCTCAGGACCAGAGTTAGGCTGTTTGGCCCATCAAAACTGTTCTGCCATTTCATCATGGCTGATCCATTTCCCTCTGATTCCCAGTCTCCTGCCTACACCCTGTAACAGAGCATTCCTATTTTAACAGAAGATCTTTTAAGTTAGGTATCAAATTTGTCCACATTATGATTGTGTTTGGTCGTGCATCATTTACTCTTGCTGATGATAATTCTACGTAAGAAATGTCCAGAAAGCTCCGAAGCCAGTGAGTATTTGAAATATCATGGGGAGTTTTCCAACACTGGACTACAATCTTCTTAGCTGCAGTCAGGCCTGCCAGCCAGATTTTGCGTGTTTTTTTCGTAAGGGAAAGATGGGAGTCATCATTTAGAAGATGTACAGCAGAGTCCATTGGTAATTGTACCCCTGTATGTTCTGTAAGAGTACTGATAACCTTCCCCCGCAAACTAAAACCCCTGGGCATTCCCATACAACATGTATAAAAGAGCCAATGGCTCCATGGGGGCAGAATGAGCAATATAGGTCAGGAACCAGTCCCATTTGATGTCTAATTCTCGGTGTTAAATATGCTCTATGACAAAATTTCAAGTGTATATACTGATGATTTGGATTTTTCGAAGCACCGGCAGCATTATCCCAAATCGCATCCCAGTCTAAGTCTTGTCCCAATTCAAATATGTCCCTATCCCAGGTTTTCATTCCTGATGTGGGCATAGATTTCTGGGAGTTCAATTTATCATAGATACTATCTGTCCTGGAGCACTCTGTATCCAACTTAAAATGGGATGGTCCTTTAAATCTGAGCCCCAGGGAATGCCATAGGCTTTACAAACTGACCTTACTCGAAAGTAGAAGAAAAGAGAATGTTTATCAATATTATATCGAGAGACCAATTCTTGACAGCTAAGGATAGTACTTACCCCATTAATATCTTAAAGAGTAGTAATACCTTTATCCTCCCAACTTCTGCTAGTGAATGGTTTCCCCCCAGATTGAAGATGATTATTGTTCCATAATGGAGACGATTTACTCCATACGCTTCTAAATTTTAGGAATTTTTCTGCTGCTCTAAACACTTGTAGCATATGGGTTAAAATTGGACCATAATACAAATCACATTTTTTGGTAGACATAGCTATAAGGAGAAAGTTCTTCAACCTTATTGGTGATATTAGATGATGAGGACACTCATTCTTCATTTATTGTCATTTAGAAATGCAGGCATTAAAAAATGATACAACGTTCCTCCAGAGTGATATCACAAGAAAACACAGTACAGACCAAGACTAAAACTGACAAAACCACATAATTATAACATATAGTTACAACAGTGCAAAGCAATACCATAATTTGATACAGAGCAGACCATGGGCACGGTAAAAAAAAGTCTCAAAGCCCTGATAGACTCATCATCTCACGCAGGCGGCAGAAGGGAGAAACTCTCCCTGCCATGAACCTCCAAGCGCCGCCAACTCACCAATGCAGCACCATTGGAAGCATCCGACCGCAGCGGACTCTGAGTCCATCCGAAAACTTCGAGCCTCCGACCAGCCCTCTGACACAGCCTCTCAGAGCACCATCCTCTGCCGAGCGCTTTGACCCCGCCCCGGCCGCTGAGCAACAAGCAAAGCCGAGGACTCGGGGTCTTCTTCTCCTCCGGAGATTCTGGACAACACAGTAGCAGCAGCAGCGAAGCAGGCATTTCAGAAGTTTCACCAGATGTTCCTCTGTGCTCTCACGTCTGTCTCCATCAAATCAGGATTGTGCATAGCACCCTATTTGACAAATAACAGACATCACCACCGGAGTGGCCACTGCGAGCAGCGTCGTGCTGCCATCTTCCCAGGTATAGCTCTTGTTCTATATTTTTCCATGACGAAAATTTATCCTCCTTCATCCAATAGCTAAGACTTTTTCATACAAATGCCCAGTGATACAACTTAAAATTTGGAAACGCCAATCCCCCATCTGACTTTTTGAATTGTAGATCTGACCACTTTATATTGGGTCGGACATCCCCCCATTCTGAGGCTGTGTCCTCTGGTCTTAGACTTCTGCACCAAAGGAAACATCCTGTCAATCAGCCAAAGTTCTATCCACATGAGTAGCTTTCCTATAATTCTTGTTGGTAATGGATCTCAAGAGAGTGAGTTTGTTGAATGCCTACAAGATGGCTTTTTAGAGCAGTTTGTTGTTGAGCCTACTAGGGGATCAGCTATACTGGATTGGGTGTTATGTAATGAACTGCAGGTGATTAGGGAGCTGAAGGTAAAAACATTCGCTGATCACAATATGATTGTGTTCAACCTGAAATTTGATAGGGAGAAAGTAAAGGCTGATGTAGCAGTATTACAGTGGAGTAAAGGAAATTACACTGGTCTGAAAGAGGAGTTGGCCAAAATAAATTGGAAGGAGATATTGGCAGGGATGACAGAATGGCGTGAATTTCTAGAAACAATGAGGAAGGTGCAGGTTAGATGTATTCCAAAAGCAAATAAATACTCAAATGGCAAAATAATACATCCGTGGCTGACAAGGGAAATAAAAGCTAATGTAAAAACAAGAGATGGCATACAACAACGCAAAAAAATAGTGGGGAGATAGAGGATTGGGAAGCTTTTAAACCCCTACAGAGAGTAACTAAAGGAATCAGTAGGAGGGAAAATATGAAATATGAAAGCAAGCTAGCAAACAATAGCAAAGTGGATAGTAAAAGCTTTTTCATGAATGTAAAAAAAAGAGAGATGAGAATGGATATAGGACCGCTAGAAAATGAGGCCGAAGAAATAATAACGGGGACAAGGAGATGGCAGATGATCTAAATGAGTACCTTGCATCGGTCACTACTGGAAGCCACCAGCAGTGTATCAGAAGTTGTAGTGTGTGAAGGAAGAGAAGTGGGTGCAGTTACTATTACAAGAGAGAAGGTGCTCAAAAAGCTGAAAGACCTAAGGATTCATAAATCGCCCGGACCAGATTCTGCACCTGAAGATTCTGAAAGAGGTAGTGTTAGAGATTGTGGAGGCATTAGAAATGATCTTTCAAAATCATTGGACTCGGGCATGGTGCCAGAGGACTGAAAAATTGAAAATGTTACTCTACTCTTTAAGGAAGGAGGAAGGTTCGCCAGTTAGCCTGACCTCAGAGGTTGGGAAGATGTTGGAGTCAATTGCTAATGATGAGGTAATGGAGTACTTGGTGACACAGGACAAGATAGTACAAAGTCAGCATGGTTCCCTTCAGGGAAAAATCTTGCCTCACGAACCTGTTGGAATTCTTTGAGGAGATTACAAGTAGGATAGATAAAGGGGATGTAGTGGATGTTGTATACTTGGACTTTCAGAAGCCTTTGACAAGGTGCCACATGTGAGGCTGCTTACCAAGTAAAGAGCTCATAGTATTACAGGAAAGTTACTGGCATGGTTAGAACATTGGCTGATTGATAGAAGACTGCGAGTGGGAATAAAAGGACCCTTTTCTGGTTGGCTACCAGTGACTAGTGGTGCTCTGCAGGGGTCAGTGTTGGGACCACTTCTTTTTATGCTGTATATCAATAACTTAGATGATGGAATAGATGGCTTTGTTGCCAAGTTTGCAGACGATGCAAATATTGGTGGAGGGCCAGGTAGTGTTGAGGAACCAGATAGGCTGCAGAAGGACTTAGACAGATTATGAGAATGGGCAAGAAAGTGGTAAATGAAATATAATGTTGGAAAATTCATGCTCATGCACTTTGGTAGTAGAAATAAATGTGCGGACTATTTTCTAAATGGGGAGAGAATCCAAAAATCTAAGATGCAAAGAAATTTGTGAGTCCTTGTGTAGAACACCCTAAAGGTTAACTTGCAGTTTGAATCGGTGGTGAGGAAGGCAAATGCATTGTTAACATTGGCTTCAAGATATCTAGAATACAAGAGCAGGGATGTGATGCTGAGGCTTTATAAGGCACTGGTGAGGCCTCACCTTGAGTATTGTGAACAGTTTAGGGCTGCTCATCTAAGAAAAGATATGCTGGCATTGGAGAGGGTCCAGGGGAGGTTCACAAGGATGATTGCAGGAATGAAGTTGGATGGCAGAGGGGAAGAAGCTGTCCTGAATCACTGAATATGTATTATGACCACAGATTCGGCAGCGCAGCAGATACTGCAATTGCGCTCGTGAATATGCATGTGTCAGCTAGTTATTTCAAGGTGATGGTATTTAACTCCATTCCTTTTGTCGTAGTGCTTGTCAAGACTTGAGGAAAGCACAATGTTTCACTGACTGATTGCCTTTGGCCTTACTTGAGGAATTGGACTAACGAGTCATCAGACTCTGAAGACTAGCGGTATTCATTTTATATTATAGGAAGGTTGGTAAATTTGCTGATGACACAAAGGTTGGGGGTGTTGTGGATAGTCTGGAGGGCTGTCAGAGGTTACAGCGGGACATTGATAGAATGCAGAACTGGGCTGAGAAGTGGCAGATGGAGTTTAACCCAGATAAGTGTGAAGTGATTCATTTTGGTAGGTCAAATATGATGGTAGGACATAGCATTAATGGTAAGACTCTTGGCAGTGTGGAGGATCAGAGGGATATTGGAGTCTGAGTCCATAGGACACTCAAAGCTGCTATGCAGGTTGACTGTGGTTAAGAAGGCATATGGTGCATTGGCCTTCATCAATTGTGGAATTGAGTTTAAGAGCTGAGAGGTAATGTTGCAGCTATATATTGGACCCTGGTTAGACCCCACTTGGAGTACTGGGCAAAGTTCTGGTCACCTCACTACAGGAAGGATGTGGAAAACATAGAAAGGGTGAGAGGATATTTACAAGGATGTTGCCTGGATTGGGGAGCATGCCTTATGAAAAGAGGTTGAGTGAACTCGGCCTTTTCTCCTTGGAGCGACAGAGGATGAGAGGTGACCTGATAGAGGTGTACAAGATAATGAGAGGCATTGATCGTGTGGACAGTCAGAGGCTTTTTCCGAGGGTTGAAATGGCTAGCATGAGAAGGCATAGTTTTAAGGTGCTTGGAAGTAGGTACAGAGGAGATGTCAGGGGTAACTTTTCTACGCAGAGAGTCGTGAGTGTGTGGAATGGAATGTGGGCAGCGGCGGTGGAAGCGGAAATGATAGGGTCTTTTAAGAGACTCCTGAATAGGTACATAGAGCTTAGAAAAATAGAGGGCTACGTGTAAGCCTAGGTAGTTCTAAGGTAAGGACATGTTCGGCACAGCTTTGTGGGCCGAAGGGCCTGTATTGTGCTGTAGGTTTTCTACGTTTCTATGTTTCTATTTCGTTACTCCTATCAGCCACAGTGCTGGCTTCATTTTCCATTTGAGTGTTTTTATTAACGGCCCTGTTTGGCCTAATGTTTATTGTTTTCTTTTCCCTTTTAATTCTGTTGGCATTAAAGTCTGTGAACTATCGACCTGTCTCTCACTCCGTACTTGGGCCATTTCTGAACTGGTTGACAGCAAGTCGTGACCACACAAAGATGGACCCAGCAGAGAGAGAGCAGCTGTCCTTGTCCTGAGATTCATTGGTCAGGTCGGAGACAAGCTACAGGCAATGGAATCTGTTTTAGTGAAGTTACGGAAGCAATGAGGTGGATAATCTCATGCCGACAAGCCCAGTCTCATCTGGAGGAACAGGTATCATCCCTAGCCTCAATGGTTGAACAGCTCACAGCAGTCGATCGGTCTCGGGTGACTGTGATTTCCACTCTTCCAGCTACCCTCTATGAGTTCACTGTGGACAGCTAGCATCAGATGACAACCATTAGTGTTCTCGCCAAAGCATTTCGGCAGCCGCTGGCCACCTCAGCCCCACTCCCAACATCTCACAGGTCCTCTTTTTCTGCTGCCCCGAAAATCTCTGCTACTAATGCTCCCGCGCCCAGACCTGAACTGACTCCCACCTTCGGACCCCCACGTCCGTAAAGGAACCGAGTGTTCCATCACCAGGCATTAAAGTCTATGAGCTATCGGGCCGTTTCAGTGTCTCTCGCTCCACACTTGGGCCATATTCGAACGTAGTGACAGCATGTGTCGCCCTGGTGATTCCGATGAATGCAGGAACTTTATTGCCCAATGTAAGCTGACATTCCAAGCCCAGCCTGCTCGCTTTGGCGATGATGCATGAAAACTGGCGTACATGGTCAATCTTCTTGATGGATCTTCACTCAGCCTGTTCAACGTTTTACGGGAGCGAGGATACCCCGTCGCCCAGTCATTCCGACATTTTGTGGTGGGGTTAAGGAGGGTTTTTGATCTTGCAGTATAGGGTCTTTTCATAGAATAATACAGCACATTACAGGCCCTTTGGCCCACAATGTTGTGCCGACCCTCAACCCCTGCCTCCTATATAACCCCCCACCTTAATTTCCTCCATATACTTGAAGAGACTTTTGGATAGGTACATGGAGCTTAGAAAAATAGAGGGCTATAGGTAAGCCTAGTAATTTCTAAGGTAGGGACATGTTCGGCACAACTTTGTGGGCAGAAGGGCCCGTATTGTGCTCTAGGTTTTCTATGTTTCTCTATTTCTAGGCTCAGGAGGCTGCCCACCGGCTCTTGGACCTGCGCCAAGGCAGAGGAACAGTGAGAGCCTTTGCACTGAAATTCCGTACCCTTGCAGTAGAGACGGGATGGAATGAGAGATCCCTCATCGCTGCCTTCCAGTGTGGACTGAATACAAGGGTCCGGCATGAGGTCGCTGCTCAGGATAGTCTGGATGACCTGATTAATCTGGCTATTCGAGTTGACGACTGGGTGACTAAGTTGTGCAGGGAAAGTATGTTTCAAACTTCCTATGCGCTGCCTGATCAGTGTCTTTCCTCGACCTCTCCCCCTCCCTTACCACTCAGCACAGCCCACGGAGAGCACATGCGAGTGGGGCGCATGCGCCTGTCTCAGGAGGAATGAGAGCGGGGCCGGAGAACAGGATCCTGCCTCTATTGTGGTTATCCAGGACACTTCCGGGCAGCATGTTCCAAGCGTCCCCTAAAAGAGAGTACCCGTCAGCAGGGAGGGGAGTCCTGTCGGGTCGGTTCTCTCTTCAGTCAGCTTTCCCCAATTCTGTAATGCTTCCTTGTCGTGGAGGTCTCCGACCCATGAACTTAAGGCGTTTATTGACTCCGGTACTGCCGGGGATCATATAGACATCTCTCTCGCTCAAAGATGGGGAGTTCCAACTCAGTAATTAAGAGAAAAGGTCAACGTCAAGGTGCTGGACGGTTGACCTCTGAGAACCGGCCAGATCCACCTTTCCACCCAACCCCTCCAACTGGTGCTGGAAGGCAACCATCATGAAGAAATGTCTTTCTATCTGGTTAATTCACCTGAACTGCCACCGGTAGTTGGTCTCCCCTGGTTATCCCGACATAACCCACGGATCGATTGGCCTCTGAAAATATCCAAGAGTGGGGTCCGGCATGCCTGTCTACCTGTCTGGGTCCAGTTCAATCTCCATTCCATGAATCCTCTCCTGTGTCAGCTCAGGATGTGGACCTGTCTGGGATTCCGGCTGAATATGCGGATCTCCTTGATGTTTTCGGTAAAAGAAAGGCCACCACCCCGTCCCCACACCGGCCATACGACTGTGCCATAGACCTCCTACCGGGCACTCGTCCTCCCCGGGGCCGGCTCTTCTCTCTCTCTCGTCCGGAAACGGTGGTCATGCGGAATACATTAAGGAGGCATTGAACATGGGGTTTATCCGGCCGTCAACCTCGCCGGTAGGATCAGTCTTTTTTGTGAGCAGGAAAGATGGCAAGCTCCGTCCCTGTATCGATTATCGGCCCCTGAGCGACATCAGTGTGAAGAACCGCGACCCTATTCCCTCGCTGGCCTCAGTGTTTGAACATCTCCAGAGTGCAACCATATTTTCCAAAATTGATCTGCGCAATGCTTACAATCTGATTCTCATAAGTGAAGCGGATGAGTGGAAAACAGCTTTCAGCACCTCTAATGGCCACTATGAGTACCTGGTGATGCCTTTTGGTCTGACCAACTGTATTCCAGGCCTTGGTTAACGATGTGCTCAGGGACATTTTGAACCAGTTTGGTGTTTGTGTATCTAGATGACATCCTTATCTATTCCCGCTCTCATCAGGAGCACGTCCAGCATGTCCGGAGAGTACTCAGACGCCTTCTTGAAAATAACCTGTACGCTAAGCCTCAAAAATGTGAATTTCATAAAGATCAGGTGTCTTTTTTGGGCTATATAATTACCTTATCCAGTGTTCAAATGGACCCTAGTAAAGTTCAGGCAGTTGCAGAGTGGCCCAAACCATCTACAGTCAAACAGGTGCGGCGCTTCATGGGTTTGTGAACTTTTATCGCCACTTCATCCGGAATTTCGCTCTATCGCGTCTCCAATTAATGCGCTCACCAAGAAGACCTCAGTGGATTCCATTGGACGGACGATGCCGACCAAGCATTTTCCGAGCTGAAGCGACGTTTCACCGCTGCCCCGCTGCTGCAACACCCAGACCCATCTCAGCCATTCATTGTCGAGGTGGATGCATCCGACGTAGGCATTGGAACTGTCCTCTCTCAGCGCTCGTCTGTGGATAGCCGGCTGCACCCCTGTGCCTTTCTTTCTTGTTGCTTGACGCCAACCAAGAGGAATTATGATGTTGGAAACATCTGGCTGTCAAGGAGGCCCTGGAGGAATGGCGACACTGGCTGGAGGGGGCAGACTATCCATTCTTGATCTGGACAGATCAAAAGAACCTCTCCTATATTCAGGATTCAAAGAAACTCAACCTCATCAAGCCCAGTAGGCTCTCTTCTTCACACGGTTCAATTTCATCCTCACTTATCGTCCCGGCAGCAAGAATACAAAGGCCAACGCTCTCTCCTAGCAATTCGAGGATCTGAGGACAGTGCCGATACAGAGCCGATTCTTCCTCGCTCGTGTATCACTGCTTCGGTGATCTGGGGAATAAAGGCAGAGTTGAGGGCCGCCCACAGATCCAGGCCCGGATGGGGGACCTCCCAACTGGCTGTTGTCCCTGCTGCTGTGCATTCCAAAGTGTTGGAATAGGGTCACTCCTCCTGTCTGGCTGGACATCCAGGAATTCAACGGACTCAGGAGTTTATAAAGAGACAATTTTGTGGCCATCTATGTCCCAAGATGTCCACGACCTTGTATCTGCCTTTCCCACCTGCACTCGGAACAAGACATCACACCAGCGTCCAGCGGGTCTGTTATGTCCACTGTTCAACATGTGTTCATGCTCCATGGCTTTCCTCAAGACAGAGTGTCTGATGGTGGACCATGGTTCACTTCCCGCTTTGGGAAGGCTTTCTGCTCTCTTGTAGGAGCCACGGCCAGCCTCTCGTCTGGCTTCCACCCCCAACCTAATGGCCAGACTGAGAGAGTGAACCAGGAGTTGGAGACAACCTTGTGCTGTCTTGTCTCTTCCAACCCCACGTCCTGGAGCTCTCAATTGGTTTGGGCAGAGATCCAGTTGTCCTCTATGGGTGCGTCTCCCTTTGAATGCCAGAAAGGCTTCCAGCCCTCGCTTGTTCCTGATCAGGGGATTGACGTAGGCATTCCTGCCGCTGAACCGCTGATCCAATGCGACAAACGCACCTGGAGACAAGCCAGGGCTTCTCTGCTGTGCGGCCACAAACAACATGCTTGGTAGGTAGTTCCATTGTCTATACAGTGTCGTGCCTCCTGGGTACGTTGTAAAGTCCAGTACCTTGTGGACTGGGAAATACATGGTCCAGAAGAATGTACTTGCATCCTGGCGAAGGACATCTTGGACAAGTCGTTCATCTGGGGCTTGCACTGGACACAGGTCTCTGGCACGTCAGGGGCTGCGCTTAGGGAGGGGCCCTGTCACAACCGCGGATTTGGCAGCGCAGCAGATAATGGCAATTGCGCTCATGAGTATGCACGTGTCATCTAATAATTTCATTGTGATGGTATTTGTAAGGGGTTTGTTCTTTCATGTTACTTGCTAAGGCTAATAAAATGGCTTCCCTGTAGTGTTATAATAAAATGGCTTCTGTGTAATTTTAACTGATGAGGTAATGTTCTCTATAGCAGCATGTTTGGGTTATAATTAGTGATAACGGGAGTTGTATTCATTTGCTAACCAATTGGGATAGATGTTATTCTCTCTGTCTGTGTGAAAGCTGTTGTTTGCGCGGGATTTGGGGGAGAAGGCGCGAGGAGGATGAAGAGAGAAGACGGGGCTTGCGGAGACGGTTGCCGGACCCGCTGGGCCTGGGCTCGGGGCGGGAACCCAGGGGTCGACGAGAGAAGGAGGATCAGCGAAAGGGAATCCGTGAGCTCCAACGTTGTGCACTGGATATGTTGATGAGATTATTGGCGCCTTTTATTTGTTTTCCTTTTCTTTTGTTTCTCTACTAACCCCATTCTTAAATGTAAAATCATAATCCTTTAACCTCACATTGTGGACTGAATGTTATTTCGGGGTACTGATGTTACACAGACGACACAACACGCAGCATCCACCCAAACAAGAGTGCTAAAGTTTGGCCGGGTAGGGGGTGCCACCCCCGAGATCATGTCACTAGGCAAAGCGAGTGTTACAATGTGGGGTTGCTCGTCCGGGATATGGATTTTGTAGGGTGCTGCGTGTTCGCCCTGTTTAAATCAGTGCTGGTGTGCCTCTATGGGATTGGGGTTAGTAACGGGCTGAGTGGGGTGGATAGTCGTACCTTGGATGAATTGTTAATTCGATTTTTGAATATGGTTAAAGCTGATGGCGAGTTTGAAATCGAAGCGCAAAAAGTTGATGAAATGGCGGGATCAGACCTTGCTTCAGCGCGGTTAGCGCTGACGTCACGGAGGTGGGTCTATTGGTGCCCCGGGGGAGGCGGGGCCAGGGGCTGTCCATACTGTCAGGAGGGAGGGGGAAGAGTGGTTGGAGTTGGAATGTCGAATCAGTCCTCCTCCCCCAGTGGAGAGTGAGAATTCTGGGGTAATGTCCGCCTTTGCTTCTCTGGCGAATAGATGTTCCCGCTTTGCAGGCTCAGTTTTTCCTTCCGAATAATGTCCACCCCTGAAGGGGTGGAGGCGGACGAGACGTGGGTGGGGCGGATCTCTCAGTTGTTAGATGAGTGGCAGTGCTCGGCTGAGGGAGAGCGATAGGGACTGGTTGAAAGTTTGAGTAGGCGGGCTGGTGACGGTGTTAGAGCTGTCAGGTTCACTTACACCGTAGCGACAGCTGCCAGTTATCTGAAAGCGGGGGAAAATGCGTCTGGTTCGACTAGAAGTAAAATGCAGCGCCTGGGGGCCGTCCATACCTGTGTCAGGAGACTGGGGGGAAAGTTTTCAGGGTATCATCTCTGGCTGGCGGGGGGCAGATAAATTGCTTGCGGTGCCAGGGGGATCAGTTAAGGGGATCAGCCCCTCCCTCAGTTCTCCAGCTGATCAGAGAGGTGTCGGGAAACTTAATGGAGGCCCAGTGGGGGAACGGCTTGGGGTTTCTGGGGGAACACGTTCCCAGCAATGTACCAAGGAACTCCAGGAAGAAAATGATCCTATTTCCGAGGGCTTAGTGGAACCACGCTTCATGGCTAGAATGAGGAAAGAGGTTCTGCTGAGGGAATTTGAGCAGCTAAGGACTAAATTAAAAAGCAGACCCAAAAAGATAGTAATCTCTGGATTATTACCTGAGCCACGTGCAAATTGGCATAGGGTCAAGAAGATTAGAGAGTTAAGTGTGTGGCTCAAGAATTGGTGTGGGAGAAGTGGGTTTGAATTCGTTGGAAATTGGCACCAGTATTGGGGAAAGGGAGCTGTACCAATGGTTGGGCTCCACCAAAAATGTGACAGCTTTGGGATCACGGTGGGGTCATATGTGGGATGGTTGAGCAACAGTGGAAGACTATTAAAGACATTTTTCACGTTGCTCAACAGAAGTATATTCCAGTTGAAAGCAAGGACAGTTAGGTGAGAGCCAGTCTCAGGGTCCTCTGCTTGAATAACACCCCTCAAACTCTGAGCCAGAAACTCCGTGCCGGCAAGTCTACGGTTCAAACTCCACACCTCAAACCCCATGCTGGAAACTCCATGCCCCAAAGTCCACGCCGGAAACTCCGTGGCTCAAACTCCTCACCTCAAACCCCATGCCTCAATTCTACCTTAAAACCCACACCTCAAATGCTGTCCCTCAAACTCCACCCCTCAAACACCACACATCAAACCCCAGCCCTCAAACACCACACATCAAGCTCCAGGCCTCAAACTCCACCCCTCAAAATCAACCCTTCAAACTCCATGCCTCAAATCCCATCCTTCAAACTCCAGGCCTCAAACATCACACCACAATCTAGACGCCGCAAACTCCACCACTCAAACTTAACCCTTCAAACTCCATGTCTTTAACTAAAAACCTCAAAATGCACGCTTCAAACTCCACCCTGCAAATTTCACAGTTTAAACTTCACCACTCAAAACCACACCTCAAACTACACCCCTCAAACCCCAGGCCTAAAACCCCAAGCCTCAAACTCCAACCCCTCAAACTACACGATTCAAAGTCCACGACTCAAACTCAACACCTCAAACTCCATGCCTGAAACCCCATCCCTCAAACCCCACATCTCAGAACTCACCCCTCAAACTCCAGGCCTCAAATTTCACGACTCAAACTACACACCTCAAACACCATCCCTCAAAATCCATCCCTCAATCCCCACCCGTCAAACCCCACACCTCCAACCCTACGCCTTAAACTCCAGACCTCAAACACCAAGCCTCAAACTCCAGCCTTCAACTTCCACACCTAGGGTTGCCAACTGTTCCGTATTAGCTGGGACATCCCGTATATTGGGCTAAATTGGTTTGTCCCATACAGGACCGCCCTTGTCCCGTATTTCCCCCCGCTAAGTTAGAGTGTTCCTATGAAACCTTTCGTGCTGAAATGGCGTAAAGCAAAGAAGCAATTACCATTAATTTATATGAGAAAAATTTTTGAGCGTTCCCAGACCCAAAAAATAACCTACCAAATCATACCAAATAACACATAAAACCTAAAATAGCACTAGCATATAGTAAAAGCAGGAATGATATGATAAATACACAGCCTATATAAACTAGAAATAATGTACATACAGTGTAGTTTCACTGAACGGAATCGCCAAAACCGATTTGCAAAGGGGGGGGGGGATCGACATGTACACGCATGCGCACACAGGTGCCCGCGCAAGGCTTCATGGTCATGGTAGTCTTTATCGCGGTAAACACAAGTGTCCCGTATTTGACTGCTACATTTGTCCCTTATTTGGGAGCGAGAAAGTTGGCAACCCTATCCCCACCTCAGAATCCACGTTTTAAACTCCACCCCACAAACTCCACTGTTCAAATTCCACCCCTCAAACCCCAGGCCTCAAATTCCAACCATCAAACTTCACAGTTCAAACTCCATCCCTCAAACTCCACCCCTGAAACCCCACGCCACAAACGCTATCCTCAAACTCCACCCTTCAAATGCAGTCCTTCAGACTCCATACCTCAAACGCCATCCCTTAAACCCCACGCCTCAGACCCCACGCCTGTCACAATGGGGGCGCTGACTGCAGACCCAAATGCAAGACACAGACACTGAAGTAGAAGGAACAGGCAAGGAGCAGGGACAAGAATGCAGACTTGGGCTAGGACAAGGATAAAAAACCGGGAACCCGGACAAGGAAATATGAACTAGGAGCCTGGGTTTGGGCTCCGAGCCAGAGACTGGACAAGAACCCAGAACCTGGGTCTTGCCTCGGGCTCGGGCCCCAGAACCAGGCAAGGACATGACATGACTACAGGACTGGAGTCTGGGGTCTCGAGGTTTGAGCTTGGAGACAGGCTGAGGTCTTGGCTCTTGAACTTGGAGACAGGGGCCTTGGCTCTTGAGGCTGCAGGCTGGGGTCTTGGATCTTGACGCTGCAGGCTGGGGTCTTGGCTCTTGGAATGCGGAGGCTGGAGCTCGGGGACAGACTGGGAACTGTACATCAACATAGAGCTGGGACTTATCCTTCGAAAAGCCGGGACTCATCATTAACACAACACTAACATGAGACTGGACAGAACATAGACATAGAGCCGGGATTTATCCTTAGACAAGCCGGGATTGAACTTCATCTCCACACCAAGGTGGGACAGGTCCATCCATTGGGTAACGGCAGAACGGCCAGACTTACCCAACAGAGGCAAAGACAAGACAAGACAAGACAAGACAGGAACCCCTGCAGGGCAACGGCAGAACGGCCTGACTTAACCCACGGAGGCGAGGACAAAACAAGACAGATCCTCCCGCAGGACAATGGCAGAACGGCCTGACTTACCCCACGGAGGCAAGGACAAGAATAAACAAACACCGAAGAACGACAGACAGTTCCATCTCTTCATTGGGGTTGCTTCGAGTCGCAGTTTGGCCAGCAACCTCAGCTGGCTACGGAAACAGCCGGATCCCTACCTAGCTCGGAGTGGCTGGCAGCCACACAGCTGGCCCGGGAAACAGCCGAATCCATACCGCAAAGACAGCTCCGACTACTGACAGCAAGGCTCCATGAAGTGATGGTTCTCCAACATGGCCTAAAGATGGCAAGTGGCCACTCTAGCCTTCCACCAGCAGGTTGCTCCAAGGAAATCTTGACAAGACAAACCAGCAGCTCACACTCAACCCCAAGGCCACTTATATCCCAAGCCGCAAGATGGGAATCAGGTGCCTATGATTAACTCAACCAAAACAAGGGACAGTTGAAGACCCGGAGTCCTGAGTCCACGGACCAGACCATGAACCGGAATGCGGACTTCACAGACCTGACCATGACAACACCTTAAACTCCATCCCTAAAACCCAACGCCTTAAACCCCATGTCGAAAACCTCACCCCTTAAAATCCAGGGATCAAACTTCACCCCTCAAATTCAATACCTCAAACCCCAGGCATCAAACTCCACACCCCAAACGTCACCCTCAATTCTGACGCCTCAAAACCCATCCTTCAAGCTCTATCCCTAAAATTTCACCCCTCAAACTACAGGCCCCAAACTCCATGCCTCATACCCCCTGAACCTCGACTCCTGAAACTCCTCCCGTGCAATTCCAATCCAGAAACTCCACCCCTGAAATTCCAAACCTCAAAGTACTCCTCTGAATCTCCTCCTCTGAAACTCGACTCCTGAAAGAGCTCCCGTGAAATTCCAACCCTGAAACTCCTCGGCTGAAACTCATCCTTTGAAACTCTATCCTCAAACTCCACCCCTGAAACTCCTCCCATGAAACTTCACCCTGAAACTCCGCCCCTGAAACTCGACTCCTGAAACACCTCCAGTGAAATACCAACCCTGAAACTCATCCTCTGAAACTCTACCCTGAATCTTCACCCCTGAATCTCCTCCCCTGAAACTCCTCCCCTAAAACTACACCCCTCAATCTCCACCCCGTAAACTCATCCCGAGTCTCCTCCCCGAAACTCCTCTCCTGAAACTCAGCCCCTGAAACTCCCCCCATGAAACTCCTCCCCTGAAACCCCACCCCTGCAACTCCAGCCCTGAAAATCCTCCACTGAAACTCCACCCCTTAATCTTGTTGCACACTTGGACACAAAAGGGACTTCCAGGCGTTCAGAAGTTTAAAATAACGTCTTTATTTCCCTTTCTGGAAACACCGGAACACAGCGCATTGGCTTTCCACGCACGCTGCCGGGCCATCCCCGTCTACTCCATCACGTGCGCGCTCCCGTGCCCCCAGGACCCCTCAGCTGCCCCATGTGCCTGTATAAGCTTTGTTCCTTGTAACCATCAACCAACCCACTAAAATATTACCGTTGCTAGTGCAACTGAACATTCATCAAATTGTGAATGAACAAAATAACAAACCAAAGCAATAAAAATAATATGAACATAATATAAGGAAATTAGGGGGGAATCGAGTGTCCATTAATATGCTCCACATTACTATGGGTCCCACATTCTCCCCTTCAAAATGAATGTCGTCCCGACATTATAGATTTCTCAGGGTGCTCATGTCTTCAACTGGTGAGTTATAGTGGTAGGTTATAAAGAAGTCAGTCTTTCGGGATACTCTCTGTACAGCAACAGTCTTTGACATGACATACATCTCCCTCTTTATGTCACGTGTCAGCAACAGGCATCACTGGCCAGATGATATCTTAAATGCTACTCCGCTACTTGTGTGGGCTATGTATCTCGGACTGAAGGTTTTGACCCTATATCTACCCCATAACCCATTACACAGACCCACATGTGCTACTGTATGTCTCACCCATGTTCCAGTGTCCTCCTATATATCAGTGGTCTGTGTTTGACTGACGGTTGACCCAATGTGTTGTATGTGAGAGTCTTGGCTGGGTTTCTTTTTCGGAAAGGATACTTTCTCATGGGAGTTGACCGCTGCTCAAGACACCTCTCGTCTGCTTCATCAGATGACGACGCCTGCTCAGAACTCATCTCGTCTACTTCATCAAATACCCCCCGCAGTTTCTCCATTCTCCATCTCTGGTTCCATCCTACCTTCCTCACCGCCTTGCTCCAGTTCTCTGTCAGCTGCTTGTGGTTGGAACTCCTCTGCTTCCACTCTCAGCTGGCTTCTGAACGGCTCGAATGACTCTGTTGGTCGTGTGGTGATGGATCTCCAGTTCCTCTCATCCTCTGAACCCCTGTGCCGATCTCTCTCCTTCTGCCTTTCCCTCTTCTCATCTGTGTTTGGCTTTTTCTTTCGCATCTTCTTTTTCCCCTGCTCATCTTCTTCCAGGGGCAGAAAGTTACAGGGCAGTAGCAGGTTCCTGTGTAGGACTCTAGTCTTTCCTGGGCCTCTCTCAGGTCGTACGACGTAGACAGGACTGTCCTTGTGCTTCCTCTGGGTTACGATGTGGATTCGCTCCTCCCAATAAGACCTGAGCTTCCCGGGTCCTCCTCTGTCCCTGAAGCTCCGCACTAATACTCTACACCCTGGCTGTAGTTCCACTCTGTAAGTCTTCCGGTCATACTGATTCTTTGCTCTATTTTGCTCCCTCTGAGCTGTCTGTGATGCCAGCCTGTATGCCTCTTGTATCCGCCTTCTCCACTTACTGGCATATTCGCTGTGAGAGGTGCTCTGGTCACTTGGTGTCAGGCCAAACATAATGTCCGCAGGTAGCCGGGGGCTTCTACCACACAGGAGGTAGTACGGGGCATATCCTGTCGCTTCACTATGCGTACAGTTATACGCATGTACGACCTTGGCTAAGGAGCTCTTCATCTGACTTGGCTTCCTCTGTCAAGTTTCTCAGCATGGAAAGGAGTGTTCGATTAAATCTCTCAACCTGACCGTTTCCAGTCGGCTGGTAAGCTGTTGTGCGTGAACCTTGGATCCACAGTCTTCTTCCAGCTTGGAAAACAGCTTACACTCAAACTCCTTGCCCTGATCATGATGCAACTTGGCCGGAAATCCAAATTTGAGCGCAAAGTCTCCAAAGATCTTTTCAGCGGCAGTTTTTGCTGACTTGTTGGTACATGCGTATGCCTGAGCAAAGCGCGTAAAGTGATCGATGACAACCGGGATATACTCATATCCTCCTTTACAGCTTTCTAGTGGCAGGTAATCTATTGAAACCATCTCAAAAGGATATGTGGTTACTACATTAACCAGTGGTGCTCGAGTTGGCTTGTTCGGGCGCTTCCGCTTCAGGCAGCTACACACCTTGGTCACATAATGGTCCACATCTCTTTGCAGATAAGACCATAAGACTATAAGACAAAGGAGCAGAAGTCGGCCATTCGGCCCATCGAATCTGCTCCGCCATTTTATCATGAGCTGATCAATTCTCCCATTTAGTCCCACTCCCCTGCCTTCTCACCATAACCTTTGATGCCCTGGCTACTCAGATACCTATCAATCTCTGCCTTAAATACACCCAATGACTTGGCCTCCACTGCTGGCCCTGGCAACAAATTCCATAGATTCACCACCCTCTGACTAAAAAAATTTCTTCGCATTTCTGTTCTGAATGGGTGCCCGTTAATCCTTAAGTCATGCCCTCTCGTACTAGACTCCCCCATCATGCGAAACAACTTTGCCACATCCATTCTGTCCATGCCTTTTAACATTCGAAATGTTTCTATGAGGTCTCCCCTCATTCTTCTAAACTCCATGGAATACAGTCCAAGAGCGGACAAACGGTCCTCATACGTTAACCCTCTCATTCCCGGAATCATTCTCGTGAATCTTCTCTGTACCCTCTCCAACGTCAGCATATCCTTTCTTAAATAAGGAGACCAAAACTGCCCACAGTACTCCAAGTGAGGTCTCACCAGCGCCTTATAGAGCCTCAAAATCACATCCCTGCTCCTATACTCTATTCCTCTAGAAATGAATGCCAACATTGCATTCGCCTTCTTCACCACCGACTCAACCTGGAGGTTAACCTTAAGGATATCCTGTACGAGGACTCCCAAGTCCCGTTGCATCTCAGAACTTTGAATTCTTTCCCCATTTAAATAATACTCTGCCCGTTTATTTCTTCTGCCAAAGTGCATAACCATACACTTTCCAACATTGTACTTCATTTGCCACTTCTCTGCCCATTCCTCCAATCTATCCAAGTCTCTCTGCAGAGTCTGTTTCCTCAGCATTACCGTCCCCTCCACCTATCTTCGTATCGTCAGCAAACTTAGCCACAAAGCCATCTATTCCATAATCCAAATCGTTGATGTACAATGTAAAAAGAAGCGGACCCAACACGGACCCGTTGGAACACCACTGGTAACTGGCAGCCAACCAGAATAGGATCCCTTTATTCCCACTCTCTGTTTCCTGCCAATCAGCCAACGCTCTATCCACGTATGTAACTTTCCTGTAATTCCATGGGCTCTTATCTTGTTAAGTAGCCTCATATGTGGCACCTTGTCAAAGGCCTTCTGAAAATCCAAATATACAACATCCACTGCATCTCCCTTGTCTAGCCAATAGAATCGCTCACGGATCAGGCTGAGTGTCCGTTCCACTCCGAGGTGTCCCATCTCCTCATGCAGCTCCTTGTATATCAGCTGATGGAATGTTTTAGGTAACACTAGTTGATCTGGAGCCGCTGACTTTCTGTACAGGTTGCCGCCTTTGTTCAGATACAACTTGTTTCTCTCCCTCACTGGAACAGAGGTGTCATCACGCCGGTCTCTTCCCCATTGATGAGGCCACTGTCCTGTCATGTCATACTCTCGCACCTTGCCAATGACTGGATCATCCTTTTGTGCTTCCTTTAGGTTCTCGGTGGAGATTTCTGCCACTGTGGAAGTTAGTCTTTCATGCTGTACATCAGTACATGCTGCAGTGATGGTGGCTGGACACAACCAGGGCTCATGTTCATGCGATTCGAGTTGGAGTGCCTGTGCGACAGTTGTTATTGTCTCTGGCTCCATTTCCTGTGAGCATGTGCGGATGTACTGCTCTATATCAAGTGGCAACCGTGGCAAGCCATCCGCGTCTCCATTAACTTTCCCAGGCCGATATTTGATTGAGAAATTAAAGTCAGCTAACCCCGCAATCCATCGGTGTGTTGTGGCGTTCAGCTTCGCTGTGGTCAAAACACAGGTTAAGGGATTATTATCGGCGTGGACAGTGGATGAGGGCGCATAATATAGATACGCACGAAATCTTTCACAAATGGCCCACTTCATTGCCAAAAACTCTAACTTGCCAGAATGGAGGTGGTAATTCTCTTCTGGTGCAGTTAGTTTTCTCGACCCATAACCTATGACGACCAGCTTGCCTTGTTGTCTCTGGTACAGTACTGCACCCAGCCCCTCCTGAGAGGCATCACAATGCAACACAAACGGCTTCTCAACGTCGGGGTAACCTAGGAGAGGTGGGCGCGGCAGCTACTCTAACAGCTGGCAGAGCACTTCCTGGTGTGTCTCGGTCCAGGTGATCGGTTGGCTTGAGGGTAGCTGGTCCGACTCTTTGTGTTTCTCCCTGCTCCTATCTGCACTTGTTCCTTGGACCTTACCTCCTGGGGTCTTCTCGATGGATAACAGACTGTACAGCGGCTTGGAAATGCGTGAGAAGTTTGGGACATATGGGCGGTAGTACGATAGGAAGCCGAGCATTTTCCTCCGGTCTCCCACAGTCTCAGGTCTGCGGTCTTTGAGTGCTTGAACTGGTGCCATCTCAGCACGATCCATGCAGTAGCCATCTTTGGATACAATCTTTCCCAGGAATTTCACTTTGTCCTTAAACACTTCACACTGTTTAGCTGTCAGCTTCACCGCATGTGCTTGATAGCGACGTAACACCTCTCTCATATCCCGCAGATTGGCTTCAAAAGACTGGCTGTGGACAAGACTGTCATCCAAATACGGCCGACATGTTTCATCTCTGAAACCCACGAGGCACTCCTCCATACTGCGCTGGAACTCTGCTGGGGCCCAGGACAGGCCGAAGGGGATCCTTACCCACTCGTATAAGCCCCAAGGTGTTATAAAGGCTGTAAGTAGCCTGCTTCTCTCCTCAAGGAAAGCCTGATGGTACGCCTTCCCCTGATCCAGTACCGAGAACCATACACTCCCACTCAGGCTGTTCAACATATCCTGCACTCGAGGGATGGGGGTGACGGTCAGGGATGGATTAACGGTTCAGCTCACGGTAATCCACGCACAGACGTAAACTCCCATCCTTCTCCCGTACACAGACTATTGGTGATGACTATGGGGACCGGGATTTCTGAATCTATCCTCTATTCAGTAGGTCCTCCACATACTCCTTCACCTCCTTGTGGAGTGGTTTGGGTACAGAAGTGTAGGTGCGCCTTACAGGAGTTGTGTCGCTCAGTCTGATTTTTAACTGCAGAGATGGAATGCATCCCACATCACTCTCGTCTTTTGAGAATGCAGCACACTCTTCTCGCAGCATCTGTCTCACCCGTTCCTGCTGGTCTGGAGTCAGGTGATCAACAGACACTGGAGGGTCCCATGACTCATGTTTGCATGTGTCCAGCTGTCTGTGTGTGAGGTGACAGCTATCTGTGTGTGATATGAGAGAGGTGTTACGTCGCTATCAAGCACATGGGGTGAAGCCCCAGACAGACAGCTGGATACATGCAAACATGAGTCATGGGCAGAGGCAGCTGTCTGAGAAGCACAGGGGCGCTGGCTGTCTTTGCTGTGTTTACACTGGCATTGACTGGCCTTACATCTACTGGGTAAATAGCCTCGATTAGCTGTAGCTGTCCGAGCACTGTGCGAGGGGTGAGAGGAAGGTCGTGGTTGCTGTCATTAGTGACGGGGATAGCCACCCTAGACCAATTTCCCTTCTGCAGGCGGATGACGGTGTCAGTAATGTTCAACCCCTCTGGCCACTTTGGGACCTCACCTGCTTCAAAAAGAACTCCCTGTTTTGCAGAAAGGGGCCCTGTCCTCACACTACATTTAACCTCCCTGGGCTGGCCTGCCAGAATCACTGTCTTTCGTTTTCCAACTCTCACCACGCCCTCCTTGTCATCCTGGTCACCGCTCGGCACGATGTGGATCAGCTCATTTGCCTTTTTGCAGTCAATGGAAAAAGCGTCTCTGACCACAGCAGGTGTAACTTCTGGATGCTGCTCCACTCCATTCATCACCAGCTGCTCGATGACATTGTAGCCGATGATCGGTGGCTCTGCTACTCCGGGCTCATTGGAGACAAGCACCGGCACAAGCAGCTCTGGCGTTGGGCCCCAACGTGACCCCAACTTGAACTTCAGCTCAACCCATCCTGCAAAGGGTACGGGTGTCTGGTTTGCTGCTTTGCCCACAAGTTTCTCGTTCTCACCCAGGAGCTCACCCGTGTTCCGTACCCCGATGTGTGGAAAACAGGACCCTCTCCGCTTTTCATTGATAATAGTGACCTGTGAGCCGGTATCCCATAATGCTTGTGTTGCTACTCCCCCACAGAAACAATCCACCGTGCACTTCTCCCCGATGAGAGCTGTCAGCTCGGCTTGGTGACGTAAAGAGAGATGACTGGCGTAGGTAGCAGCCACCGTCTGTTCAGCCTTCCCAATTTTCCCTAACTCTGCCTCCAGCTGCCTGACTCTCTCGCAAAGAAACTCATGCACCTTGTCATCTGGTCCAGCCTGGCTTGGAGCTGATGATTCTGCGATTGTGACAGGCCGGATTGTCACATTGCCGTCAGATTTCCCTGCCAGCCTTCTTTGTCCTCTGCAGCCCCTTGAGAGGTGCCCTGTCTGCCCACACTTGAAACAGTGTTCACACTGGTCACCTGTTCCCTGCTGACATGCTTCACATCCTCTCCTAACACTCATTCTTACTTGGCGGGCGGGTCCTAGACAGTTAGATATGCTTTTCCTTATTTCAGCCATTTCTTCTCTCAGCAGCCTGACTGCTTCATAAAGCTCTGTGTCTCCTCAACGAGCTACAGCAGGTGCTTTACGGCTCTTAGGCTTCACAACTTCATCTGATTGCTCTCGAACCCCCACCCTGGCTTCGGCTGCACCCTGACTCTGCTGACTGCTCTGCATTTCTGTCTGTAACTCACTTACTTTTGGGACTCTGCTGCTTGTGTTCTTTCTTTGCTTGGACTGTCTTTCTGATTCAACACTGACTGCTTCATTCATCCTGTCGATGAGTATTTCATCGGTCACTCTCTGATCGTCGAGATAAGGCTTAAGCTGAAACCTGATATGGTCACTTGACAGCCCAGTACTAACTGACCTCAAGAATCTCTTCTGGATGAGCTCGGGACTGTACTGTTCGTCTGACTCTACTTCTCTTGAAGCAAGTAACAGTCTCTCTTTTAACTCAATTGCTCTAAAGAGGAAATTTTGGGGAGACTCACGATTGTCTTGCGTTATTTTTACCAGTCTGTGGTATAAATCTGTAGAACTGTCCTCGTTGAAATGTCCCTTTCATATTGTCTTCAGTCGAGGAAGGGTAAGGTCACTTTTTATCTCGAGCATATCACGAATACTCAAACATGGACTGATTGACTTGATCACCGCTTCCAACACCTCAGCCTCACTGTGTCCCCTACTCAGGCCTCTGTCAATCTGATGCATCAGGTTTGTGTATGAGAGTGTGTCCTTCTGTCCCCTTTCCCCGATCTGACCCCAGATCTTGAATTCTCTCGTTATTGTCGCTTCCGGGAGCCGGTTCGCAGCCATAGGCAGCACATTCTGTGGAGCTGAAGCTTGACTTGAAGATGCCCTGTTCACTCTTTCATTCAGCCTCCTAACTCCATCCTGCAGAGCCTGACTGAGCTCGAAGTATTTTTCTGCCAAGCTCCTTCCTTCAGCTGTTCCCTGGCTGGTTTGTCCTGTGTTGTCTGTTTTTTCCTCATTACCAGTGTTTCCAGTATTTCCTCTCATTTGCTCAACTGATTCCATCATCGTCCTTAGATAACACTTCACAACATCCTCCTCTCCATCGTTAATTGCATTGTCCATAGATTCAGTAATTATTCTAATTAACTTTCGCTTTGTGGTAACATGTTCACATGGGATCTTAGCTTCCACAACCACCTCTTTGAGCTGATCCAGTTGCAAAAGCCGTAGTCTCTGAGACAAGGTCTCTGCCAACTCCTCCAGATCCATGATGTGTGAAGCAGCCGCGCCCCCGAAGCTACGCGCTCCCGTTGTCCATCAAACGCGATCCGTGTCCTCGTTGTTGCCACACTGAGCGATGTTAATTGTCCCGGGTTTCGGCACCAAATATTTGTTGCACACTTGAACACAAATGAGATTTTGACTATGGTTCACAGTATTCCTTTGGGTGGTCATTTAGGTGTAAAGAAAACAATGAACAAGGTTTTTAAACATTTTTATTGGCCGAGTTTAGGAAAGGATGTGGTAACATTTTGCAGAACGTGTCATGCGTGTCAAATTGTGGGTAAACCTATTCAGGTCACTCCAGTGGCCCCACTGCAACCAATTCCAGCATTTGGTGAGCCATTTTCCAAAATTATTGTAGATTGTGTAGGCCCATTGCCAAAAACTAAAACTGGACATCAATATTTATTAACTATTATGTGCACAGCGTCTAGGTTTCAAGAGGCAATACCTCTTAGGAATATAACAGCCAAAACTGTGACAAAGGTTCTTATAAAATTCCTTACTTATTTTGGGTTGCCCAAGGAAATACAATCGGATCAAGGTAGTGAATTTATGACGGAATTGTTTCAGCACATAGTTTATAAACTGGGAGCAAAACAGATTATCTCATCAGCGTATCATCCAGAATCACAAGGAGCCTTGGAGAGATTCCACTCTACATTAAAAGCTATGATTAGGACATATTGTGTGGAAAATGAAAAGGATTGAGATGAAGGCGTACATTTACTACTTTTTGCAGTAAGGGAGGCAGTACAGGAATCATTAGGTTTTAGTCCTTTTGAACTTGTGTTAGGGCATAGAGTTCGAGGACCTTAGGCCTTGTTGAAGGAACAGTGGATTAATAAAGAGGTACACACTAATTTGCTAGATTATGTTTTAAAATTTAAAGAAAGATTATATAAAGCTTGTAGCTTGGCCAAGGAAAATTTAAAATGGGCTCAAGAGAAGATGAAGTCGTGGTATGATAAGGAAGCTAGGATGAGGTTACTTAAGCCTGGAGATAAGGTGTTGCTTCTTTTCCCGGTGCAAACGAACCCATTACAAACTAAATTTCATGGTCTTTATGAGATTAAATCTAAGGTAAATGATGTGGATTACGTGGTAAAAACCCCAGATCGGAGAAAGACAACACAGCTGTGTCATATTAATATGATAAAACCGTATTATGAGAGAGACGCTGCTACTATGACTGTTGTGATCAATAATGAGTCCGATCTTCCTAAAAACTTAATGGATGATTCATCTGAAACTCATTTTAAACCCAACATTATTTCAGCCAGGTTACCAAATTCAAAAATTCTAGAAAATATTGATGAGAAATTATTTGAGAGACTTTCAAAAGCTAGCTTAACTATTAACTTAGCTAGAAGTGAATTTGGTCATGCCACAGTGACTTACCTGGGTTATGTTGTGGGACAGGGGAAATTAGCTCCTGTTCAAGCGAAAGTTTAGGCAGTTTTAGAAGTGCCCACTCCAACTGGTGGAAAAACTCTCAGAAGATTTTTGGGTATGGTAAGATATTACAGAAAATTTTGTTAGCATTTTGCAAACATTGCTCTTCCATTAACTAATCTCTTGAAGAAAAATGAAAAGTTTGTTTGGACAGAGTCTTGTCAGGAGGCATTTGATAAATTGAAAACTATAATATGTAGTCAACCTCTACTCAAATCTCCTGACTTTGAAAAACTATTTTTGTTAGCTGTAGATGGTAGTGATGAAGCTGCAGGAGCAGTGTTGCTTCAAAGGGGTGAGGGTGATGAAGTTGATCGTCCGGTAGCTTATTTTTCTAAAAAATTTAATGCCCATCAAAGAAATTACTCAACAATAGAAAAGGAATTATTGTCTCTTGTTTTGACTTTACAACATTTTGAAGCGTATATTAGTACTACTCATAAACCACTCACAGTTTATACTGATCATAATCCGTTAGTGTTTTTGAGTAAGATGAAAAACAAAAATAGAAGATTATTAAATTGGAGTTTAATGTTACAGAAGTACAATATTTTGATCACTCATATTATAGGTAAAGATAATGTGATCGCTGAGTGTCTATCTACAATGAACATTTTTTTTGGAGTGGTATTTTAACATTTGTACACTCCTACTGTGTATTAGTTTGTAAAGTGCTGCAAGATAATACTGTGTATATTGCGTATGTTGTAAATTTTATACCTTTGTATTTTTTTGTGTAAATTGTTAATTGTAAAAATTTTGTTCCTTAAGAGACCAACATTTTTTTTGGAGGGAGGTGTTACATACCTCAAGGAGATCTCGTGACTTTCTTGTGAGCATGACGTAATGGTCTTTTGGAGGCCTCCTGATGTAATTTTCCCGCCAATGTGAGGTCACGTGATGACATGTTCACCACGGGTATAAAAGGGAAGACCCCTAGTGACGCAGTTAATGTTCCAGCTAAAACGTTAGTCAGTGTCTCCATTCCATTGCGTATTTGTTTTATGACGCAGTTTCATTTTTAAAACGGAGTATTACGTTCTGTTGCAAGGTACAATAGTGCTGGACTCGCAGTTTACCCATTTCTGCCAGATTTGTTGATGTACCTTTTTAGTGGTATTGGAGAGTGAAGACTTTATCGAAGTACAGGACCTGAAGGATTAAGAGAAGTTGGTATCGTTTGGCAGTTTAACAGAGGATAGACCTTATTGAGTCTTCGGTGAAGAAATAGCGACCTGCATCAAGGATAACTCCTGCCAAAAGACCAAGGTAGTTTTAAGGATCCGGCCTGAACACTGGGTCGAAGGGCCTCTGCTGGTAGCTCTGGATCACGACAGTCTTTAATTTCTGTTTTCTTTCACCTGGCCATGTGGGTTCTAGCCCAGCCCCTTTCCTTTTTTAGACTTCCTCCAATTACCTGCTCGTCTCCTCATTTGCACTCACCTGTGTCTAATTTTCACTCATTACCCTGTCCATTTAAACCCTGCCTTGACTAGCATTCTCTGCCAGTTTGTCCCAGTTCTGACCTGTGTCGTTCCAGCCAGTCATTGCGGCTTATGCCAACCGATTTTGCCTGACTGTGTTTTGGCTTTTGCCCGTTCTTGGACCTGATCTTTGCCTGTGCGATCTGGATTGTCTGCCCTCGCCGGACTGCCTTTCCTGGTAAGACCTCTGCCTGCCATTTCTGATTCGTGCCTGCCTTCTGTTTTTGAAAGACTGTTGTCTTTGTGCTCCCTAATAAATCCTGGTGAAAAAGTATTCATTGGTCTGCACTTGAGTCCCGCCGAAGCCCGACAGAACCCGACAGGTAGTTCATGCAGGATTTGCTCGCCAGAAGAAAGGACAGTTGTTTTAAGCCGTTTATTTCCTTCATCGTGAATCCTTTTGGACAGAACCAGCAGGACAGTCGCGTCTGTGAAGAAATTCTTCTCCAGGGTCTCTCCCAATTGCATGTATAAATCTGTTGGACTTTCGAATTTACCATTTTAAGAACTGTATTTGACTTACCGCTTTAAGAACTGTTTTCGCATTTATCGCTTTAAGAACCAGTGCCGAGCGGCGATTTGTTGAATGGCCGCATAGCGATTAACTTCCGGTTAAGGTTTTCGTTTGTTTGTTTTTATTGTTTATCCGCATTTAATAAATGTTTTGGTTGTTTTTATATAACCTGACTCGATTGATATTCATTGTTGCCGGTTATGTAACAAGCAGTGCTTCTGCAGAAAGACCATTACATTAGCAGTGAAAACACAAGAATGAATAATTGCGTTTACGTTTTATTTGCAAATTTCCCCATTGACACAAACAGGTACTTCACTCCAATCTTCAACTCCTCCCTGAATTTTCTCTGTGTCAACCCATAGATACACGTGTTGGTGTTGGTACTGAGAGAAGACGACATTATCCCACATACCTGCAGGATGTAGGCCGGCTTGCTGAGAAATCTGTCTGTATAGAAATACTTTTCGACTTGCCAGCTCATGGAAAAAACGAGAAAGGGCACCCATAATAATATAAAATTGGCTGAAAAAGCGAAGAACAAAACCATTGATTTCGCCGGTTTGACCCCTCTGGATCATCGCGATTTTCGCTGCTTGTTCAAAGTACGCGGCGAACTCTATGTCGCTATAATCTGGTTGATGGTTAAAACATTAAACAGCAGAACTAAACAGATTGGTAATAACGGTGTTGTGATGCTGCCAGATACCTGGTAGGCTTTCCACAGGGGTGACGTGAAGTATTCCGTTACGGCGACACAGCGCCATCGATCCACTGCGAAGTATAGCGGAATGGCCTTGGCACAACACGCTGCACTCACTGTCGCTACCACCACCGTCGCTGTCCTCTCGGTGCAATATCGGTTTCGCAGCTTCGCAGAGCAGATGGCGACGCAACGATCGAAAGTGAAAGCAACCGTCAGCCAAACGGAACAGTCGCAGGATGCGAGACTCAGGACAGGTAGCAGAGAACACAGCGGAGTTTCGAACAGAAAATTAGCAAACAAATTAGCAAACAAACAAATTTATCCTCTCCCATATAATAAAAGCAATGACCACCATCAGAGCGGCTGTCGCCATGGCCACCAGGTAGAGAATAATACACTTGAACAGACCGCATTTGCCGCGGCTGAGGACCACAATCGCCGGTAAATTAACTGAAATAAGTTGTTAAGAGAAAAACAATTACTATAGGTTACCGTAGAATGATTAGTTTAACTTTAATTACGTCGTGTGAGTAATGGTCGATTTGGCCATTCACTGGAGTCGGGATGACAGTCCCCCTGCGCTGACTGAGATGGGATGGGGATGCCCTGTCCAAGGTTATTGTACTTTACAATGTACAATTTAGATCTGACAAAGGTCACCACCAGAGGGAAAGCAGGAGGGTGAAAACAGAGAGCCCCTAAGCGGTACCGTTAGATAGTGAACAAAGGGCTGAACACCTGTCCTGTCCTGTAAGACCAGGTTTATTAAGAGCTCACCCGAAGAGAATAACATCTTTTTCTTTGCGAGAACGGCACAGGCAATGGGCAGATTGGTTTTATTGTCAGCCGGTATGACGCAATTATAACAAACAACAGGAATTCTGCAGATGCTGGAAATTCAAGCAACACACATCAAAGTTGCTGGTGAACGCAGCAGGCCAGGCAGCATCTCTAGGAAGAGGTGCAGTCGACGTTTCAGGCCGAGACCCTTCGTCAGGACTAACTGAAGGAAGAGTGAGTAAGGGATTTGAAAGTTGGAGGGGGAGGGGGAGATCCAAAATGATAGGAGAAGACAGGAGGGGGAGGGATGGAGCCAATTATACTTTTTAAAACGAGTTTATTTCATTGCCTTCCATTTAAAATGAAATTATTTAATAACAACATCGATAAAACGGTCTTGAATTTTTTTTTATTGAAAATCGGGAGGTATTTGGAGATGGCAGGGGAAGCCGTCTAACTTTACAGGATGTGAAACGGCCCTCTGGCTAACTGGTCACAGACTGACAGATCATCGAGGTTAAATTCGGATCTGATAACTCTACAAGCTGCTGCGAGAAGATCGGAGGCAGTAACGAGGCGTCTGGAAAGCGGCGGCACAGAGGGTGCGTCGCCAAACTTGCGACTCGGTGCCGCATGAGAGCTGGGAAGACTTTCGCCGAGACAGTCTTAATCAGTGAAACAATCAATATCAATTTAAAAGTAATGCCCGATCATTAAATTTCGCACATTCAACAAATAATTGATTAGATCGGTAAAAGGACAATGAGAAAGGAGATGACCGGAAATGGTCATTACAATAGGGCAATTTTATACTCTTCCCAGGTAAACAATTTACAATCATATTCCATTTGTATGACTGTGTTTTCTCTGCAATCGGGGAGGACGAGCCTGGTGGGTCACTGCTGTTACCGTCAGGACTTTACTCGAAGCAGTATCGTAGCAACCTGTCTTGACGAAGTCCTCGTGAATTGTTTAGACACGAAACGTCGAATATTTATTCCCCTCCATAGATGCTGACCGACCAGTGTTTTGTGTTTGGTATATTCCTGTCTGCGCGTTTTGTAAGCATATTTAAAAATTTCTAGCAGCCAGTTGAGTTAACAATTCTACAACCTGGAAATGTATGCTTACATTAATATTACATCAATATATATAAATGTATCAATCACTTCCAGAATATCCCCATTGAAAATTTAATCATTAAATCAACGCGATTTGCATTTAGAATCTAAATTACGGCGAAAGTTTCTTTTCATCGTTCAATAACAAAAATACACCGGAGCAGTTCTGCGCCTTGGCCATCGAGACACGACCCCCGAGCGTTACCTGCAACTCCACGCGCTGCAAGCACCGGGTAGTAAATTCTGACGATTCTGTAAATTGCCGAGTAACCCATTTTCTACACGAAGCAGCGATCAGTTGTACAAATTATCCCAACTGCCTGCACGCTGTGATTGTAGGAATTCTTATACACCAGACGGAACCACAAATAAATCATTTAGTGCTTCCATTGGTCACATTAGACACAATCCACTGAACAAACACGATGTCAACGATTTTTACTCCTTGTGTCATTGGCTATCATATTTAGCATTTCAAGGAGAACTAGGGCATCCATTTGATGTTTTTACCAATGATTTTCATTGTAGAAGATCAGTGCAATTCTGTTTCGCAATGATTGAAATGCTAAACATTTTTTTTTATCATTATACATTTCATTTTGAAAACAAACGCAATCTGCTTCTGCTGCCGATCAATTATAACGTTGCAAGGAACAGATGGACCGACAAAATGAAGCCGGTTCAATGTAGATGAAATCTGCGACGAGCCTGCCTTGGTGGGACAGCTCAGTCGCCATCCTGTCTTTTCTGTGTCTACTTTAGACTACAGCATCAGCTAGTTGAATTTTCAAAGCTAAATTTGATTGCGTTCATGATTGTCTCATGATTTTACCAAGTCCGACAAAACTGAGCACCTGCAGAAAGGTTCCACCAAACCAGCAACTGTGACAATGTTCACCACAGATTGACCACCGGCAAGCGAAAGAAATCTCCCCTCATCTCTGTACTAAAGGAACGTCCCTCTGTTTCTTGCCACGTCGACCAGGTAGTGAAGGGGGTTCGCGGCCTGTTTGCCTTCATCACAGTGGCACTGGAGGGTTTGGAATATCGAGTTATACTGTACAAATTACTAACTAGGTCGCCTTTGGATCACCGTGTGCAGTTGCGAACACCGCACCGTAGGACAAAATGTAATCAAGCTGAACAGGAGGGCTTGAGTTCGAAGGAAGGTTTCGATGAGGAGCCTGGTTTCTTCAGTGGTTAGTGGTCTGAGGGCGCCCTGATAGAATTTAATAAAATATGAGAGACATAGATGGCGTAGAGGGTCAGCATCGTTCTCCCGGGTTCCAAATGTCCAACATTAGAAGTACAGATTTAAGATGAGAGAGGGAGGGTAAGTTTAAAGATGGACAGGAAGAGATTATTTTTGACGTTGCGAGTGGTCGGTGCCTGGCACGCGCTGCCATAGGGAGTGGGAGAAGCATTTACGACAGCGGCATATAAGAGCTTTCTGATATGTCTATGAAAATGTAGGAAAGGGAGGGGCATGGACCACATTGCAAAATAACATCCTAGCTTGCGAACTTAATGTATCAACTTATAAAGACATTAAAAACTCGGCCAAACGACACCATCCACGCAATGTTCCCTTCTGACTGCTGCATTCAGGATGGAGGTACAGGAGCGGAATGTCCCACACCACCAGGATCAGGCTGTTATAATGCTTCAACCATCAGACTCCTGAGCCCGTGTGGGTAGCTTCACTCACAACACTGAACTAATTCTGCAACCCATGGACTTACTTTCAAATACTCTACCATTCATGTTATCAGTGTTTATTGTTGGCCTGTTTATTTTCTTTATTGATGCAATTGCTGTTTATCTTTCTCTGCACTTTGATTGTCAGTCACTGTGTGTAGTTTTATTTTAATTGATCCTATCGTATTTCTTTATCCTACTCTGAATGTCTGCAAGAAAATGAATCTTGGGGTTGGATATGTTGTCGTGGTTTCACAAGCGATTCTGCAGAGCGAAGTTCAAAGTAACTTATCAAAGATGCTGTAAAACACGAGGATCTCGCACGAGATTTTGAAGAAATTCAGCAGATCAGGCAGCCCCTATGAGAGAGAATAAACAATCAACGTTTCAGACTCGCCTAACAACTAACATGGCGTACACATTCTTTACCGTGACCGCCCTGCCGAAAGGTCGCTTGTTGGTAACGCAGCGGGAGGTACCTAACGAGCTTGAGGGCGTTCAGCTTGAAAAAAGGGCGAGCGATTGTTCCTGGCAAACGGAGTGAAAGTTTGAAAAGAGTTTCAGCTCTTTCAGCTTCTTTACGGCGGATGGAAATCACACTGTGGCAAAAATAGAAAAAGGCGGTCTAAGCCGAGCGGCAACTTCTAGAGTGGTCATTGCTGAAGTGGGGAATTGTCAGAGTGGTCTGGCTTTGGCTGAACAGGCTTAGGTAAGCACAGGCTGACGTTCTACATAAGGAAGAAAGTTTCACGTAAGTTTCTTTTGTCTGTTAGTTCATAGTTGGTGTAAGGAGGTTTAGTCCAAAGTTAGTGGTATGTTCTTTTTGTGAGACGTGGGAACTACCGGAGACCGCCAGTCTCCCTCAGATCTACATATGCATGAACTTGATCAAGATGCAGTTCGAATACGTTCGCCTCATATAGGAAAATGAGAGGTAATAGATAGGAGATACAGGGAGGGAATCGCCCCTAAGTTGCAGGAGCAGGTGCTGTCTGACTGTCAGTAGAACGAAAGAGACGAGGAAGCCAGTGCACAATACAAAAATTGAGGTCGTTCACCTCAATAATAGATTCACCGCTTTTGATACGGCTAGGGACAACAGCCTAACAGGGGTGACGCGCCGTGCCAGGGTCTCTCTCACTGAGTTGGGGCTGCGGCTCAGCAGGGGAGACAGAGAGAAGAGCGGCGTCATTAAGGCAGAGTGGTGTACTGCAGGTGGCTCCTGGATAAACCCATCTGTATTAGATGCAGCTCCTGAGAGGATGTATCAAGGAACTGGGGAAAAAAAGGAATAAAGATAATCTGTCTGATAAAAGCATAGCTGTGAAGCGGGAACGGGGGGCAGGGCTTCAGGTTCTTGGATCCGTGCTATATCTTCTGGAGGAGGCATAACCTGCACAAAAGGACGGGTTGCACCTGAACGCGAGCGGGATCAACGTTCTAGCGGGCAGGTTTGTAAAGTTCTTGGGGTGGGTTTCAACTAATTGGGCAGGGGATGTGAAGCGGAGTGAAAGGACGCGGGGCAGGATGGGTGGTAAAAAAAGAAAAGAGTGCAGTCAGTCTATCAGAAAGAGCAGGCATAACACAGGACAAAATTTCAGCCAGCAGGGTCCCTATCAGTGCATTGGTGAGGCAGAATCAAAAAGGGTGGCTGATACAGCACTCAGAATGCTCTATCTGAATGCACAGTGTATACGAAATAAGGGGGATGATCTTGTTGAACTGTTACAAATTCTGGTGTCTGATGTTGTGGCCATTACGGAATCTTGGCTGAAGGATGGTCGGATCTGAGAGCTGAAGAAACATAGAAAACATAGAGCACATGCAAGCCCTTTGGCCCACAATGCTGAACCGAACATGTACTTACTTTAGAAATGACCCAGGGTTACCCATAGCCCTCTATTTTTGTAAGCTCCATGTAGCCATCCAGGAGACTTACAAGACTCAATCGTATCTGCCTCCGCCACGGTGGTCGGCAGCCTATTCTGCGCACTCACCAATCTCTGTGTAAAAAAAAAAAAAAAAAAAAAAAAAAAAGCTTACTCCTGGCATCTCCTCTGTACCTCCTTTCAAGCACCTTAAAACTGTGCCTTCTCGTGTTAGCCATTTCAGCACTGGGGAAAAGCCTCTAACTATCCACACCATCAATACCTCTCATCATCTTACCACCTCTATCAGATTACCTCTCAGTCTCCGCCGCTCCAAGGACAAAAGGCCGAGTTCAGTAAACCTATTCTCAAAAAGCATGTTCCCCAATACAGGCAACATCCTTGTGAATCTCCCCTGTACTCTTCCTATAGTTTCCACATCCTTCCTGTAGTGACCAGAACTGAGTGCAACACTACAAGTGGGGTCTGACCAGGTTCCTATATAGGTGTAACCATACCTCTCGCTCTTAAACACAAACCCGCGATTTATAAAGGCCAATGCACCGAATGCCTCTTAACCAAAGAGTCAACTTACGCAGAAGTTTTGAGTGCCCAATGGAATCGGACCCCAATATCTCCCTGATCCTCCACACTGTTAACGCTCCCTGATCCTCCACACTGTTAGTAGTCTATGTTCTGCCATCATATTTGACCAACCAAAATGAACCACCTCACACTTATCTGGATAGAAATCCACCTGCCACTTCTCAGCCCAGTTTTGCATCTGATCGATTTCCCGCTGTAACCTCTGACAGCCCTCCACACTATCCACAACACCTCCAACCTTTGCGTCATCAGCAAACTTACTAACCCATCCCTCCACTTCCTCATCCAGGTCATTAACAAAAATGACGAAGAGTAAGGGTCCCAGAACAAATCCTTGAGTCACTCCACATGGACCTTCATGGCGAATATGACCCGTCTACAACTACTCTTTGCCTTCTGTGAGCAAGCCAATTCTGGATCCACAAAGCAAGGACCCCTTGGATCCCATGACCCCTTCATTCTCAATAAACCTTGCATGGGGTACCTTATCAAATGCCAGCTGAAATCTATATACCCAACAGCTACTACACATTTTTCATCAATATGTTTAGTCACACCCTCAAAAAATCAATCAGGCTCGTAAAGCATGACCTGCCTTTGAAAAAGCCTTGCTCACTATTCCCAATCAAATTGTGTCTGTCAAAATGTTCATAAATCCTGCCTTTCAGGATCTTTTCCAGCAACTTACCAACCACTGAAGTAAGACTCACTGGTCTATAATTATCTGGGCTATCTCTACTCCATTTCTTGAATAAGGGAACAACATCTGCAACCCTCCAATCCTCCAGAACCTCTCCCGTCCCCATTGAAATATTATTGCCAGAGGCTCGGCAAGCTCGTTCCTCGCCTCCCACAGTAGCCAGGGTACATCTCATCTGGTCCCAGTGACTTATCCAACTTGATGTTTTCCAAAAGCTCCAGCACATCTTGGTTCTTAATGTCTCCATGCTCAACCGTTTCAATCCGCTGTAAAACATCCCTACAATCGCCAAGGTCCTTTTCCGTAGTGAAAGCAAAATACTGAAGCAAAGTATTCATTAAGTACCTCTGCCATCTCGTCCGGTTCCATACACACTTTTCCACTGTCACACTTTATTGGTGCTATTCTCTCACGTCTTATCCTCTTGCTCATGACATACCTATAGAATGCCTTGGGGTTTTCCTTAATTCTGCTCGCCTTAGCTTTCTCATGGCCCCTTCTGGCTCTCCTAGTTTCATTCTTAAGCCCCTTCTTGCTAGCACTATAATTTTCTAGCTCTCTATCATTACCTAGTGTTTTGAACCTTTAGCAAGATTTTATTTTCTTCTTGACTAGATTTTCAACAGCCTTTGTACAACATGGTTCCTGTATCCTACCATCCTTTCCCTGTGTCATTGGAAAGTACAGGTGTAGAACGCCACGCAAATATCCCCTGAACATTTGCTACATTTTTTGCCGGATTTCTCCTTGAGAACATCTCTTCCCAATTTGTGTTTCCAAGTTCATGCCTGATAGCTTCTATTTCCCCTTACTCCAATTAAGTGCTTTCCTCACGTGTCGGTTCCTGTCGCTCTCCAAAGTCATGGTAAAAGAGAAAACATCTCGTTTAAATTTGAAGTTTTAAAGTTAAATATTGTATCAGGGGATAGGAAGATAGGCAGATTGGCTGACGTTGCTTTGGTAGTAAAGAATGGCATAAAATCATTAGAAAGATGTGATATGGGACTGTAAGGTGTTGAATCCTAGTGGGTGTGTTATAAAAACTGCCATGGTAAAAAGACCCTGATGGCAGTTACATTCCGGCCTCCAAATGGTAGCTAGAGTCGGAGTACGGGTTTCAACGTTAAATAATAATAAAAAAGGAGCGTCAAAAGGGCAATGTGATGATCGTCAGGTAAATGAGGAAAATCCTGTTGCTATTCGATTTCAATCACTATGAGATCGATTTTTTTGAGCAGTTTCTCGATGAGACTACTCGGGGATCATCTATACCATATTGCGTGTCTGATAATGACCCAGAGGTGATTGTGGTGACTGGGTCCCTTAGGGACCAGTGATCATATTATTATTGACTTCAAATTGAAATTTGATTGGACGGCGAGAAAATACGGTCGGGAAATAATAACGGCGGACAAAGAGATCGCAGATGAATTAATGAGTATTTTGCTTTAGTCCCCTATGTAGAAGACACTAGCAGTGTGCCAGATAGTCATAGTCATAGTCATACTTTATTGATCCCAGGGGAAATTGGTTTTCGTTACAGTTGCACCATAAATAATAAATAGTAATAGAACCATAAATAGTTATATAGTAATATGTAAATTATTTATGCAGGAAATAAGTCCAGGACCAGCCTATTGGCTCAGGGTGTCTGACCCTCCAGGGGAGGAGTTGTAAAGTTTGATGGCCACAGGCAGGAATGACTTCCTATAACGCTCTGTGCTGCATCTCGGTGGAATGAGCCTGTGGCTGAATGTACTCCTGTGCCCACACAGTACATTATGTAGTGGATGGGAGACATGGACCAAGATGGCATGCAACTTAGACAGCATCCTCCTGATTAGGGAGAGTCAGCATGGTTTTGTCAAGGGCAAGTCGTGATTTACGAGCTGAACTGAATTCTCTGAGAGGGCAACAAAAAACAATTGATGAATATAGAGCAGTGCATGCAGTGATTATGAATTTTAGCAAAACTAAATTTTCCCCATGCAAGACTCATTCAGAAAGTAATGTTGCATGGTATGCAAGGATCCATGGTTTTCGGCCGGGCGCCGGTCGCTCGGAGAGATTCGGCGGGGCGGGGGGGGGGGCAGGCGCTCGGCAGGGGGTTAGGTTAAAACTGTCGTCACTTCAACGGCCCCACCTGCCCTGGAAGAGAACCTAATGATCCCTACAACTGCAACTAACCCACTGCATGAGCTGCACATTGAACTGTACAGTCCCGTCTCGGCCGCTCGCCACCGAAGAAAACAGACCCCGTGCGTTCAATCTCGCCTTCAGACTGAAGCTCTCCAGTCCGGGCATAATCCATGCGAAACTATTGTCCACCACCTCCACATTAATTTCATCTTTTCTCCGGTGTGGTAACTGGAACTGTACACGGTGAAGAAACTGGGAACCAATTAATAATTTGTACAATTATGACACAACAATCCCACGTCGCCAATGCTTCTATGATAACAGCAAGCACGCCGCTCACTTCCTTCACCACCTGGTCTGCATAGCACGGAGCAGACGGACGTCCATTAAGAACAGAAATGGGGAGGAATTTCTTTATACTGAGGATGGAGAATCTGTGGTCTTCACTGGCACAGACTGTTGCTTCAGCAGGTGCTCGGATTAACTGGGCGTGTTGAACTCATGAAATCTTCGGGCAAGCAATCAAATTTCTGTTTGCATGGTTGACCAGCGAAAGCTGTCGCATCAAACACGAACGGCACCGGAAAGACAAGCCGGGGACGAAACTGTCACCCCCGAGGAATGCCCATCGCACATTTCACTCGCATTGAACTCACTTCATCATCTGCTACACCTGATACTGACAATCTTATAACTGATCGCTGAACTGAAGGAGACAGCGTTCGGTTTCCAATGCCAAATGAAGATTATGATCATAAAATATATGTTTAACGATTCAAGCATTGTAAAACAGAACTACACTGCCCCTCTTCACTAACTATGTTGCTTAGCAACATCAAATAAATGGCCTTGTAATTCCCCTTGAGGACTTAATATGATAAACAATGACACAATGAGTAAAAATAGTACAGAGCGTGTTTGTTCAGTGGATTGTGTCTAATGAGACCAATGGGAGCACTAATTCATTTAACCGTGGTTCTGATTGTTATATAAAAACTCTTCGAATCAGCGCATGCGGGTATTTGGGACAATTTGTACAACGGATCGCTGCTTCAGGTAGAAAATAGAATATTCCGCAATTTACAACATCGTCATCATTTACTGCTCAGTGCTTCCAGCCCTGGGTGTTCCAGGTAATGTAATGTCTTTCTATTAGGTTCGGGGCCTCGTAGGTGAACTGTATGGGAAAGTGTGGCCACTGGGAGATCCTGCTTTCTCTGGCGGACACAGCGTAGGGTTTTAATTCCACGTCCCATTCCCATTCTGACATGTCTATCCACGACCTCCTCTACTGTCAAGATGAAGCCACATTCAGGTTGGAGGAACAACAGCTTATATTCCGTCTGGGTAGCCTCCAACCTGATGGCATGAACATTGACTTCTCAAACTTCCCCGACTGCCCCACTTCTCCCTCGTACCCCATCCGTTATTTAGTTATATACACACATTCTTTCTCTCTCTCCTTTTTCTCCGTCTGTCCCTCTGACTATACTCCTTGCCCATCCTCTGGGTTTTTCTCCTCCCTCCCCTTTTTCTTTCTCCCTGGACCTCTTGTCCCATGATCCTCTCATATCCCTTTTTCCAATCAACTGTCCAGCTCTTGGCTCCATCCCTCCCCCTCCTGTCTTCTCCTATCATTTTGGATCTCCCCCTCCCACTTTCAAATCTCTTACTAACTCTTCTTTCAGTTAGTCCTGACGAAGGGTCTCGGTCCGAAACGTCGACTGTACCTCTTGCTATAGATGCTGCCTGGCCTGCTGCGTTCACCAACAACTTTGATGTGTGTTGCTTGAAATTCCAGCATCTGCAGAATTCCTCGTATTTGCGTGTATAGATGAGGATAGTACAGTGGATGTAAGGTATTTGACATGGTTCCACACCGTAGGCTTATTTAGAAAGTCAGAAGGCATGGGATCCAGGGAAGTTTGGCCAAGTGGATTCAGAATTGGCTTGCCTGCAGAAGGCAGAGGGTCGTGTGGAGGGAGTACATTCGGATTGGAAGGTTGTGACCAGTGGTGTCCCACAAGGATCGGTCTGGGACCTCTACTTTTCGTGATTTTTGTTAACGACATGGATGTAGGGGTAGAAGGGTCGGTTGGCAAGTTTGCAGACGACACAGAGGTTGGTGGTGTTGTAGATAGTGTAGAGGATTGTCGAAGATTGCAAAGAGACACATTGATAAGATGCAGAAGTGGGCTGAGAAGTGGCAGATGGAGTTCAACCCGGAGAAGTGTGAGGTGGTACACTTTGGAAGGACAAACTCCAAGGCAGAGTACAAAGTAAATGGCAGGATACTTGGTAGTGTGGAGGAGCAGAGGGATCTGGGGGTACATGTCCACAGATCCCTGAAAGTTGCCTCACAGGTAGATAGTGTAGTTAAGAAAGCTTATGGGGTGTTAGCTTTCATAAGTCGAGGGATAGAGTTTAAGAGTCGCGATGTAATGATGCAGCTCTACAAAACTCTGGTTAGGCCACACTTGGAGTATTGTGTCCCGTTCTGGTCACCTCACTATAGGAAGGATGTGGAAGCATTGGAAATGACCTACTCGTCTGCCGTTATGTTTTAATCATTAAGGTTAGAAATATGTTCCTCTGATATGATCCATGAGACAATAAGACTTTAAGACATAGAAGCAGAAGTATGCCATTTGCACGTCGAATCCGCTCCGCCATTTCATCATGGCTGATCCAGTTTACGCAGAGTTGAAGTGGGTGGCTACCGGGAGATCCTGCCTGTTGTGGCGGACGGAGACAGGATCTCCCGGTAGCCACCCACTTCAACTCTGTTTCCCACTCCCATTCAGATATGTCCATACATGGCCTCCTCTACTGTCATGATGAGGCTAAACTCAGGTTGGAGGAGCAACACTTCATATACCGTCTGGGTAGTCTCCAGCCCCTTGGTATGAACATAGAATTTTCCAACTTCCGGTAATGTCCTCTCCCTCCCTCCCTCTATCCCTATTTCACTCTACCCCTCCCCCAGCTCCCTCATGGTTCCGCCTCCTTCTTCTACCACCCATTGTTTTCAGGGCTATGACGTCAATGCTTCCCCTCCCCCACCCCTTTGTCTTTCAAATTACTGGTCTTTCAACTGACGCTACAAGCATTCTTCAAATCCTTCCCCATCTTTCATTCTTCAGTCCTGACGAAGGGTTCCGGCCCGAAACGTCGACTCATTGTTCGTGACTGATGCTGCCCGACCTGCTGAGTTCCTCCAGCGTACTGAAAGTGTTGCTTTGATCATAGCATCTATAGATTATTTTGTGTTTAAGTAAAAATGCAACTGATTAGTTACTCTCGTCTTTTGCATAAGAATGAAATGAAAATTTAGTCAACAGTCTGCACGAACTTACAGTAAACCTTGCACTAGTCCGTTGCATTGGACAAAGATGTTACGGAGAAATGTTTAACACCACAGAACTCATGCACAATTGTGAAAATTTTTACGGAAACCCCCGATGCCTATTCTGCTTCAAGAAAAAATAATATCATCTCACTTCCTCATTTCTAATAAATTTCCATCCGATCAAATTGCGTGTTGACTCTCCTCTGCTTTCACTCCAGTAGAACCGCGTGTTTGTTATTATTTTTATTTTTTTATCTCAGCTCAAACTGATAAACATTGCGGTGTGGACACAGACAAGCCCATTAATTTCTCAATCGCTTGGAACTTTCGGCCGATTCTGATGGTGTTGCGTATTGTGGCTGTCTGGATATTTACATAAATATTGTCGTTTGGGTCCAATTGTTCAATGGTATTGTGCGGTGACTTTGAGATGTTACCAATCGTGTATATTACAAATGGGACAATGTATCCCCTGTTCGTGTAAGATAGGCTTTCATTTTCCTCTTTCCAGTCAGCATATTTCTGGTCTTTCTCACTTATTGATTTTGATGCGTTGTGTCTGTTCGGAATGGCTATACCTATTATCCTGTGATATTTAGATCTAGACGGGTACCGGGTATTACCCCATCTCTAATAGTGGATTGGTCGTAATAGACTACAAAACTGGATTAAGATGGTATGTATAATAGATTTATAATAATCTGTACAATATTTCATGATTTTGTATCCTAGTGTAAGATTTTGGTGAAAGATATTTGTCACTTGATTGTACCTGTGTAAAATTGAATTAAACTGCTGCAGGATACTGTAATGTGTGGGTTATTTTCTGGTTTCACATGGCATATTCTACTTTTATCGTCCTGAATTTGTTAGTTTTTTATTGTGCATTTTTCGATGTCTTTGTCTTAACCACCTGGTCCTGTATTGCTGCAAGGAAACATTCTGTTTCTGGGAAGACTTCTCCAACTTTGAGCCAGTCTTTGGACGCGTTCTCGTTGACACCTAGTCTGCTCCGATCGCGGGGATTTCATCCATGGACGGTTATGCTTATCCGTTGACTAACTCCTTCTTCCATAGCAGTGTTTGCCAACCTTTTCATACCAACGCCCTCCTGAAGCACCTTCATACTTTCCAACGCCCCTCTTAGGCCCAATACACTTTCCATCGCCCCCATAGTGTAAAAACATGGCTACCATATGCTAACATGAGAAAAATATTCTGCTTTAACTTCTTATTTATCTTTAAACCTAGATTTCACAGCACCTGCCCACTGCACAGTAGCTGTGGAATGTTGACGATAAATGACACAATAGACCTGCAATTTCATTTTTCATAAATTCCACTAAACCAACATGGCAACCTGTCATATATGGCGCTCCATTCGTTGCACAAGAAGTCATGTTCCTAATCAGAATAATTTTGTTATCAATTTCACTTTGAGCTCGTCGTGGACTGATTCTCCGTTGACATCAATTTTTAACCTTTTACAATCGAGAATCTCTTGATCAATATTTACATTTTTGATGAACCGTGCATGTGCCATTATTAATCCCTCGTGGTCTGGCACAGTTGACTCCCAAATTCTGTTTTCTTGTAGCTCTATGCATAGTGATACTCAATGTCTTTACTCATTTCATCAATATGACGAGCTAGAGTTCACACTTAGAGGAATCGATTTTAAAATACTGGTATCTATTTTGAGAACAGCGGTGAGTACCTGATATGGCAGGCATTATTAATCTTTCACTAATTGTATAAATCTTTCAGACTTTTGGTATCATTTTGGAAATGTTATGAGAAGCATTGGGACCACGATCAAAGTCATTGGTAGCTTTCTTTCCAAATGACTCGAGTGTGCAGCGCTTTTCAAACGCTTCTTTCATCTCGTGGAACTGAGTAAAACCATAAGTAACTTTTTCAGAGTGTCTTTTATGGAAGTGTTGCTTCAATCTTGATATTTTCGTTGTTTTATTAGACAATACAGTATTAAAAATAAGACACATGGAGCGTCGCTGATCTGACGAAAAGGGAATAAAACAATACTCCAGGTATGAAACATTCTAAAGACGCACTTTTTGTAGCGTCTATTTCTCAGCAGGATTAGAATTCAAGGCTTCACCGCGTTCAAACCATAAGACCATAAGATATAGGAGAAGAGGTGGGCCATTCGGCCCATCGAGTCTGCTCTGCCATTCATCATGGGCTAATCCAATTCTTCCAGTCATCCCCACTCCCCTACTTTTACGCCATACCCTTTGATGCCCTGGCTAATCAAGAAACTATCTATCTCTGCCTTGAACACAACCAATGACTTGGCCTCCACAGCCGCTCATGGCAACAAATTCCACAGATTTACCACCTGACTAAAGTAATTTCTCTAATCTGTCTGTCCTCTTGTAGCCTCTCTATTTCCTCAAAACCTCCTGTCCCTCCAACTGACTTGGTATCATCTGCATCTTTGCAACAAAGCCATCAATTCTGTCATCCAAGTCATTGCCATATAACATAAAAGAATCGGTCCCAACACAGATCCGCGTGGAACACCATTGATCACCAGCAGCCAATCAGAAAAGGTTCCCGTTATTACTATTCTTTGCCTCCTGCCAATCAGCCACTGCTTTATCCATACAAGAATCTTTCCTGTAATATCGTGGGCTCTTCACTTGATAAGCTGCCTCATGTGTGGCACCTTGTCAGGGACTTCCTGAAACTTCACCTGCACAGCATCAACCGAATCTCCTTTGTCTATCTTGCTTGTTGCTTCTTAAATTAATTCAAAGACCTTCAACATACTTGCAGGTAAGACTTTCCCTTGAGGAAAACATGCTGAAAATTACCGATTTTAATCATGTGTCCCAAACACCCTGAAAACACATCCTCAACATCCGACTCCAAAATCTTTCCAAAGAGTGAAGTGAGACTAACTGGCCTGTAATTTCAGTTCATCTACCTCCCTCCCTTCTTGAAGAGTGGAGTGATACTTCCAAATTTTCAGTCATACGGAACCATGCCAGATTCAATTGATTTATTGAAACATCATTACAATCCTTCCACAATCTCTTCAGTCACCTCTTTGAGGATTCTAGGATGTACGCCATGTGGTCTAGGTGGCCTATGTACCTTCAGACCTTTCTGTTTGCCAAGAACCTGCTCCCGAGTAATGTCTAATAAATATTTCTGACTACTGACATCTGGACTTCCACGATCCTGCTGGGGTCTTCCACAGTGAAGACTGATGAAAAATACTTACTCAGTTCATCCGCCAGCTCCACCCCTCCAGCATCGTTTCCCATTGGTCCGATGTGCACTCTCACCTCTCCTTTACACTTTATGCATCTGAAGAAACATTGAGTATCCTCTTCATTGGCTAGCTTACCTTCGTATTCCATATTTTCCTTATCAATTATTGTTTTAGTTGCCTTCTGTTGGTTTTCAAAAGCTTTCCAATCCTCTGACTTCCCACCATTTTCGCTCTGTTATATGCCTTCTCTTTGGTGTCTATGTTGGTTTTGCCTTCCTATTAGCCACAGTTTTATCATCTTGCCTTTGGAATACTTCTTCATCTTCGGTACTTACATATCCTGTACCTTCCGAAGTACTTACTAAAGTTCCAGCCATTCTGTCACCATCCATTCCAGTGTTCTTTACTTATCAATTCAGGCCAATTCTTCTCTCATGCCTCTGCAATTCTCTATATTCTACGGTTATACTGACATATTTCACGATAGCTTCTCCTTCTCACAATTCAGGGCGAATTCCATTGTATTAAGATCACTTCCCCCTCTGGGTTCTTTATCTGAAGTGCTCTAATTAATTCCTGTTCATTGCACAACACCCAACCGAGAATGGCTGATCCCCAGCTGGGCTCAAACAGGAGCTGCTCTAATAAGCCATCTTGTGGGCATTCTAGGAAATCCCCTCTTGGGATCCAGCACCTATCTGATTTTCCCAATATATCTGCAGGACTATCTCGTATGAATACTGTAATATTGCTGTTTTGGCATGTATTTTCCTTCTCCCATTGTAATTTGTGGAAGGTATACATACTACTGTTTGGGGGGTCTCTATAAAACTCCCATCAGTGTCTTTTCACTCTTGCTATTCCTTTGTTCTACCCACAATGACTCAACACCTTCTGACTCTATGCCACTGTCATGGTCTGATCCGTGAAGTCCGCATTCCGGTTCACGGTCCGGTCTGTCGATCCGTATTCCAGGTTTTTCGGTTTTCCATTGTTCTGTTGGGTGCTCTCATTAAGGCACATGATTCTCGTTTAGGCAGACACAAAAATACCTCCGGAGACCAGGGCTTGGCTGCTGGATTGTTCCTGTCCAAATCCCCTGTCTGAAACCCTTCTCTGTCCCCTTCCTCCTGAGGCCTTGCCCTGCAACCAGTGCCTGAAGCCTTGCCTCATCCGTAACCCTCGCCTGCAATCTTTGCCTGCGCTGCTGTCAAGTTCAACCACTGGAGCAAGATATGGAACTGTCTATCGTTGTTTCGTTGTTTTGAACTGTCTCTGTGTCCACGCCTTTGCTAGGCAGGTCTGGCTGTTTGCCACTACCTAGTGTTCGGAACTGTTCTCTGTGTCCACGCCTTCACTAGGTAAGTCTGGCCATTTCTCACTACCTAATGTTGAGAACCGTTTCTGTGTCCACGCCTTCGCCAGGTAGGTCTGGCCGTTTGCCGCTACCTAGTGTTGGGAACTGTTCTCTGTGTCTACGCTTTCGCTAGGTAGGTCTGGCCGTTTGCCGCTACCGTATGTTCGGAACTGTCTCTCTGTGTTCTGTTTATGAGTCCCGGCCCTACGTCCTGTTCCCTAGGAGGGGTCCTGACTCTGTGTAGAGCCCCGGCCCCAAGTCCTGTTCCCAAGGAGGGGTTTTGACTCTGTGTTCCATGTTCTTGTTCTCTCACAACCAAGGCTCTGCGTTCCTGTCTCCCTCGACCAAGGCTCTGCGTTCCTGTCGCCCTTGACCAAAGCTCTGCGTTCCTGTCTCCCTCGACCAAATCAAGGCTTCGTGTTCTCGTCCTGTCCATGTGCCTTGCCCAGCCCAGGAGTACCTCGCCCAGCCCGGTGCTGGAGTTACCTCGTCCTGTCCAAGCAACGTCCAAGAACCTCGTCCTGTCCAAGCCACGTCCAAGAACCTCATCCTGTCCAAGTCAAGGCTTTGTGTTCTCGTCCTGTCCATGTGCCTCGTTCTGTGCAGGAGCGCCACGTCCTGTCCTTGCCAAGATCCTCATCCCAAGTCCTAGCTGAGACCCGAGTTCCGATTCTGAGTCAAGACCCAGGTTCCAGGCTCTTGTCCAGGCTCTGGTTCCAGAGTTCCATGTCACTAGTCCAGGCTCCTTGTTCCTAGTTCCTTGTCTGGGTTCCGTGTTTCTTGTCCATGTCCTAGCCCTGGCCCTGCATCCTAGTCTCGTCCAGGGCGTGTCAATGTCCAGCGTCATTTCTTCATCACTTCCCTTGCTTGCTTGACATTCCCAGTCCTGTTCCTAGTACTTCAGTGTCTGTGTCTTGCATTTGGGTTCGCCACCAATGCCCCCATTATGACAGCCGTCTCTTTCTAATGATTTGATTTTATATTTTACCAACAGAACCATACAACCATCTCTGCCTACCTGTCTGTCCTATTCAAGAAACATACGGGACACAAGAGATGCTGGGAATCTAGAGCCATACACACAATGTGCTGGAGGAGCTCAGCAGGTCAGGCAGCATCTATGGTTGGGAATCAACGTTTTGGGCCAAGGCCCTTCATCAGAACTCTTGATACCCAGGTATCTGGAATATCAACAAGCAGAGAAAATAGAAAGTAGTGTGAAAAAGCAAAAAACATTTACTTCAAAGCTTAAGATACTTGCCAAAAAGATTTCCATGGTATAGCAAATACAGCAAAGGCAATAAACTTTCACTATTCCCAAATTAATGTACTCCTTGGCAAAATATCTTGGTTCTATTCCGATCTGGAAACATTACAATGAAAAATAAGAACTGAAATTACAAATTTAGAAAGGACTATTTACACACAGACAGTTAGATTAACATTACCGAGGACAAAAGCTATAACAGGCATTAAGAAAAAAATCACCCAACAGTCTGATAAGATTTCTAAAGTATATATTTTCATCAAAAATAAACAGGACTCAGCACACCATGCAGGTATAAGCAATTCTGCTAAGAAATACAGACCAGAAAACTTAAATGAGAGGCCAACTCAGAAAAATTAATCTTTACTATGGGAGCAAACGTTAACTAGTGGAATGGGTATAACCCTCCACGGGAGACATCCCAACGATCCGAGCAGACGAGATGTTGACAAGGAAGCATCAAGTGCCTGACTCAGAGTTGGAGACCTCTTCCCAGAAACAGAGGGGTTCCTTGGGGAAATACAGGACAAGGTGGTTAACATTTTTAAAATCAAAAATACATAAAAGACAAACGAATCAGGCAATAAATGCAGAAAATGCCAAGAGAAACCAGACACAATCCAACAGATTCTGGGATCCTGCAGTAGTTTAACTCAATCTGATTACTTACACAGGTATAATCAAGTGGCAAATATCATTCACCAGAATCTTGCTTTAAAATACAGACTGAAGAATGACCTCCATCACTTCATAAAGACACCATCAATTCAAGCCTGATCCAGTTTTAGGGTCAAAATTTTACAAATGATACGATAATCAACACATTATTTCAAATAGGATAATCCATAATAACCATCCGGATATAATATTACAGGATAACCAAGCAGGAACAACTCCCTCAATAGAAAAAACCATTCCCAACACACAAATGTTCCTCGACCAGTGGAGCACCTCACAACAGGCATTGTTTGTGTCACCAGTCAGACAACCGGAAGATTTTCTCTGTCAATCACCTTCCAAACGTTGCTACTCTGTCATTCGTTGCCACGCCCCGCTGCTGATTCCCTTCTCCTCATCATACGTTCTTACCCCAACCATCGTCCAGAGCCCCAAACTCTGCCCTGTGCAGACCCGCCTCTGGTTTCTGATGCTGCTCCGTTGAATATCCAACTAATGGATTCCCATTCTGCTTTCAGTCTTTCGAGAACAGTGGTGTTTTCTAACAACCCTTTAGAAGCAGGGAAAATGACCCATAATGTGGAAATGAGCCCTGAATACAGAGGTTAACGACTAATGTCATTCTTCCTCAGCCCAGAGATTTGAGGAGCGAACAACATGTCAGACAGAACTGCAGTCAGCTCGACTTCTTCAGTCTGCAGGAAATTCAAGGGAAACCTCTTCACCCACAGAGTGGTGACTGTTTGGAACCCATCCCCACAGGGAGAGCGAGAGGGGAACAGGGGAGGATTTAAAAGGACTGTCGTGGAACTGAATCACTGGCAGGGTCCAGCTTGCCTGAGTTGGCTCTCTACTGTACGCTAGTTGTGTTATAAATTCACCAAGTACCGGAGATAGAGTTTAAAATAGAACTGATTTACGAGGGGTGATTGATAAGTTCATGGCCTAAGGTAGAAGGAGTCAATTTTAGAGAACCTAGCACATCTATTTTTCACATAGTCCCCTCCTACATGTACACACTTAGTTCAGCAGATGTGGAACATACGGATCCCTTCTTTGTAGAAGCGGTCTACAGCAGGGGTTATTGATAAGTTTGTGGCCTAAGGTAGAAGGAGATAAGTTATTAACTTCAAACTTTCTGCATTATCACTCAAAGAGTTGAACTGCACGTGCATGTAACCAGAGTGTCTTGGACCTCCAGGTGGTTCATAGCAGGGGTGATTGATAAGTTTGTGGTCTAAGGTAGAAGGAGATGAGTTATACAGCTCTCGTTACATGCACATGCAGTTCAACTCTGAGTGTAAATGCAGAGAGTTTGAAGTTAATAAATCATCCTTCTACCTTAGGCCATGAACTTATCAATCATCCCTTGTATTTGTCACGGATGCAGAATATTAAACTCCAGTCCCGTTAAAGGTGAATATGCAGCAGAAGAAACTCCTCCAATGCCCGGTGATGAGGGTGCAGAACTGGGTGTTGTGAGCAGCAGCAATAATTGCAGAGTTCAGCACCGATAGTCACTCTTGAAACGGTGATGGACAAATATCCAGCATGCAGCTTATTGAAACTTCCTCCCCAGTCCAAACCCGGTAGTGTGTCACAAGTGTAACATGCTGTAAGGTTTCACTGCTCATGTAATGGCCTCTCTGTAATGTTTCACTGCTGAGGTAATGGTTTCTCTGCAGCAGCAATGTTTGGGTTATGACTGGAGATAACAGGGTTTTGGAATGTGGAGCTATCCAAGGAGAGAAATTTTATTCTTTCTTGTGAGTCTGGAAGAGAGATTTTCATGATCTTTTGCCAGGAAGAGTTGAGAAGATGCGAACGGAGAGAGTGGGCCTTTTTTTTTTGTTTTCTTTACCAACCCTATAGTCAAAGTAAGAATTACAAAGCTCAATCATTTGATCACATATTGTGTACTGTTTGTTATTTCGGGGTACTGATTTAAGGGACACACTGCGCAGCATCCACCCAAATGAGATTTCTTAAGTTTGGCCGAGCTGGGGGCTATCACCCCCTATATTAAGCTGCTAGCCGAAGCGAGAGTTACATGAGGTTAGATGACCAAGTGAATCGCTTCCCACGTTCACAGCAGGTGAACGGCCTCTCCCCAGTGTGAACCTGGTAGTGTATCATAAGGATAGATAACTGAATGAATCCTTTCCCACATTCACAGCAGGTGAACGGCCTCTCCCCAGTGTGAACTCAATTATGCACATTTGGTCTATTTGGCTGAGAGAATCTCTTCTCAAAGTCTGAGCAGGTGATCAGCCTCTACCCCGTATGAACTCGCTGGTGTCTCTGCAGTTGAGATGACCGAGTGAATCCCTTCCCACAGTCTGAGCAGGTGAACGGCCTCTCTCCAGTGTGAACTCTCTGATGCACCTTAAGTTGAGATGATGAAGTGAATCCTTTCCCACAGTCTGAGCAGGTGAATGGCTTCTCCCCTGTGTGAACTGACCAGTGTGCTTGTAGGTGGAATGACTGAGTGAATCCTTTCCCACAGTCTGAGCAGGTGAATGGCCTCTCCCCAGTGTGAACTCGCTGATGTACCTTCAGTTGCGATGATGAAATGAATCCCTTCCCACAGTCCGAGCAGGTGAACGGCCATTTCCCTGCATGGGCTGACTGGTGTGTCAGTAGGTGAGATGACCGATTGAATCCCTTCCCACAGTCTGAGCAGGTGAACTGCCACTTCCCAGTGTGAACTGACTGGTGTCTCTGTAGGAAGGATGATTCAGTGAATCCCTTCCCACAGACTGAGCAGGTGAATGGCCACTCCCCAGTGTGAACTGACTGATGTCTCAGTAGGTGATATGACAAAGTGAATCCCTTCCCACAGACAGAGCAGGTGAACGGTCTCTCCCCGGTGTGAACTCTCTGATGTACCTTCATTTGGGATGAGCAAGTGAATCCCTTCCCACATTCCGAGCAGGTGAATGGCCTCTCTCCAGTGTGAATTCGCTGGTGTGCCATTAGGTAGGATGACCGAGTGAACCCTTTCCCACATTCTGAGCAGGTGAACGGCCTCTCCCCAGTGTGAACTCGCTGATGTACCTTCAGTTTAGATGAACAAGTGAATCCCTTCCCACAGTCTGAGCAGGTAAACGGCCGCTCCCCGGTGTGAACTCGCTGGTGAGCCATTAGGTCAGATGACCATGTATATCCTCCCTCAGAAATTCAGCAGACGACCAGCTTCTGCCCAGTGTGAACTGACTGGTGTGTCCACAGGTGGGAAGACCGACTGAATCCCTTCTCACACACAGAACAGGTGAATTGTCCCAGTGTGAACTTGTTGATGTACCTTGAATCCCCACAGTCTGAAAAGGTGAACGGCCTCTCCCCTGTGTAAACTGACAGGCATGCCAGTCGGTCAGATGATCGAGTAAATCCCTCCCCACAGTCTGAGCAGGAAGGATGATCGAGTGAATCCCTTGCTCCACTTCTTAAACATCTGCACAGAGACAGCAAAACTGGTGTGTTGTGTTTGAGATTCCCTTAGGCAAATTCCTTGTCATTTATAACCTGAAAAAAGATTTACAAAATCCATCAATGTGTGGACAACATTTCAGATGAGATCACTTCAGTCACCAAGGTGCGATCTGACATCACACTGTTACCGTGAGGTTCAACCCACGTTGGAGAGAGAAATCATCTTCTAACTGGGCACAGTGCTGGTATCTGGAATGACCATCAAATCCTCTGATGCTCTTCCTGTCTCTGTAAGAATGGGGCATTTCTGCCATCTCCAATCCATCACTTGGCTCAGTTTGACTCTCTCAATTGGTATTATTCCCTGTTCCCACTGAGCTGCATGGGTGCCTGGCCCCACAGTAAATCAAACCTTTGTTAACGTGCCTTTGTTAACATGCAGCTGGGATTTTCTTTTATGTACTCTTAATTTAAAGTGCAACAGTTTTAAAGCCATGTAAACATTTCCTGCCCAGATGAATGGTTGGTCCGCGAAACTGTTAAAGGAAATTATTAGTATTATTATTTTTAGTATTATTATTTTTAGTGTTTTTTATTTTAGTATTATTATTTAGTAGTATTATTATTAGTATTATTTCAGGACATTGTCACAGTCATAGAAAAGTACAACACAGAAACAGGTCCTTTGGCCCATCTAGTTTGTGCTGAACTACTGAAACTTTCTACTCCCATACTCCTACCATCCGGGTGCCTATACAAACCTCTTAAATGTTGAAATTGAGCGAGCATGCACCAGTTGGGTGAACCGTCTGTGTGAAGAAGTTTCGCCATATGTTCGCCTTCATGTTTCACCTTTCACTGTTAACCCATGGCCTCCGGTTGTAGTCCCACGCAATCTCAGTGGAAAAAGCCAGAATGCATTTACCCTATCTGTACCCCTCATAATTTTGATACATAGAAACGTAGAAAACCTACAGCACATTACAGGCCCTTCGGCCCACAAAGCTGTGCCGAACATGTCCTTACCTTAGAACTACCTAGGCTTACACACAGCCCTCTATTTTTCTAAGCTCCATGTATCCATCCAGGGGTCTTTTAAAGGACCCTATAGTTCCCAGCTCCACCACTGCCACCGGCAGAACATTCCACGCACTCACCACACCCTGCGTAAAAAAATTACCCCTGACATCTCCTCTGTACCTACTTCCAAGCACTTTAAAACTATGCCCTTTCATACTAGCCATTTCAGCTCTGGGGAAAAAGCCTCTGTCTATTCACATTATCAATGTCTCTCATTATCTTGAACACCTCTATCAGGTCACCTCTCATCCTCCGTCGCTCCAAGGAGAAAAGGTCGAGTTCACTCAACCTATTCTCATAAGGCTTGCACCCCAATCCAGGCAAAATCCTTGTAAATCTCCTCTGCACCCTTTCTATGGCTTCCACATCCTTCCTGTAGTGAGGTGACCAGAACTGAGCACAGTACTCCAAACGGGGGCTGACCAGGGTCCTATATAGCTGCAACATTACCTCTCAGCTCCTAAATTCAATTCCACGGTTGATGAAGTCCAATGCACTCTATGCCTTCTTAACCACAGAGTCAACCTGCGTAGCTGCTTTGAGCATCCAATGGACTCGGACCCCAAGATCCCTCTGATCCTTCACACTGCCAAGAGTCTTGCCATTAATACTATATTCTGCCATCATATTTGACCTACCAGAATGAACTACCTCACACTTATCTGGCCACTTCTCATCCTATCAATGTCCCGCTGTAACCTTAGACAGTCCTCCACACTATCCACAACACCCCCAACCTTTGTGTCATCAGCAAATTTACTAACCCATCCCTCCACTTCCTCATCCAGGACATTTATAAAAATCACAGAGTAGGGGTCCCAGAACAGATCCCTGAGGCACACTGCTGGTCACCGGCCTCCACACAGAATATGACCCATCTACAACCACTCTTTGCCTTCTGTGGGCAAGCCAGTTCTGGATCCACAAAGCAATGTCCCCTTGGATCCCATGCCTCCTTACTTTCTCATTAAGCCTTACATGTGGTATACCTCCATCAAATCTCCCCTCAATCTTCTAATTCCAAGGAATAAAGTCCTGACCTGTTCAATCTTTCCTTATAATGCAAATCCGTTAGACCTGGCAACATACTTCTGAATTTTCTCTGAACTCTTTCAACCTCTTTTACATCTTTCCTGTAGGTAGGTGACCAAAACTGCACACAATACTCCAAATTCAGCCTCACCAATGTCTGATACAACTTCAACACAACATCCATCTCTTGTACTCAGCACCTTGGTTTATGTAGGCCGATGTGCCACAATCTTTCTTTCTGTCCCTGTCTAACTGTGACACCACTTTTAGTGAATTATGGATCTGTATTCCCAGATCCCTTTCTTCAACAACACTCCTCAGTGCCATTTGCAAATTCTCCAGCAATTTCTGCACCACCATAATGCACACAGGTAACACCAATTTCTGTATTGGACATAAATATTTCCCCTGAGCTCTCCCCCAGGTGACTGACGGTGGTGAACTCATTGACGGCAATGCCAATGAATATGAAGCGAAGGACAGTAGTCTGTCTCATTGGAGTCTGGCACATTTGTGGTGTGAAAGCTATTTGTTGCCCAGGACAAAGGTGTTTGATATCAGTAGGTACCCAGACAGAATGGGTCAAAACATGTTCTCACGGGTAGAAATGTCCAGAACAAGAGGAGGTAGAATAAGCAACAGACACAAAATGCTGGAGGAACTCAGCAGGCCAGGCAGGATCTATGGAAAAGAGTACTAATGCTGAGTTCCTCCAGCGTTTTATGTGTGTTGCTTGGATTTCCAGCATCTGCAGATTTTCTCTTGTTTATGATTGGAGGTAGAACAAAGGTGATTTTCTCAATTGGCGATATAAAAGATTTTGTTCCTTTCTCCGAGTTTCCAATCCTTGCATTTAGACAGCTGGGGCTCAGCTCTGTCTGAGATCCATCGGTTCCCATTCCCTCATCAGCCGGAACCTCCCCGGGGCCCGTGTACGGATGGTGGTGCTGAGAGAGAGGGAAGAGAGCAGGACCGTCCCGGGACTGCGGGATTGCGGGATGCAGGTCACGGTGTCTGGAGTCACAGTAATTGCCCCTCTGCCGCCCGCTTGGAGATTCGCTCTTACCTCCGATTCTCTCACGGCCTTTTGTGTATCGCGCGCATGCGTGATATTCGGGGACGTCAACAACCCTGACGCCTGCGCATTTGATCAGTGCTTCAGCGACGGCGAAATTGTTCACGGAAAGACTTCTGGGTAATCACGGTGACATTAAAAGTTTCTGCGCGGTTCCATGTCCATATCTCAGTATTTTTGTGCGTGTAGAAAACTCCGCAGCTGTTTAAACGCAGAAAGCGTCTCCCATAAACAATATACTCATTATCAACGTGTATCCAATGCTCTTACAGAAACAAATACAGATACAAAACACAAGAGATTCTGCAGTTGCTGGAAATACAGAGACGCACACACACTCTGCAGTTCAGGCAACAACTAAGCAGAGGAGTACACAGTCTAGGCATGCTGAAGGGACTCGGTTTAAACATTGTCTATTTACTCCTCTCCACACTTGTTGCCCGATCTACTGATTTCATCCAGTATTTTGCAGAAATCAATCAGTTTCCAAATGTTTCTGATCTTTCATTTGTAGCCATATCCTGCTGGTCGGATTCCTCTTCCTCCTCGTAAACTCCAGACCCCATCTCTTTCTGCAGCCCCGAAGCCCTGATTCATGCTGGCAACTCTGGTTTCTGACTCTGCTCCATCGAAGATTCACTCCCTGGTCTGCCGTCAGACTTTAGAGACACATTGCAACAACCCAGCTGTCCGAGGCACAGTCCTTTGAAATGAGTGAAAATGACCCAAAATGTTGAAAAGAGCAGGGAAGAAGGAGTTTAACCACCTTAGTCCAGAGCCCTGAAGAACGTCAAACCACACTGAGCTCATCGTCTTATTCAGCCTGGAGAAAATCATGCAGGGAATTCATGCAGGTGTATAGGATTATGAAAGGCATTGGTCGTGTGCATAGCCAGAGGCTTTTTCCCAGGGCTGAAACGGTTAACACCAGAGGGCATAGGTTTAAGCTCCTTGGAAGTAGGTACAGAGGAGATGTCAAAGCTAAGTTTTTTAAACAAATAGTGGTGTGTATGTAGAATGCACTGCCGGTGACGGTGGTAGAGGTGGATACAATAGGGTCTTTTAAGAGACTCTTAGATAGGTACATGGAAAAATAGAGGGCTATGCGGTAGGGTAATTCTAGCCAATTTCTAGAGTAGGTTACATGGTCGGCCCAACACTGTTGGCCGAAGGGGCTGTACTGTGCTGTAGATTTATATGATTCTATGAAATTTAAGAGAGATCTCTTCTCCCACGAAGTGATAATTAGTTGCAACCTGTCTTCACAAGGAGAGTGAGAGGTGAACAGCAGGGATGGATTTTTAAAGTACTGATACGGAACAGAAACATGGGCAGGGACCAGATGGTCCGAGTGGCCTCTCTAGTATATATTGAGTTTGGCAGTGACAGTAAGTACCTGAGACACGGGATTTGATACAGAACTGATTTATGTTTCACAGATCCACAATATTAAACATCAGTCTAGTTTAAGGCTAACATCAGCAGAATGGACTCCTCCAATGCCCAGTGACCAGGGTTCAGTCCTGGGTGCGATGAGCAGCCACAAGAACTGCAGAATCTGACAGTAACAGTCCCTCAAGAACCTGCAGCTGTCTTCAGTCACCATGCTGGTTAAACATTTAACACAGAGCTGATTTGAACTTCCTCCCTGATGTGAAGTTGCTGGTGTTGCAGCAGCTGGGATGATTGAGCAAGACTCTTTGCTCACTCCGGACAGAAATGTGGCCTCTATTTATTGTGAACTCACCGGAGCGTCACAAGGTGGGTTAACTGAATGAGTCCCTTCGCAAACACGGAGCAGGTGAACGGCCGCTTCCCAGTGCGAAGCTGCTGGTGTATCTGTGGTGGCCGACTGAATCGCTTCCAAAGTGAGAGCCAGTGAATGACATCTCACTGTTATCAACGCCATGGCAATGTATCCAATCAGATCACAGACATGGACACATGTTCAGGGTCTCCTTGTAGCAAGTGGGGTGCTGTCTTCTCCAGCATCTCCGTTTCCACATTCAGGGATCGGTGGCATTCAAGTGCTGGTGAACTGACAGATACAGCGGAACTAGCGTGCTGTTGTGTTTCAGATTCCCATACACAAATCCTTTGACCTTTCTACACTGCTAAAAGTTTACAAAGCACATCAGTGGGTGAAGGACAACATTTTCACTGAGATAATTCTAGACTCTACGGTTACCTCTGATTGTTGCAACGAGGCTCAACTGAATTCGGAGCAACAACATCTCATCTTCTAACTGGCTGCAGTTCAGACATTCAGGCACAACATCAAACTCTCTGCTTTCCTCTTTGTATCAAAATGGATAATTTCTGCCATAGAATAGACCATAGAAACTACAGCACAGAAACAGGCCTTTTGGCCCTTCTTGGCTGTGCCGAACCATTTTCTGCCTAGTCCCACTGACTTGCACACGGACCATATCCCATTAAACCATAGAAACCACGCCCTTCAACAGTCTGTGACTTGGCTCGGTTTGTCTGTCTCCTTCGCATTCTGACCATGCGCCACACACCTACAAAGAGCACAGTTTAATTACACGGCTGCGACTACAGACTTTCTGATCATTATGTCCCTCCTGGCATCCGACGATGGTAAACTCGAATTCAGCAATGGTATTGAACTTCAGGAGTAGTTGATTAGGCTTTCACGTTGGAGATCGATAAACTGCCGGTAGTGTGTGGCTGGATGAGTGGGTTGTTTTCAGACTGGAAGGAGGTAACATTTGGAGTACCCCAGAGATCAGTCCCTGACCACAGCTGTTCACAGTTTAATGGCCTGGCGGAGGCAGCGAGATGTGAGATGTCCCAGTCTGCTGGTGACGCAGAAAGAGTGGAGTTGGGGGAGGGGAGGCTATTCACATGCAACTTCGTAGCTTTGCAATCAGTACACAGTGCACTGTGGGGCTGCAGTGGCGGGTTCCATTGCTGGGATCAGTGTACATTCACTGTGGGCTATGAGGATTTTGTGAATAAAGCGCCATTCTCCAATTTAGAATCTCAAACTGCGGAGCAGGCCTGTCCTTTGTATATTTACGCTGTAATTTATGGCATTGTGATAACTAGATACTATAGCCCTCCACGACATCTCTATCCTTACCTTACGATATTCGGTATCATTTGTAAATTTGGCCACACGGCCATCAACACTGTCATCCGATGTATTGACATAGACCGTGAAAAGAAACGTTGCCAACGCAGACCCCTGTGGAACAACACGCATCACCGGCAGCCAACCAGAGACGGCTCCCTTTATCCTCACCCCTTCTGACAGGTAACGGGTGACAGGTGTGCGACAGGTAACATTGTGGGATCTGTACGGAAGAGACCGTTTGTACCCGAACTGGAAGTGGACTAATATCCTACTATAATAACAGCCTCATGTTTCTTGCAACAGTCTGCGACTTCTCTGTAAACTTGTTCCTCTAAATCCCTCTGACTGTTCGGTGTCTGTAATACAGCCCCACTAACGTGGTCATACCTTTCGCATTTCTCCGTTCTACCCATAACGCCTCCCTGGACGATTTCTCCAGTCTGTCCAGACTGAGCCCTGCAGTGACATTTTCCCCGACTACTAAAGCCACCCGTTTTTCTTTCATCCCCGCCGCTTGGTCGCATCTAAACGGAACCCCGAATGTGGAGGTGAGGGTGGGGTTCAAGCGGAGAGTCAGGCAGTATATAGAGTGCTGTGTAATGGTCTCAATCCCCAACCCCTCCCAAACACACACACACACACACACACACACACACACACACAGACACACACACACACAAACCCATACACACAGACAGATAGACACACACACACACAGACAGACAGACACACACACACAGGCACACAGACACACACAAACCCATACACACATACACACAGACAGACAGACAGACACACACACACAAACCCATACACACATACACACAGACAGACAGACAGACACACACAGACAGACAGACAGACACACACACAGACACACGCACACACGGTCCACGGGCATTTGTTCTACCACAGTAAGGCCAACATTGGGTTGGAGAAGCAACACCTCACATTCCGTTTGGGGGCCTCCAACCTGACGGCGTTTGCATCGATTTCTCGAGCCTCTAGTAATTTCTCCTCGGCCCCACGTCTCTCCTTTTTCCGTACGCCCTTTGAATCCCCTCTTACCCTTTCGCCTCTGCTCACCTGCCGAACCCCCTCGACTGCAGGCACTCTCCCTTCTCTTTCTGCCATGGTCTACCGACCAGATTACTTCTTCATCGCTTTACCTTTCCCCCTATCACTCCCTAGCTTCCCACTTCACCCTCCCTCCCCCACCACAGAAATTCCTCCACTTACCTGGCTTGACAAATCACTTTCCAGTTTATACTCCTCCCTCACTGCTCGGCTTCTCATTCCCCCTTCTTTTCCAGTGCTAGTGAAGTGTCTCGGCCGGAAACGTCGACACTGTACTCCTCTCCGGAGATGGTCACTCTCCTGATGAGTTTACCCAGCAATTTGATTGTTACTCCGGATTTCCAGCGTCTCCAGGATCTCTGTGTTTGGACGTGGGGAGCGAGCACATGAAACAAATGCATATTCACATCGTTTATACTTTATTGAGCGGGGCTTCCAAAAAAGATCGGCAGAACTATTGCAGATAATTTGAAATAAATTTTAGAGCAGGACTCTGAGGTTTAGTTGAGTTTAACCGGCGTGATTGTGGGGTGGGGTCTGTGGGTTAAACGCCCTCTTGACGAATTTCGTATCCCCATTGGTTGGTACCCCTAGACTGACATTACCTACTACCAATGGAACCAAAGTATCTCGCAATTCATTTGCCGAGTCGCGGCACGTTGTCTGGGAGATCCCGGGAGCACGGGTTGCCGGCGCGAGTCGCGGACCGCGATGCTGACGCAGCTCCGTGAGAGGGCGCGGGTGCTGCCGTAGGCGGGGCCGTGCAATGGTGCGAGAGAGCGATGGAGAGCCTGCAGGATCAGTGAAAGGGAACGGGAACCGTGCTGCCCTGCAACCGTCCGATAGCACAGCCCCTGCTGGGCTCCGGAATTCACACTGAAAACGGGATATAGATAGATACATAATTAGTGCTATATTAATTTTATGTTCGTCCAATTAAAAATATGCATCTGCCTTTGCAAGCAGTCATACGATTGACTTACTCCAAATCAGTTGTCAACGATTCTCTTGTGAACAGAACGATGTGCACAAGTAGGCCACCCAGCCACTGAAAACGGCTACTTCAGGCAGTAATCTGATTTGAACCCGAGGGCCAATAAGAATAATTCCAGTGCAAGCGGAATGGCGATTCTTTTTGAGTTTGTCACTGTTTAGAATGGCTTTTTCTCATCAGGCTTAGGCGAGATCAGGTTTGTGTGAGGTACATTGTCTTGTAAGTTACCCTCCTTGTGCCCTGACTGGTTCATTCCTCATTTGATCTGGCAGAGCAGATAAGTGCGAATAGCTCCTGGATAGTATTTTGCACTGTGTGTGGGATGTGAGAAGTCTGGGAGACCTCCAGTCCCCCAGATAAAAACATCTGCACCAGCTACGCCGAGTAGCGCCCCTTGAGAGAAGGTGTTAAGGAAACGGAGCTGCGGCTCGAGGACCTTCCACTCACACGGGGTAATGAGGCGGTGATAGGAACTAAAGGGGAGTAGTGAACCCTAGTTTGCAGGAGACAGGTAACTAGGTGGCTGTCGGGAGAAGGAGGATAAATGCACAGCCACTGTGGCCGTTCCCCTCAGTAATAAGAAGACAACTTTAGATACTATTGAGGGCGAGGACCTACCCCGGAGGAGCCACCGTGACCCGATCTCTGGCACTGAGTCTGGTGCTGCTGCACAGATCAGCAGAGAGATAAAGATAATTGCAGTGTTGAGAGGAGATTCCATAGTCGGAGGAACAGAGACGATGTTCTGTGGGCGCGATAGAGAAATCGGCATAAATGTTGCCTCCCTGGTTCCAGGATCAGGGGTGTCTCGGATCGGGTCCATGGTATTCTCAAGGGCGACGGTGAGCGGCCCGAAGTCTTGGTAAATATTGGCACCAATGGCATTGGTAGACAAGGTGATAAAATCCTGGAGATTTTAGGAAGGTGGTTAGAAACAGGACTTCCAGGGTAGTAATCCCCGGATTGCTACTTATGCGACGTGATGGACTGATTTGGCAGATGACAGCGAGGCCTCACTTGGAACATAGTGAGCAGTTTGCATGCCATCTTGGACAATGTCTCCCATCCACTACATAATGTATTGGGTGGGCACAGGAGTACATTCAGCCAGAGACTCATTCCACCGAGATGCAACACAGAGCGTCATAGGAAGTCATTCCTGCCTATGGCCATCAAACTTTGCCGTGGCTGACAAGAGAAATTAGGGATAGTATCAATTCCAAAGAAGCAGCATACAAATTAGCCAGAGAAAGTGGCTCACCTGAGGACTGGGAGAAATTCAGAGTTCAGCAGAGGAGGACAAAGGGCTTAATTAGGAAGGGGAAAAAAGATTATGAGAGAAAACTGGCAGGCAACATAAAAACGGACTGTAAAAGCTTTTATAGATATGTAAAAAGGAAAAGACTGGTAAAGACAAATGTAGGTCCCCTGCAGACAGAAACAGGTGAATTGATTATGGGGAGCAAGGACATGGCAGACCAATTGAATAATTACTTTGGTTCTGTCTTCACTAAGGAGGACATAAATAATCTTCCAGAAATAGTAGGGGACAGAGGGTCCAGTGAGATGGAGGAACTGAGCGAAATACATGTTAGTAGGGAAGTGGTGTTAGGTAAATTGAAGGGATTGAAGGCAGATAAATCCCCAGGGCCAGATGGTCTGCATCCCAGGGTGCTTAAGGAAGTAGCCCAAGAAATAGTGGATGCATTAGTGATAATTTTTCAAAACTCGTTAGATTCTGGACTAGTTCCTGAGGATTGGAGGGTGGCTAATGTAACTCCACTTTTTAAAAAAGGAGGGAGGGAGAAACCGGGGAATTATAGACCGGTTAGCCTAACGTCGGTGGTGGGGAAACTGCTGGAGTCAGTTATCAAGGATGTGATAACAGCACATTTGGAAAGCGGTGAAATGATCGGACAAAGTCAGCATGGATTTGTGAAAGGAAAATCATGTCTGAAAAATCTCATAGAATTTTTTGAGGATGTAACTAGTAGAGTGGATAGGGGAGAACCAGTGGATGTGGTATATTTGGATTTTCAGAAGGCTTTTGACAAGGTCCCACACAGGAGATTAGTGTGCAAACTTAAAGCACACGGTATTGGGGGTAAGGTATTGGTGTGGGTGGAGGGTTGGTTAGCAGACAGGAAGCAAAGAGTGGGAATAAATGGGACCTTTTCAGAATGGCAGGTGGTGACTAGTAGGGTACCGCAAGGCTCAGTGCTGGGACCCCAGTTATTTACAATATATATTAATGACTTGGATGAGGGAATTAAATGCAGCATCTCCAAGTTTGCGGATGACACGAAGCTGGGTGGCAGTGTTAGCTGTGAGGAGGATGCTAAGAGAATGCAGGGTGACTTGGATAGGTTGGGTGAGTGGGCAAATTCATGGCAGATGCAATTTAATGTGGATAAATGTGAAGTTATCCACTTTGGTGGCAAAAATAGGAAAACAGATTGTTATCTGAATGGTGGCCGATTAGGAAAAGGGGAGGTGCAACGAGACCTGGGTGTCATTATACACCAGTCATTGAAAGTGGGCATGCAGGTACAGCAGGAGGTGAAAAAGGCGAATGGTATGCTGGCATTTATAGCGAGAGGATTTGAGTACAGGAGCAGGGAGGTACTACTGCAGTTGTACAAGGCCTTGGTGAGACCACACCTGGAGTATTGTGTGCAGTTTTGGTCCCCTAATCTGAGGAAAGACATCCTTGCCATAGAGGGAGTACAGAGAAGGTTCACCAGATTGATTCCTGGGATGGCAGGACTTTCATATGAAGAAAGACTGGATGAACTGGGCTTGTACTCGTTGGAATTTAGAAGATTGAGGGGGGATCTGATTGAAACGTATAAGATCCTAAAGGGATTGGACAGGCTAGATGCAGGAAGATTGTTCCCGATGTTGGGGAAGTCCAGAACAAGGGGTCACAGTTTGAGGATAAAGGGGAAGCCTTTTAGGACCGAGATTAGGAAAAACTTCTTCACTCAGAGAGTGGTGAATCTGTGGAATTCTCTGCCACAGGAAGCAGTTGAGGCCAGTACATTGGCTATATTTAAGAGGAAGTTAGATATGGCCCTTGTGGCTACGGGGATCAGGGGGTATGGAGGGAAGGCTGGGGCGGGGTTCTGAGTTGGATGATCAGCCATGATCATAATAAATGGCGGTTGAGGCTCGAAGGGCCGAATGGCCTACTCCTGCACCTATTTTCTATGTTTCTATGTTTCTATGTTTACAACTCCTCCCTTGGAGGGTCAGACACCCTGAGCCAATAGGCTGGTCCTGGACTTATTTCCTGGCATAATTTACATATTACTATTTAACTATTTATGGTTTTATTACTACTTATTATTTATGGTGCAACTGTAACGAAAACCAGTTTCCCCCGGGATCAATAAAGTATGTCTATGACTATGAGCTTCATCTCCCTTATTGTATATTGGATGCGTTGAAACTGGAGAGGGTTCAAAGGAGGTTCATAAAAATTATTCAAGGTTTGAAAGGCTTGTCATATGAAAAGCGTTTCGTGGCTCTGGGCTTGTATTCACCAGAATTCAGAAGAATAAGGGGTGACCTAATTGAAAGTTATCGAATGGTAAAATACCTTGATAGGGTGGATGTGGGGAAGGATGTTTCCTGTGGTGGGAGAGTCTAAGCCTAGATGACACAGCCTCAAAATAGAGGGTGTGTTTAAGAACGAAGATGCTAAGGAATTTCTTTAGCCAGTGAGTGGTAACTGTGCACTCCAAGTCTGTATGTATTTTAAGACAGAGGTTTATAGATTCCTGATTGGTCAGGGCATGAAGGAATAGGGGGAGAAAGTGGGCTTTTGGGGCTGAGATGCAAAATGTTGGAAGAGTCTCGATGGGTCAAGTGGTCTAATTCTGCTCCTCTGTCTTATGGTCTTAAAACATAGCTGAACACATCTGAACTTTCATCCCGCATTCCCGCCCGCCCACTCACACTGCCCCAAACTTCATATTAGCGTCTGGGTCTTGATTATAATCGGTATTCACTAAGGAGAAGGATATTGAATTGTGTAAGGTAAAGGAAACAAGAAGGGTAGCTACGGAAAGTGTGACGATTAAAGAAGAGGAAGTACCAACGCTTTTAAGGAATATAAAAGTGGATAAGTCTCCGGGTCCGGACAGGATATTCCCTAGGACCTTGAGGGAAGTTAGTGTGGAAATAGCAGGGGCTCTGACAGAAACATTTCAAATGTCATTAGAAACAGGGATGGTGCTGGAGGATTGGCGTATTGCTCATGTTGTTCCATTGTTTAAAAAGGGTTCTAAGAGTAAACCTAGCAATTATCGGCCTGTGAGTTTGACGTCAGTGGTGGGTAAATTGATGAAAAGTATTCTTAGAGATGGTATATATAATTATCTGGATAGGCAGGGTCTGATTAGGAACAGTCAACATGGATTTGTGCGTGGAAGGTCATGTTTGACAAATCTTATTGAATTTTTTGATGAGGTTACCGGGAAAGTTAACGAGGGTAAAGCGGTGGATGTTGTCTATATCGACTTCAGTAAGGCCTTTGAAAAGATTCCACACGGAAGGCTAGTTAGGAAGGTTCAATCCTTAGGCATTAATATCGAAGTAGTAAAATGGATTCAGCAGTGGCTGGATGGGAGACGCCAGAGAGTAGTGGTGGATAACTGTGTGTCAGATTGCAGGACGGATGGAACGCGTACTCGGGAACGGCCCGATGGATTCGAACCCGGGAACCTCCGTTCCGGAGTCCGGCGCTGATGTCACTGCGCCACCAGCCGACCTTCCTGATATTAATCCTGACATACGCTCTGGAAAATCTCAACCGAGCAAACAGGAACGCAAACACAACCACCACCATGCAAGATTTAGGAGAGAGGTGATGAAATTTTGATCACTGATCTAAAAACACAGGCAACGGGTTGGTTGTAAATAAAGATAGAAAATACATATCAGAAAATGAATCATTCACATCTTAATTCCTCAGGAATATTCTGAGAGGATGGGAGTTTTGAAGTCGATTCTTTCAGCTAGCCCCGCCCACTGGCCCCACACGCTCCCTCTCGCGGATCACTCATAACCAGGGCAACACGCAAAATGCTGGTGAAAGACTGCAGGCCAGGCAGTATCTATGGATGGGAATAACAGGTCGACGTTTCGTTCCAAGACCCTTCAGCAGTACTGGAATGGAAGGAGAAGAGGCCAGATCACTGATTGATTCAGAAGGTACGAGTTGTTGTTCTGTGAAACTCAGAGTCCAGGGTTTGTGTGCAGGCAGCTGCCTGCCCGGTCACATTCCTGAGAACAGGGAGCCGCCTTTGGGCTGAAATCACATCGGACTGGTTCCGCAAAACACCCTCATTCGGGTGTGCGCAAAGTCGCTTTAATATTGCATTTAACCCTTTCTGCAGCAGGGAAGAGCGATGGAATCTATATCTATCCCAACCTTCTTTTTCATTTTTAACTCAGATTACAATTTCCTGCAGTCGTTTTAAAAATATTTTTCACGATTCATTTAAATAAACGAGTCAACGTTATTCCCAACTGCGGCATTCCTTAATATAGAAACATAGAAACCTAGAAAACCTACAGCACAATACAGGCCTTTCGGCCCACAGAGCTGTGCCGAACATATCTCTACCTTAGAACTACCTAGGCTTTACCCATACACCTCTGTTTTTCTAAGTTCCATGTACCTGTCCAGGAGTCTCTTAAAAGACCCTATCGTTTCCGCCTCCACCACCGCCGCCGGCAGCCCATTCCACGCACTCACCACTCTCTGCGTAAAAAGAAACTTACCCCTGACATCTCCTCTGTACCTACTCCCCAGCACCTTAAAACTGTGTCCTCTCGTGCTATCCATTTCAGCCCTGGGAAAAAGCCTCTGACTATCCACACGATCAATGCCTCTCATCATCTTATACACCTCTATCAGGTCATCTCTCGTCCCCCGTCGCTCCAAGGAGAAAAGGCCAAGTTCACTCAACCTATTCTCACAAGGCATGCTCCCCAATCCAGGCAACATCCTTGTAAATCTCCTCTGTACCCTTTCTATAGTTTCCACATCCTTCCTGTAGTGAGGCGACCAGAACTGAGCACAGTACTCCAAGTGGGGTCTGACCAGGGTCCCATATAGCTGCAACATTACCTCTTGGCTCTTAAACTCAATCCCATGATTGATGAAGGCCAATCCACCGTATGCCTTCTTAACCACAGAGTCAACCTGCGTCGCAGTTTTGAGTGTCCTATGGACTCGGACTCCAAGATCCCGCTGATCCTGATATATAAAGACCGTTACCGAGGATCTGGAACCGACAAAGATCTCAGTTACAAATCCCAGTTGGCATTTGAATATTGTTGATGTATGTAGGGGATGATGTGAAGGCGTGGGGGGGGGGGGGGGAGGGGAGAGAGAGAGAGAGAGAGAGAGAGAGAGAGAGAGAGAGAGAGAGAGAGAGAGAGAGCACGAGCCTTTCAGGTTATGTTGATATAGGACTCGTTTTACTGTGGATATAACTATTTGTCTACCTGTTTCTTCCAGCATCTTCACAAGGTCCTTTGCTGTTGTTCTGGAATTGATTTGCACTTTTCGCGCCAAAGTGCGTTCATCTCTAGGAGACAGAATGTGTCTCCTTCCTGAGCGGTATGATGGCTACGTGGTCCCATGGTGTTTATACTTGCGTACTATTGTTTATACAGATGAACGTGGTACCTTCAGGCATTTGGAAACTGCTGCCAACGATGAACCAGACTTGACATCATTTTCTGACCTCAATCCAAATTCTGACAAAGTGTATGTAAACTTCTGACCCACTGGAAAAGTGATGAAAGAAATAAAAGCTGAAATACAGTAAATCATTCTCTCTACTATTATTCTGACATTTCACATTCTTAAAATAAAGTAGTGATCCTAACGGACCTAAGACAGGGAATGTTTTCTAGGATTAATTATCAGGAATTGTGAAAAACTGAGTTTAAATGTATTTGACTAAGGTGTATGTAAACTTCTGACTTCAGCTGTATCTGTAAATGAAACAACATTGAGGTTCAACACTCCTCCAGATCCGCAACACCTTCAATTCTGTGTACAACCCCAAATCACCAGCATCCCAAATCCTTAAGCATCCCAAAACCTATGTGCACCGGAAACCTGCATGCATCCCGCAAATTAATGTACACCCAGAGATCAATCTGCATACCAAAAATGTCACTGCACTCTTCAAGAAGGGAGAAATCCAAAAACAAGGAAATTATAAGCCCCTTGGTCTGACCTCAGTGGTTGGGAGATGTCGAAGTGAATTGTTAAGGTCGTGGTTTTGGGATATTTGGAGGCACGTGATAAAATAGGCTGAAGTGAGCATGGTTTCATCCTGGGAAAATTTTCTGTTGGAATTTTAAAAAGAGATAACAAGCAGGCGAGACCAATGAAATCCGCCCCCCCCACCAATTCTTCTAAACACAGGTGAATGCAGACCCAGGATCATCAACCACTCCTCATATAATAACTTTTTCATTCTCGTGGACCTCTCTGAACCCTCTCCAATATCAGTGCTCAAAACTGCTCACAATACGCCGAGTCTAATCTGACCAAAGTCTCAGCATCACACCCTTGATCTTATGCTCCAATCCTCTCGGAATGAATGCTAACATTGTATTTGCCTTCCTTACCACCAACTCAACTGGCATATAAACCTTTTTGATTTTTATCCCCGTTCAGAAAATATACTACCCCTTTATTTCTTCCACCAAAGCACATGACCATATGCTTCCCAACACTGTATTCCTTCACCACTTCTTTGCCCATTTCTCTAATCTGTCTAAGTCCTTCCGCACACAGCCTGCCCTTCCCCCTATCTCTGTAACACCTGCAAAGCCACCGTTTCCATCATCGCAATCGTTGGAATATAACGCGAACACCACCAGTCCGCAGTAGTAAACCAGAATAAACTAGAAAAGGACTGTCTGAATAATCACTGACAGAGTGTTTTTGTCCTAGAGCCCAATTGGACCTACTGCTTATTCACAAAGAATGCAAAAACCCAGCAAACACTTTGAATAATTTAGGTTGATGTTGTGTATTTTGACATCCGGCTGCTGAACAAGCCCCTAGTACTACCGGAAAGATTCTAGCATGACTAAAACAGTGGCTGATTGGCAGGAGGCAAAGAGTGGGAATAAAGGGAACCTTTTCTGGCTGCTGCCGGTGACGTGCTGCTCCACAAGGAGGGAGGTGATGGGCCGGTAAAGAGCTGATCTGAGAGGCGAATTCGGGCATGGGAATGGTGAAGGGAGGCAATGAATCAGAGAAATCGAAGTCCATGGCACCAGACTGGAGACTACTTATACGGAATGCAAGATGCTGCTCTCCCAACCTGAGTGTAGCCTCACCGCGACAGTAGGAGAGGCCATTAACTGACATATCGGAATCGGAATGGGAAGTAGAATTGAAGCAGGTGGTTACCGGGAGATCCCCCTTTTTTTCTTGCGGACAGAGCAGCGCTGCTCGGCAAAGTGGTTTCCTAATCTACATCGGGTCTCACCGATATACAGAAACGCACACCAGAAACTTCAGATACAGTAGATAACAGGAATTCTGCAGATGCTGGAAATTTAAGCAACACACATCAAAGTTGCTGGTGAACACAGCAGGCCAGGCAGCATCACTAGGAAGAGGTACTCGCAAGTCCCTTTGCATCTCAGATTTTTGGATTTTCTTCCCGTTTAGAAAACAGTCCGCATATTTATTTCTACTACGAAAGTTTATGTCAATGTATTTTCCAACATTGTATTATATTTGCCACTTCCTTTTCTAGTTCTCTGCCTATGTCCTTCTGCAGCCTACCCGCTTCAACAAAACTACCTGCCCCTCTACCAGTATTTGTTTCACCTGCAAACTTCGCAACGAAGTCATCTATTCCATCATCTAAATCATTGATATACAGCATAAAAAGAAGCGGTTCCAACACCGACCCCGGTTCATCCGCCATCTCCGTGGTCTTCCTCATCATTTCTCCGGCAACTGTTTCGAGCGGTCATATACCGACTCTTCTCTCCCTTTTATTGCTGCATATTTGTAAAAGCTTTTACTATCCACTTTGATATTGCATGCTGGCATTCTTCATATTTTCATCTTTTCCCTCTTAATGATTCTTTCAGTTGCTCTCTGTAGGTTTTGTAAGATTTCGAATCTACTGAGTTCCCAATATGTTTGCTCTGGTGCATGCCCCCCCCTTTTACATTATCTTCCCTCTATACACAATCACCTGCTTTAACAGGATGTGTATTTCCCTCCCCAGGTTTTGGTAGGGATGCGGTCACTTTTCTCGATTTATTCTAATAGCTTCGCCTAGAGCTCTTACTATTTCTAGGGCTTTCCCATCGGTCCATATCAGCGCTGTCTGGTCACTTGTTAAAGGGAGCTTCAGAGCCAGTGGGCATAGATCTTCCCATCAAATCTTCAAAATAGGTCAACTTGGTGGTCCTGTTAACATGACCTCTCAGGGTAACAGATCAATCGGCATTCGCCTCGAGCTATTTCAATCCCGCCTCCTGGCAAACTTTGGCCAGAGTACCTTTTAGTAATCAATTATACTTTCCATTAATTCAGATGAATGTGGTCGGTGGGCACCTGTCTATCCCAGGAGAATTCCAGGCTTTGCGCCAATGCTTTAGTTAATTTCCCGTGTAGTGCTTTCCTCAGTCACTATTAAACTGAGAAGGAATTCCAAACAGGGGAATAATCTCCTATATCAGTAATTTAACTACTGTCCTAATGTCATCTTTTCGTGTGGGAAAGGTCTCCATCCATTTAGAAAACACGTCCAATACAGCTAAAAGATATTTATACCTCCTACTTGCTGGCATAAATACAAAGTCTATATCGTCAAAGTGCAGATTCATAAATTTTACAGATATTCAGTTTTACCCTCAGCTGAGATCAAATAGAGCAAATAGCTCAGCGACTTGCGTTTATGTTCCTGAAGGGGGCGTGGGTGAGCACACTTCCAATACCTCATGAAGAATCACCACAGAATACTCAGCTCGTGTCTCAAAATCCCCAGGTTTATACAATGAACCTTCAGTAACAATAATTAGATCTGGATTATTTAAAGGGGTAATACTCAAATCAGGACCAGAAGAGGTAGTGGCTTCTACATTTAACACAGAATCATGTCGTACGGAGTCCTCGTGATAGGAAAGAAGGCTGGCCGGATTAAGGGCGGGTGCTCTGAATAGAAATCTAATCTGACTTTGATAATAGCAAACTCTGTTCGTCTCTCTGCTGTGAAGTATTGTGTAGCCGCTGAAGGGTGGAGTATAATTACCACGTGAGGAGTCAATATTATGCAGGACTGTTTCAATATTACAGGCGTTGCCTTTTCGATCATCATTTGCTGTTGCCACAGCTCATCGGTAACCAGGCAGGCCACGCACCACGGGTGGTAATTGAATGCTTAAACCACCGTGTTCCTGAGTGAATACGGCGCTCGCAAATCCCCACTTTTCTTTCCTATATAACCGGAAGGATTTAATATAGTCAGGAATGCCCAAGGCTGGTGCGTGGAGCACTTCCTTCTTCAGAGCCTGATATACCTGTTCCATTCCCCGGCTTCACTGGATCTACAGAAATAGGTGACAATCGGTGCCCATGGGCTGCCAGATGGTTGAAGAATACTACAGAGTCTTCCTCGCAATCCGCCACTGTCCTGCAGATCAGCAGCAAAACATCAGCCTATTACAAAGTGACACTGGCAGCAATAATGCATTGAAATTGCTTTGTACTGCAGCTGTATATACAGCTGGGTTCTCAGTATTGCCCAGAGGTAACCTCGTCCAGGTATATTTTTGTCCATTATACGTAAAGACGAACAGATATTGTCTGTCCTCGTGCACCGGGAACGAGGCGAAGGCGGAGCAGAGATCAATCATCGTGTACCATCGAAATTCAGATGGTAAAGAGACCATAATGGCATTTGTGTCCAGTGCAAGCGGGGAAATGGGCTGTACTATCTGCATTCGGACAGTCCGGTTTTGAGATTGGCAATGTTTTGCCTAAAAGGGACAGTCTTAAGAGCATTTGTCACTATAACTGCAGTATCGGGACCAAAATAGTTTACGCCAATCGGAGGGGTGCCGTGAATTTTCTCCTTTAACTGTTTCACCATCGGAGCCAGATATTTAGGCCCAGAGTGCTGACTGGTGGTGGTGGTCCGGGGTGGGGGTGGCAGGGGGAGTGGTTCGTTGCGGGAGGGTCTTTTCTTCCCAAAGATGCATCAGGTAAAAAGAGTGGTCTCCTTCCAGGAAGTAATTTCTCTGAAAAGGGTGCAGCTGCATTTCGGCGGCTATCCTTCAGGGCTATATAAAACAATATTTGGCCCTTAAAGCATATCTTGTAACGCTCTTCGTCATGAGCCTCAGCTTTGTTCCATTTCAATCAATGTGTCACTTGATGTCGCAGACAACTTAAAAGAAAGTTTGCACCGCTGGAGGTCCATTCTGTTACATTTGTATCCCAAAACTTTCCCCCCACCCATCTTTAAACCAGAAAATGAAATATGTTCATCGGTCTTCTGTAGGCATCTCGTGACCTGCAGAAAATCCGTTTTCTGTCTGGCCCCTGCTCGGATTGTGTCTTTGGCCTGCTCTAACTATGTCTGTCTGCATACTGGGGTTGCCTTCACCTCCATCTGCAGCTGGGACGTAATCGCAGTTTATTCCCCGGGTTGCAGCGAATCGTCGTTTTGATGCGCCTTAGGCGACCCGCAGGCGTGGCTGCACGTCTCCTGGTAAACAGTTAAAATTCCATAAGTTTGCAACCAATTGTGGAACGCGATAGGTTTCCTGATGGGTTTAAGGAATCACTGATCATACTCCCAACCTCTGCAGGGATACAGGGCTTGGGGATCGGTATATCTTCTACCATTATTCGGGGTACCTGCGTATGGGTTATACTGTCAGGCAGCTCATTTTCCCAATGGCTATCGCTATGTCCCGCTACCTGCTCCGTAGACTGTACATCCTTGTTCAGTAACCGCGTGTGCAACCCTACACCCTGTGGATTGTCCACGTGTGACTGTTCTTGTTCCATGGGAGATGAAGCATTCCTTGTGTTCAAGACACCGGATGGGGAAATCTGTTCCTATGAGGGAAGCTGGCTCCCGGAATTGGACTGAGACTGTTGGATTTGTCGTCGCAGCTGTCAGGCGATATGTTGTGCGGCGACAATGCCAAACATTGCTATTTCTATAACAGTACCTCCGGCAGCCCGTCAGCTGGGATTTGAGGATAATGTTCCGTTATGGGGAGAAAGAGGGGAAGGGAAGAGGGTCAGCTTCTATTTTTTTTAGTATTTTTCCTCCTGCAGCTTAGATTTCGGTTTCAATGGGTAGTACCTATTGGCCAGAATTTGTGTCAGCCTTCGAATTTCCTATCGCCCTTTAATTTGACTATTCATTGGAGACTCTGTTGGTCTCAGACCTTGTCTTCCATCTGCCGTCTTCCCCCTCTCCAGGAGCTCAGGGATGGTCACCAGGTGGCCGGGCCGGTCGAGGACCTCCGCTCCGTCCGCCACAACAGACAGGATCTCCCAGTAGCTACCCACTTCAACTCTGCTTCCCACTCCCGTTCAGATATGTCCATACGTGGCCTCCTCTACTGCCATGATGAGGCTAAACTCAGGTTGGAGGAGCAACACCTCATATACTGTCTAGGTAGTCTCCAGCCCCTTGGTATGAAAGTAGAATTCTCCAACTTCCGGTAATTCCCTCCCCCGCCCTTCCCCTATCTCTATTTCACTCTGCCCCCTCCCACAGCTGCCTATCACCTCCCTCATAGATCCACCTCCTTCTACTACCCATTGTGTTTTCCCCTATTCCTTCTTCACCTTTCCTGCCTATCCCTTCCCTCAACCCTTTATCTTTCCCCTTACTGGTTTTTCATCTGGAACCTACCGGCCTTCTCCTTCCCACCCTCCCCCCACCTTCTTTATAGGGCCCCGTTCCTCTACAGTCCTGACGAAGGGTTCCGGCCCGAAACGTTGACTGATCATTTCCACGGATGCTGCCTGACCTGCTGAGTTCCTCCAGTGTGTTGTGAGTGTTGCTTTGACCCCAACATCTAGAACATAGAACATAGAACATAGAATAGTACAGCACAGTACAGGCCCTTCGGCCCACAATGTTGTGCCGACCCTCAAACCCTGCCTCCCATATAAGCCCCCATCTTAGATTTCTCCATATACTTGTCTAGTAGTCTCTTAAACTTCACTAGTGTATCTGCCTCCACCACTGACTCAGGCAGAGCATTCCACGCACCAACCACTCTCTGAGTAAAAAACCTTCCTCTAATATCCCCCTTGAACTTCCCACCCCTTACCTTAAAGCCATGTCCTCTTGTATTGAGCAGTGGTGCCCTGGGGAAGAGGCGCTGGCTATCCACTCTATCTATTCCTCTTATTATCTTGTACACCTCTATCATGTCTCCTCTCATCCTCCTTCTCTCCAAAGAGTAAAGCCCTAGCTCCCTTAATCTCTGATCATAATGCATGCTCTCTAAACCAGGCAGCATCCTGGTAACTCTCCTCTGTACCCTTTCCAATGCTTCCACATCCTTCCTATAATGAGGTGACCAGAACTGGACACAATACTCCAAGTGTGGCCTAACCAGAGTTTTATACAGCTGTATCATTACATCGTGACTCTTAAACTCTATCCCTCGACTTATGAAAGCTAACACCCCATAAGCTTTCTTAACTACCCTATCCACCTGTGAGGCAACTTTCAGGGATCTGTGGACATGTACCCCCAGATCCCTCTGCTCCTCCACACTACCAAGTATCCTGCCATTTACTTTGTACTCTGCCTTGGAGTTTGTCCTTCCAAAGTGTACCACCTCACACTTCTCCGGGTTGAACTCCATCTGCCACTTCTCAGTCCACTTGTGCATCCTATCAATGTCTCTCTGCAATCTTTGACAATCCTCTACACTATCTACAACACCACCAACCTTTGTGTCGTCTGCAAACTTGCCAACCCACCCACACTATCTGCAGAGTATTTTGTGTTTACGGGCCCCTCGTCTGTACCGGTCTTGCTCAGTATGGAATTTTACTGCTCGTTTCTCCCCCGGAGACTCACAGCGGCTTATTGTCAAACATTCCCGAGCGGAACTCACGTTGTCAGAGAAATTTACTGCCACCGGTGTTCGTCTGGATCACTTATCTCTGGGGATCCCATCCTCGTCAGGGAAAGTTTGCTAAGAACTTTCGATTAAAGTTGATCTCAAGTAAAAAAGACACGGACTACGAAGTAAAGAGAGTTTTATTCACGATATAATGGGAGTGGAGCCTCAAATAGAGAGCACAACTCCTTTTATGTATCTACAAATCAAATGCCAAAACAAAGGCTGTTCGATTAACCTTGTGAATTAGAAAAGATAAGCTCGGTTAACATACGATAAACTATGTCCACAGCAACAGCCAAAAATTTAAAAAAAATCAGTCCTCTGCAAAACCTTGTACGAACAAACAGTTTTATCATATTCTGGAGCCTAATTCTTACAAGATAAACAACTGCGAGTATTTGTACTAAGGTCCGTCTCTGCTGAAAGCCAAGGCTTATCTATAACAAACTGAGCTGCAAGCTGTTTTCCACATTCAAAACCCGATATTAAACCCTTCTCCTTCAAAATCTTTAACTCACATTATTTTCCTCTACAACTACCAAGAAAACGTACAGAACCGATTATATAATGTCATCAGAAGTTTGATTCCGTTTCTTCGCTCTTTCCTGAATTCCCTCAGTGTCACCGTGTAGATTGTTTGAATCATGGGGACATCAAGTGGACGGAACGGAAAATTAACGTTCCGTCAAGACGCAGCGGGACTGCTTCTGGACGCTGACTTTTTTTTTTCTCTCCCTCGTTTAGTGTTTAGAATTCAGAACGTGCCCTGTGAGGTGTCGATAATGTTCTGTTCCGAAATCATTGCAAGTTGCGAAATTTTAAATTCATTACGTAAGTAGAATCAAGATGTTAGATTGAACGCATCTGCAGAGTGGGTATTCTAATTACGAGGAAAATTAATGCGAAAAGAAAATACTGGTTGGCGTTGAAAAGACAAGCAAAATCACAGCTATTTTCCAAAACTGGATCGGGATGAAATTCCATACTGAGCATTTTCCCTGGTAAATTGATGAATGCATGTTTGCAGCTTCCCGCTCTAACGCTATTACGTGTTTTCACAGACAAATGCAAACACGTCCAGGTATGTATTCCTGGCGAGTGACGTCAGCCTAGGCAACACCCATTTTCTGTGCAGTGTTACCCTGTGAAAACTGTCCCTCCCCCCACCCCGCTCCATTCTGATACGGACTCAGTCTGCCCTCTGTCCTCCGATACTTTAGTCCTCCTCTTTGCATCGCCTGATTTTGCTTCTGTCCTGACCTGATTTCTGCGGTAAGGCCCGAAGACGTGGGAGCAGAATACGGCCATTCGCCCATCATCTGTTCCGCCACTCCATGAGGCCATGAGTCTGATTGAGCCATTTGGCCCATCGAATCTGCTCTACCATTTCATCATGGCTGGAGCAATTGTTCTCTCAGTCCCAGTCTCCTGCCTTCTCCCCATACCTATTCGTGCAATCTCCAGTCAAGAATCTATCAACCTCTGCCTGAACCATACTGTGCATACAGTCTTAGCCTCCATAGTTGCCCCTGGCAAAGAATGTCACAAACTCACATTCTCTAGCTAAATAAATTCCTCCTAAACTCTGTTCTAAAACAACGTCCCTTTATTCTGACGCTGTGCCCTCTGGTCTTAGACTCTGCCACCTTTGGAAACATCCTCTTCACATCCATCCGATACGGTTCAATGAGGTCACCACTCATTGCTCTGAATTCTAGTGAACACAAGCAAGAGCCATCGAACGCTCTTCATATGACAAGCCAATAAATCCTGGAATCATTTGCGTGAACCTCCTTTCAAACCACTCTAATTTAGGCACATCCAGCTCTATGGTAAGGGGCCCAAAACTGCTCACAATACTCCAAGTGAAGCCTCCCCAGTGTTTCAGAAAGTATGAACACTACACCCTTGCATCAATACATCATGTTTGAAGGATTTTTGTGTTGTTTCTTGAATTGAATTTTGAATTAATTTTGCAGACTTTACTGGAACTGACAAACTGCTAGCATTCGACTATCCGGCTGCAGGAGCACAGCGCATTTACCAGACGTATAAATGACATGGAAATTCATTTGAAATTCCATCAAAGCTTACAATTTGATTTGCGGTTTACCCACAGAGCCGACCACATAACGTCATCAGATGTTTGACTCCAGCCTTCAGCTCCTCCCTGAATTTCCTCTGTGACAGAGTGTAGATACACGTGTTGGTGCAGGTGGACAGAAACTGCAACATAAACCCAAACTGTTGCAGGATATACGTCGAGGTATTCAACTACCTGTTTGTGTAAAAGTAATTCTCGACTTGCCAATTCATAGTGTATACAATAAAGAGCATCCACTACAATATGAAATTGGCTGACAGAGCGAGCAACAAAATTATTGACTTTCTCCGGTTCTCCATCTCTGGATCATTCCTTTTCTCGCTGCTGTTCCTGAGCCCCCGGCGAACTCTGTTTGCCGCGATAATGTGACTGACTGTTAAAGCATTAAACAGTAAAATCAAACCGATCGGCAATAAAGGAGTAGTGATAGTGTTAAACAACTGGTATGCATTCCACATTGGTACAGTGAAGTAATCCGTTCTGAAAATGCATCGCCAGGGTACGTTATCAATGATAAGGTAAGGTTCTAAAAGAAAGTACAATGGAACACTTTTCGCACAACTTCTTAAACACACAATTACTATCACAATAGTCGCTGTCCTCTCGGTGCAGTATCGTTCCCGCAGCTTTTGACCACAGAGTGCAATACAGCGATCGAACGTGAAAGCCACCGTGAGCCAAACAGAATAGTCCATGGTTGCGAGCCTCAGTACATGAGACACGGAGCAAATCGGTGTAATGAGCAAAGAAGGGGCATAAATGTAAATATTATTGATCTCAGAGAGTACAACAGCAAAAATAACACCCATTAAAACAGCTGCTGCCATTCCCACCAGGTAAAGGGAGATGCATTTAGAGAGTCCGCAGTTTCTCAGAGACAGGATCACAATCGCCATTAAGTTAACTGTAAGGAAACAAAGGAGAGTTAAGTTTATACGCAGAAACTCTGAGTATTTTTAATTGATATACTTGCATAGAAATGCGTTGATTCGGATAACTTTCCAGTTGACGGCAAGTTTTCGGTGGGCGCCTTATCGACCCACTCATCTAGACAGACTCATCATTGTAGCTAAGAATGCTGATGGTTTTATATATTGCGGGAATAAAATGGACTCGGGGGACTGTTTCTTCGGAGAAAACACTTTGGAGTGGAGGAACCGCACAGCTAAATTAACTGCAAGGAAGCAAAGGAGAGTTAAGTTTATACGCAGAAACTCAGCATTTTTACTTGATATACATGCATAGAAATTAATGTTTTGAAGTAGAAGTGCCACTTAAATCCTGTACATTGCGAAGGAAACGCAACATAAAAATCTTTATTCCCTTATGTTGTGAGATGGATGTAAGAAATAAAATAATCCTTATTGAATCCACTCTTATCTAAAATAAAACCGCTCAAAGAAGGAGGACACCGTAAAACGGAGAAGTTTTACATGTTATTCTGGCAATTTCAAAGACATTTAGAGAAATAATGAGAGGCAAAAAAACTGTGTGTTGCCAAAAACAGGGCAACTCACAGAGAGAGCTGCAGCGCTGTTAAAAAACAACACACATAAACATTGCTGGTGAACGCAGCAGGCCAGGCAACATCTGTAGGAAGAGGTACAGTCGACGTTTCAGGCCGAGACCCTTCGTCAGGACTAACTGAAGGAAGAGTGAGTAAGAGATTTGAAAGTGGGAGGGGGAGGGGGAGATCCAAAATGATAGGAGAAGACAGGAGGGGGAGGGATGGAGCCAAGAGCTGGACAGGTGATTAGCAAAAGGGATATGACAGAATCATGGGACAGGAGGCCCAGGGAGAAGGAAAAGTGGGAGGGGGGAAAACCCAGAGGATGGACAAGGGGTATAGTCAGAGGGACAGAGGGAGAAAAAGGAGAGTGAGAGAAAGAATGTGTGTATAAAAATAAATAACAGATGGCGTACGAGGGGGAGGTGGGGCATTAGCGGCAGTTAGAGAAGTCGATGTTCATGCCATCAGGTTGGAGGCTACCCAGACGGAATATAAGGTGTTGTTCCTCCAACCTGAGTGTGGCTTCATCTTTACAGTAGAGGAGGCCGTGGATAGACATGTCAGAATGGGAATGGGATGTGGAATTAAAATGTGTGGCCACTGGGAGATCCTGCTTTCTCTGGCGGACTGAGCGTAGGTGTTCAGCAAAGCGGTCTCCCAGTCTGCATCGGGTCTCGCCAATATATACAAGGCCACATCGGGAGCACCGGACGCAGTATATCACCCCAGCCGACTCACAGGTGAAGTATCGCCTCACCTGGAAGGACTGTTTGGAGCCCTGAATGGTGGTAAGGGAAGAAGGGTAAGCAGAACAAGTGCTACACATGCCCTTACACTTCCTCCCTTACCACCATTCGGGGCCCCAAACAGTCCTTCCAGGTGAGGCGACACTTCACCTGTGAGTCGGCTGGGGTGATATACTGCGTCCGGTGCTCCCAATGTGGCTTACTATATATTGGCGAGACCCGACGCAGACTGGGAGACCGCTTTGCTGAACATCTACGCTCTGTCCACCAGAGAAAGCAGGATCTCCCAGTGGCCACACATTTTAATTCCACATCCCATTCCCATTCTGACATGTCTATCCACGGCCTCCTTTACTGTAAAGATGAAGCCACACTCAGGTTGGAGGAACAACACCTTATATTCCGTCTGGGTAGCCTCCAACCTGATGGCATGAACATCGACTTCTCTAACTTCCGCTAATGTCCCACCTCCCCCTCGTACCCCATCTGTTATTTATTTTTATCTACACATTCTTTCTCTCACTCTCCTTTTTCTCCCTCTGTCCCTCTGACTATACCCCTTGTCCATCCTCTGGGTTCCCCCCCCCCCCTTGTCTTCCCGGACCTCCTGTCCCATGATCCTCTCGTATCCCTTTTGCCAATCACCTGTTCAGCTCTTCCTTGGCTCCATCCCTCCCCCTCCTGCCTTCTCCTATCATTTTGGATCTCCCCCTCCCCCTCCCACTTTCAAATCTCTTATTAACTCTTCCTTCAGTTAGTCCTGACGAAGGGTCTCGGCCTGAAACGTCGACTGTACCTCTTCCTAGAGATGCTGCCTGGCCTGCTGCGTTCACCAGCAACTTTGATGTGTGTTGTTTGAATTTCCAGCATCTGCAGAATTCCTGTTGTTTGCGCTGTTAAAAACATTGTTTTCATTTTAGTAAATGTTTGAGTTTCAATATTGATACAGAATCAGATTTAGAATAATACGTGCTGGTAAAGGTTGAAGATCGAGTAAGGCAAAATGTTGGAACAGCGTCAGTATAAACACTCAATCGATTGTGAATATTAACAAAATGATCGGACATCAGAACCAAGCAACAATTCCAGAGAAAAATGAAAGAATAAAACAAAATATACACTTAAACATGAACAGGCTTAAAATACTAATCAGATGAGGCACAGATGCTACATGAACAAACCCCACACAAACAGGAGTAGCCAATTCCAGTTACTTACCAGGGATACCAGTCGCTGCTAGCACAGGATAGTAAGTACTCGCGATGTAGTAAGTTGCGGGATATCCCATTTTCTGTGTGAATTGGTGATCATTTGAATATAGTCCAACTGCCGATATCTACAGCTGATTGTTTACTCTGCAAGCTCTTATACAGGGGAGGAAAGTGCACTTTGACAATTAATCATACCACGTGGTCAGTCACATCAGTGACAGTCCACTAAACAACCACTTCAGGTAAACTATTTATATGAATTGCGTCATCGTACAATGAAAATCGCTCCCTCGAAAGAATCACAAAATTAGATTAACGCTTAAATTTGTTTACTCACATTTTCAAACGAGAACGTTGCCCATTCTTTCTCTGAGGCACAGAGTTTGTGCGGTTCAAGTAAAATAATTCTAAGCCTCGATATTTTCACACTATGCACCATCACTCTCAAATAGTTATCAATTGCAACAATAGGCGAAACTCATTAAATTTGTGAGGTTAAGGAAGTGCATTTAGTTTGGTCGTCAATCTAGTAATCTTTTCCCAGAAGATTTAATACCAAAATTTGCAACGGGCGCTTTTGAACATGAAGTACTTGGATTTTTCCCACTAAAAGGCCAATCCATTTCCCCTCTCTCAATTGATATTTTTCTGCCTTTTCTTACAGGGATGCTATTTTCACACAGCAGTTCTTTTCCTCTTTTTTATTTTGCAAACTTTACAAGGCTCAGAGTGTCCATTGTGGAAATGCACATGACGTCTAACAGAGGTGATTTGTCAACAGGTGGTGCAGTCTCCATACGTTCCTTATTGGATTTAAGAAACGTTGCATTTAAGTCGAATGAATTGATACCATCCGCCACATAAAATGACAATAACTTATACTCGCGTTCTCCCTGTGTGTGTGGAAAGTCCAATATGTTCATTATATATTGGACTGTTCTGGGACCTCTTCGTGATTTTTATTAACGACCTGGATGTGGGGGTAGAAGGGTGGGTTGGCAAGTTTGCAGACAACACAAAGGTTGGTGGTGTTGTAGATAGTGTAGAGGAATGTCAAAGATTGCAGAGAGACATTGATAGGATGCAGAAGTGGGCTGAGAAGTGGCAGATGGAGTTCAACCCGGAGAAGTGTGAGATGGTACACTTTGGAAGGACAAACTCCAAGGCAGAGTACAAAGTAAATGGCAGGATACTTGGTAGTGCGGAGGAGCAGAGGGATCTGGGGGTACATGTCCACAGATCCCTGAAAGTTGCCTCACTGGTGGATAGGGTAGTTAAGAAAGCTTATGGGGTGTTAGCTTTCATAAGTCGAGGGATAGAATTTAAGAGTCGCGATGTAATGATGCAGCTCTATAAAACTCTGGTTAGGCCACACTTGGAGTACTGTGCCCATTTCTGGTCGCCTCACTATAGGAAGGATATGGAAGCATTGGAAAAAGTACAGAGGAGATTTACCAGGATGCTGCCTGGTTTAGAAAGTATGCATTATGATCAGAGATTAAGGGAGCTAGGGCTCTACTCCTTGGAGAGAAGGAGGATGATTGGAGACATGATAGAGGTATACAAGATATTACGAGGAATAGATAGAGTGGATAGCCAGCGCCTCTTCCCCAGGGCCCACTGCTCTATACAAGAGAACATGGCTTTCAGGTAAGGGGCGGGAAGTTCAAGGGGGATATTAGAGGAAGGTTTTTTACTCAGATATTAGAGGAACGTTTTTTACTCAGGCATGGAATGCACTACCTGAGTCAGTGGTGGAGGCAGATACACTAGTGAAGTTTAAAAGACTACTAGACAGGTATATGGAGGAATTTAAGGTGGGGGCTTATATGGGAGGCAGGGTTTGAGGATCGGCACAACATTGTGGGCCGAAGAGCCTGTACTGTGCTGTACTATTCTATGCTTTATATATATCTCCAATGAATCATGCCAGAACAGATTTCGTTGTCTTCAGTCCAGAATCTATTTTATTTTACTTATTTAATTTATTTTATTCCAGAATCTATCCCTGATAAATATCTTATTAGGGAACTCCTACGCCTTGATTATATCTGCATGAAATACGAGACGGCCAGTCACGTTGTGCAATGAAGGAAGGATTACCATATATACTGGTCTCCACAACGACAGCAACATGACAGCTATTTCCGTGAACGTTCCAGTTGATTTTGGACAAGTTGGTCTTTCAATCTCATATCAGCGTTGTTGATAAAACTTTCCCCTCTGATGTTATTTCACAAACTATAATTTTAAGACGAAAAATCCATAAGATTTAGGAGTAGAATTAGGCCATTTAGCCCATCGACTCTGTTCCGTTATTTCATCATGACTGATAGAATTTTCCTTTCAGCCCCAGTCTCCTGCCTTCTTCACGTGTCCCTTCATACCTTGACCAATCAACAATCTTTCAAACTGAGACTGACGTATACATAATGAATTAGCCTCCAGAACTGCCTGAGACACAGAATTCAACAGGTACATCATTCTCTAACTAAAGAAGTTCCTCCTCATCTCCGTTCCAAAAGGCCATCCCTGTATTCTGAGGCTGTGTCATCTGCTCTTAGACACTCCTGTGGAAAGTCCCACGCCTTGATAATATCTACATGAGACTCTGTACGGCAGTTGATCATAAGAAATAGGAGCAGGAGTAAGCAATCTGTCCCGTCCAGCATGTTCCGTCATTCAGTAAGATCATTGCTGATCTGACCATGGACTCAACTCCACCTGCCTGCCTTTTCCCCATAACCCTTAACTCCCCTACTACGCAAAAATCTTTCCGACCTTTTCTTAATTATTTTTAGTGCGGTAGCCTCCACGGATTCACCACTCTGTGTAAAGTAGTTCTTCCTCATCTCCATCTTGCAGCTACTACCCCGAATCTTGAGGTTATATCCTCTTGTTCTCGTCTCACTAACCAGTGGAAGCAACGTTCCTGCCTCTACCTTATCTATCCCTTTCATAATGTTTATGTTTCTATAAGATCTCCTCTCATCATTCTGAATTCCAGCGAATATATTCGCAGTCGACTCAGTCTCTCTTCATAGTCTAATCTCCTCATCTCTGTGCACAAATTGGTAAGCCTCCTGTGCACTGCCTCCAAAATTAATATTTCCTTCCTCAGGTAAAGGGACAGGAGCTGCCCTCAGTGCTCCAGATGCGGCCTCAGCAGCACCCTATACAGCTGCAGCATTATTTCACTGCTCTTAAGTTCAATTCCTCTGGCAATAAAGACGAAGGGTCTTGGTAGCCTGCTCCACCTGTAAACCTACTTTTTGTGATTCGTGCACAAGCACTCTCAACACCCTCCACACAGCAGCATGCTGCACTTTTTACCACTTAAATAATAACCTGATCTTCCACTTATTTCCTTGCAAAGTGAATGACCAATCTTGTAATCCTTCTTGCAGACCCTTGCACACTCAGTTAACCTTATCTATATCTTTCTGCGGACTCTCCGTATCCTCTGCACAATTTGCTTTTCCATTCAATTTAGTGTTATCAGCAAAGAGATAGAAGGGTTTAAAGTAATGGGGAGTGGTGTAGTGCTGGAAGAGTTTACAGTAATGGGGAGTGGTGTAGTGATGAAAGGGCTTAGAGTAATGGGGAGTAGTGTAGTGATGGGAGGGTCTTCAGTAATGGGGAGTGGTGTGGCGATGGAAGAGTTCACAGTAATGAGGAGAGGTGTAGTGACGGGAGGGTTTACAGTAATGGGGAGAACTGTAGTGACGGGAGGGTTTACAGTAATGGGGAGAGGTGTGGTGATGAAAGAGTTTACTGTAATGGGGAGTGGTGTAGTGACAGAAGAGTTTACAGTAATGGGGAGTGGTGTAGTGACGGAAGGGTTGACAGTAATGGGGAGTGGTTTAGCGACAGAAGGTTTTACAGTAATGGGGAGTGGTGTACTGATTGAAGGGTTTACAGTAATGGGGAGTGGTGTAGTGATGGAAGGGTTTACAGTAATGGGGAGTGGTGTAGTGATGGAAGGGTTTACAGTAATGGGGAGTGGTATGGTGATGGAAGGGTTTACAGTAATGGGAGTTGTGTAGTGACGGAAGGGTTTACAGCAATGGGGAGTGGTGTCGTGATGGAAGGGTTTACAGTAATGGGGAGTGGTGTGGTGATGGAAGTGTTTACAGTAATGGGGAGTGGTGTAGTGACGGAAGAGTTTACAGTTATGGGAAGTGGTGTCGTCATGGAAGGGTTTACAGTAATGGGGAGTGGTGTTGTGTTGGAAGGGTTTACAGTAATGAGGAATGGTGTAGCGATGGAAGGGTTTACAGTGATGGGGAGTGGTGTAGAGACGGAAGGGTTTAAAGTAAAGGGGTGCGGTGTAGTGACCGAAAGGTTTACAGTAATGGGGAGTGGTGTAATGATGGAAGGGTTTACAGTAATGGGGAGTGGTGTAGTGACGGAAGGCTTTACAGTGATGGGGAGTGGTGTAGTGACGGATGGGTTTACAGTAATGGGGAGTGGTGTAGTGACGGAAGTGTTTACAGAAATAGGGAGTGGTGTGATGGAAGGGTTTACAGTAATGGGGACCGGTGTAGTGATGGAAGAGTTTACAGTAATGGGGAGTGGTGTAGTGATGAGAGGGTTTAGAGTAATGGGGAGTAGTATAGTGATGGGAGGGTTTACCGTACTGGGGCGTGGTCTGGTGATGGAAGAGTTTGCAGTAATGAGAAGTGGTGTAGTGACGGGAGGGTTGACAGTAATGAAGAGTAGTGTAGTGATGGGAGGGTTGACAGTAGTGGGGAGTGGTGTAGTGATGGAAGGGTTTACAGTAATGGGGAGTCGTGTAGTGACGGGAGGGTTGACAGTAATGGGGAGTGGTGTAGTGATGGAAGCGTTTACAGTAGTGGGGAGTGGTGTAGTGATGGAAGGGTTTGCAGTAATGGGGAGTGGTGTAGTGATGGAAGAGTTTACAGTAATGGGGAGTGGTGTATTGATGGAAGGGTTTAGAGTAATGCGGAGTAGTGTAGTGATGGGAGGGTTTACAGTAATGGGGTGTGGTGATGGAAGGGAATGCAGTAATGGGGAGTGGTGTAGTGACGGAAGTGTTTACAGTAATGGGGTGTGCTGTAGTGATAGAAGGGTTTACAGAAATGGGGAGTAGTGTAGTGATGGGAGGGTTTACAGTAATGGGGAGTGGTGTAGTGACGGGAGGGTTCACAGTAATGGGGAGTGGTGTGGTGATGGACGGGTTTACAGTAATGGGGAGTGGTGTAGTGACGGAAGTGTTTACAGTAATGGGGTGTGCTGTAGTGATGTAAGGGTTTACAGTAATGTGGAGTGGTGTAGTGATGGAAGGGTATAGAGTAATGGGGAGTGGTGTAGTGACGGGAGGGTTCACAGTAATGGGGAGTGGTGTGGTGATGGACGGGTTTACAGTAATGGGGAGTGGTGTATTGATGGAAGATTTTACGGTAATGGGGAGTGGTGTCGTGACCGAAGGGTTTACAGTAATGGGGAGTGGTGTAGTGATTGAAGGGTTTACAGTAATGGGGAGTGGTGTAGTGACGGAAGTGTTTACAGTAAAGGGGAGTGGTGTAGTGATGGAAGGGTTTACAGTAATGGCAAGTGGTGTAGTGAAGGCAGGGTTTACAGTTATTGGAAGTGGTGTCGTGATGGAAGGATTTACAGTAATGGGGAGTGGTGTTGTGTTGGAAGGGTTTACAGTAATGAGGAGTGGTGTAGCGATGGAAGGGTTTACAGTGATGGGGAGTGGTGTAGTGACGGAAGGGTTTAAGTAAAGGGGTGCGGTGTAGTGATGAAAGGGTTTAGAGTAACGGGGAGTAGTGTAGTGATGGGCGGGTCTTCAGTAATGGGGAGTGGTGTAGTGACGGAAGGGTTTACAGTGATGGGGAGTGGTGTAGTGAAGGCAGGGTTTACAGTTATTGGAAGTGGTGTCGTGATGGAAGGATTTACAGTAATGGGGAGTGGTGTTGTGTTGGAAGGGTTTACAGTAATGAGGAGTGGTGTAGCGATGGAAGGGTTTACAGTGATGGGGAGTGGTGTAGTGACGGAAGGGTTTAAGTAAACGGGTGCGGTGTAGTGATGAAAGGGTTTAGAGTAATGGGGAGTAGTGTAGTGATGGGAGGGTCTTCAGTAATGGGGAGAGGTGTAGTGACGGAAGGGTTTACAGTAATGGGGAGTGGTGTAGTGATGCAAGAGTTTACTGTAATGGGGAGTGGTGTAGTGACAGAAGGGTTTACAGTAATGGGGAGCGGTGTAATTAGGGAAGGGTTGACAGTAATGGGGAGTGGAGCAGTGACGGAATGGTTTAAAGTAAAGGGGTGCGGTGTAGTGACCGAAGGGTTTACAGTAATGGGGAGTGGTGGAGTGATGGAAGGGTTGACAGTAATGGGAAGTGGTGTAGTGACGGGAGGGTTGACAGTAATGGTGAGTGGTGTAGTGACGGGAGGGTTGACAGTAATGGGGAGATGTGTATTGCTGGAAGGGTTTACAGTAATGGGGAGTGGTATAGTGATGGAAGGGTTTACAGTAATGGGGAGTGGTGTGGTGACAGAAGGGTTTACAGTAATGGGGAGTGGTGTATTGATGGTAGGGTTTACAGTAATGGGGAGTGGTGTAGTGACGAGAGGGTTTACAGTAATGGGGAGAGGTGTAGTGATGGGAGGGTTTACAGCAATGGGGAGTGGTGTCGTGATGGAAGGGTTTACAGTAATGGGGAGTGGTGTGGTGACGGGAGGGTTTACAGTAATGGGGAGAACTGTAGTGACGGGAGGGTTTACAGTAATGGGGAGAGGTGTGGTGATGAAAGAGTTTACTGTGATGGGGAGTGGTGTAGTGACAGAAGAGTTTACAGTAATGGGGACTGGTGTAGTGACGGAAGGGTTGACAGTAATGGGGAGTGGTTTAGCGACAGAAGGTTTTACAGTAATGGGGAGTGGTGTAGTGATTGAAGGGTTTACAGTAATGGGGAGTGGTGTAGTGATGGAAGGGTTTACAGTAATGGGGAGTGGTGTAGTGATGGAAGGGTTTACAGTAATGGGGAGTGGTGTGGTGATGGAAGGGTTTACAGTAATGTGGACTGATGTAGTGTTGGAAGGGTTTACAGTAATGGGGAGTTGTGTAGTGACGGAAGGGTTTACAGCAATGGGGAGTGGTGTCGTGATGGAAGGGTTTACAGTAATGGGGAGTGGTGTGGTGATGGAAGTGTTTACAGTAATGGGGAGTGGTGTAGTGACGGAAGAGTTTACAGTTATGGGAAGTGGTGTCGTCATGGAAGGGTTTACAGTAATGGGGAGTGGTGTTGTGTTGGAAGGGTTTACAGTAATGAGGAATGGTGTAGCGATGGAAGGGTTTACAGTGATGGGGAGTGGTGTAGAGACGGAAGGGTTTAAAGTAAAGGGGTGCGGTGTAGTGACCGAAAGGTTTACAGTAATGGGGAGTGGTGTAATGATGGAAGGGTTTACAGTAATGGGGAGTGGTGTAGTGACGGAAGGCTTTACAGTGATGGGGAGTGGTGTAGTGACGGATGGGTTTACAGTAATGGGGAGTGGTGTAGTGACGGAAGTGTTTACAGAAATAGGGAGTGGTGTGATGGAAGGGTTTACAGTAATGGGGACCGGTGTAGTGATGGAAGAGTTTACAGTAATGGGGAGTGGTGTAGTGATGAGAGGGTTTAGAGTAATGGGGAGTAGTATAGTGATGGGAGGGTTTACCGTACTGGGGCGTGGTCTGGTGATGGAAGAGTTTGCAGTAATCAGAAGTGGTGTAGTGACAGGAGGGTTGACAGTAATGAAGAGTAGTGTAGTGATGGGAGGGTTGACAGTAGTGGGGAGTGGTGTAGTGATGGAAGGGTTTACAGTAATGGGGAGTCGTGTAGTGACGGGAGGGTTGACAGTAATGGGGAGTGGTGTAGTGATGGAAGCGTTTACAGTAATGGGGAGTGGTGTAGTGATGGAAGGGTTTGTAGTAATGGGGAGTGGTGTAGTGATGGAAGAGTTTACAGTAATGGGGAGAGGTGTAGTGACAGAAGTGTTTACAGTAATGGGGTGTGCTGTAGTGAAAGAAGGGTTTACAGAAATGGGGAGTAGTGTAGTGATGGGAGGGTTTACAGTAATGGGGTGTGGTGATGGAAGGGATTACAGTAATGGGAAGTGGTGTAGTGATGGGAGGGTTTACAGTAATGGGGAGTGGTGTAGTGACGGAAGTGTTTACAGTAATGGGGTGTGCTGTAGTGATGTAAGGGTTTACAGTAATGGGGAGTGGTGTAGTGATGGAAGGGTATAGAGTAATGGGGAGTGGTGTAGTGACGGGAGGGTTCACAGTAATGGGGAGTGGTGTGGTGATGGACGGGTTTACAGTAATGGGGAGTGGTGTAGTGATGGAAGATTTTACGGTAATGGGAAGTGGTGTCGTGACCGAAGGGTTTACAGTAATGGGGAGTGGTGTAGTGATTGAAGGGTTTACAGTAATGGGGAGTGGTGTAGTGACGGAAGGGTTTACAGTAAAGGGGAGTGGTGTAGTGATGGAAGGGTTTACAGTAATGGCGAGTGGTGTAGTGAAGGCAGGGTTTACAGTTATTGGAAGTGGTGTCGTGATGGAAGTATTTACAGTAATGGGGAGTGGTGTTGTGTTGGAAGGGTTTACAGTAATGAGGAGTGGTATAGCGATGGAAGGGTTTACAGTGATGGGGAGTGGTGTAGTGACGGAAGGGTTTAAGTAAAGGGGTGCGGTGTAGTGATGAAAGGGTTTAGAGTAATGGGGAGTAGTGTAGTGATGGGAGGGTCTTCAGTAATGGGGAGTGGTGTCATGATGGAAGGATTTACAGTAATGGGGAGTGGTGTTGTGTTGGAAGGGTTTACAGTAATGAGGAGTGGTGTAGCGATGGAAGGGTTTACAGTGATGGGGAGTGGTGTAGTGACGGAAGGGTTTAAGTAAAGGGGTGCGGTGTAGTGATGAAAGGGTTTAGAGTAATGGGGAGTAGTGTAGTGATGGGAGGGTCTTCAGTAATGGGGAGAGGTGTAGTGACGGAAGGGTTTACAGTAATGGGGAGTGGTGTAGTGATGCAAGAGTTTACTGTAATGGGGAGTGGTGTAGTGACAGAAGGGTTTACAGTCGTGGGGAGTGGTGTAGTGATGGGAGTGTTGACAGTAATGAGGAGTGGTGTAGTGTCGGGAGGGTTGACAGTAATGGGGAGTGGTGTAGTGATGGAAGGGATTTCAGTAATGGGGAGTGGTGTGGCGATTGAAGAGTTGACAGTAATGGGGAGTGATGCAGTGATGGAAGGGTTTACAGTAATGGGGAGTAGTGTAGTGATGAGAGGGTTTAGAGTACTGGGGAGTAGTATAGTGATGGGAGGGTTTACAGTAGTGGGGAGTGGTCTGGTGATGGAAGGGTTTACAGTAATGGGGAGTAGTATAGTGATGGGAGGGTTTACAGTAATGGGGAGTGGTGTAGTGGTGGAAGGGTTTACAGTTTTGGGGAGTGGTGCAGTGATGGAAGGGGTTACAGTAATGGGGAGTTGCGTAGTGATGGAAGAGTTTACAATAATGGGGAGTGGTGTAGTGACGGAAGGTTTTACAGCAATGGGGAGTGGTGCAGTGACGGAACGGTTTAAAGTAAAGGGGTGCGGTGTAGTGACCGGTTTTACAGTAATGGGGAGTGGTGGAGTGATGGAAGGGTTTACAGTAATTGGGAGTGCTGTAGTGACGAAGGGTTTACAGTAATGAGGAATGTGTAGTGATGGAAGGCTTGACAGTAATGGGGAGTGGTGCAGTGACGGAAGGGTTTACAGTAATGGGGAGTGGTGTAGTGACGGAAGGGTTTACAGTAATGGGGGGTGGTGCAGTGACGGAAGTGTTTACAGAAATAGGGAGTGGTGTGATGGAAGGGTTTACAGTAATGGGGACTGGTGTAGTGATGGAAGAGTTTACAGTAATGGGGAGTGGTGTAGTGATGAGAGGGTTTAGAGTAATGGGTAGTAGTATAGTGATGGGAGGGTTTAAAGTACAGGGGCATGGTCTGGTGATGGAAGAGTTGACAGTAATGGCAAGTGGTGTAGTGACAGGAGGGTTGACTGTATTGAGCAGTAGTGTAGTAATGGGTTGGTTGACTGTAATGGGGAGTGGTGTAGTGATGGAAGGGTTTACAGTAATGGGGAGTGGAGTAGTGATGGAAGGGTTTACAGTAATGGGGAGTGGTGTAGTGACGGGACGGTTGACAGCAATGGGGAGTGGTGTAATGACGGGAGGGTTGACAGTAATGGGGAGTGGTGTAGTGATGGAAGCGTTTACAGTAATGCGGAGTAGTGTAGTGATGGGAGGGTTTACAGTAATGGGGTGTGGTGTGGTGATGGAAGGGTTGACAGTAATGGGAATTGGTGTAGTGACGGGAGGGTTGACAGTAACGGGGAGTAGTGTAGTGACGGGAGGGTTTACAGTAATGGGGAGTGGTGTAGTGATGGAAGGGTTTACAGTAGTGAGGAGTGCAGTAGTGATGGAACAGTTTACTGTAATGAGGAGTGGTGTAGTGACAGAATGGTTTACAGTAATGGGGAGTGGTGTAGTGAGGGAAGGGTTTGCAGGAATGGGGAGTGGTGTAGTGATGGAAGGGTTTACAGTAATGAGGAGTGGTGTAGTGTCGGGAGGGTTGACAGTAATGGGGAGTGGTGTAGTGATGGAAGGGTTTACAGTAATGGTGAGTGGTGTGACGATTGAAGGGTTGACAGTAATGGGGAGTTGTGTAGTGATCGAAGGGTTTACAGTAATGGGGAGTGGTGTAGTGATGGAATGGTTTACAGTAATGATGAGTGGTGTTGTGATGGAACAGTTTACTGTAGTGAGGAGTGGCGTAGTGACAGAAGGGTTCACAGTAATGGGGAGTGGTGTAGTGAAGGAAGGGTTTCCAGTAATGGGGAGTGGTGTTGTGACGGGACAGTTGACAGCAATGGGGAGTGGTGTAGTGACGGGAGGGTTGACAGTAATGGGGAGTGGTGTAGTGATGGAAGCGTTTACAGTAATGGGGAGTGGTGTAGTGATGGAAGGGTTTGTAGTAATGGGGAGTGGTGTAGTGATGGAAGAGTTTACAGAAATAGGGAGTGGTGTGGTGATGGAAGGATTTACAGAAATGGGGAATGCTGTAGTGATGGAAGGGTTTACAGTAATGGGGAGTGGTGCAGTGATGGAAGGGTTTATAGGATTGGGGAGTGGTGTAGAGTTGGAAGGGTTTACAGTAATGGGGAGTGGTGTAGTGATGGAAGGGTATAGAGTAATGGGGAGTAGTGTAGTGATGGGAGGGTTTACAGTAATGGGGAGTGGTGTAGTGTTGGAAGGGTTTACAGTAATGGCGAGTTGTGTAGTCACGGAAGGGTTTACAGTAATGGGGAGTGGTGTAGTAACGGAAGGGTTTAATGTGATGGCGAGTGGTGTAGTGATGGAAGGGATTTCAGTAATGTGGAGTGGTGTGGCGATTGAAGAGTTGACAGTAATGGGGAGTGATGCAGTGATGGAAGGGTTTACAGTAATGGGGAGTAGTGTAGTGATGAGAGGGTTTAGAGTACTGGGGAGTAGTATAGTGATGGGAGGGTTTACAGTAGTGGGGAGTGGTCTGGTGATGGAAGGGTTTACAGTAATGGAGAGTAGTATAGTGATGGGAGGGTTTACAGTAATGGGGAGTGGTGTAGTGGTGGAAGGGTTTACAGTTTTGGGGAGTGGTGCAGTGATGGAAGGGGTTACAGTAATGGGGAGTTGCGTAGTGATGGAAGAGTTTACAATAATGGGGAGTGGTGTAGTGACGGAAGGTTTTACAGCAATGGGGAGTGGTGCAGTGACGGAACGGTTTAAAGTAAAGGGGTGCGGTGTAGTGACCGGTTTTACAGTAATGGGGAGTGGTGGAGTGATGGAAGGGTTTACAGTAATTGGGAGTGCTGTAGTGACGAAGGGTTTACAGTAATGAGGAATGTGTAGTGATGGAAGGCTTGACAGTAATGGGGAGTGGTGCAGTGACGGAAGGGTTTACAGTAATGGGGAGTGGTGTAGTGACGGAAGGGTTTACAGTAATGGGGGGTGGTGCAGTGACGGAAGTGTTTACAGAAATAGGGAGTGGTGTGATGGAAGGGTTTACAGTAATGGGGACTGGTGTAGTGATGGAAGAGTTTACAGTAATGGGGAGTGGTGTAGTGATGAGAGGGTTTAGAGTAATGGGTAGTAGTATAGTGATGGGAGGGTTTAAAGTACAGGGGCATGGTCTGGTGATGGAAGAGTTGACAGTAATGGCAAGTGGTGTAGTGACAGGAGGGTTGACTGTATTGAGCAGTAGTGTAGTAATGGGTTGGTTGACTGTAATGGGGAGTGGTGTAGTGATGGAAGGGTTTACAGTAATGGGGAGTGGAGTAGTGATGGAAGGGTTTACAGTAATGGGGAGTGGTGTAGTGACGGGACGGTTGACAGCAATGGGGAGTGGTGTAATGACGGGAGGGTTGACAGTAATGGGGAGTGGTGTAGTGATGGAAGCGTTTACAGTAATGCGGAGTAGTGTAGTGATGGGAGGGTTTACAGTAATGGGGTGTGGTGTGGTGATGGAAGGGTTGACAGTAATGGGAATTGGTGTAGTGACGGGAGGGTTGACAGTAACGGGGAGTAGTGTAGTGACGGGAGGGTTTACAGTAATGGGGAGTGGTGTAGTGATGGAAGGGTTTACAGTAGTGAGGAGTGCAGTAGTGATGGAACAGTTTACTGTAATGAGGAGTGGTGTAGTGACAGAATGGTTTACAGTAATGGGGAGTGGTGTAGTGAGGGAAGGGTTTGCAGGAATGGGGAGTGGTGTAGTGATGGAAGGGTTTACAGTAATGAGGAGTGGTGTAGTGTCGGGAGGGTTGACAGTAATGGGGAGTGGTGTAGTGATGGAAGGGTTTACAGTAATGGTGAGTGGTGTGACGATTGAAGGGTTGACAGTAATGGGGAGTTGTGTAGTGATCGAAGGGTTTACAGTAATGGGGAGTGGTGTAGTGATGGAATGGTTTACAGTAATGATGAGTGGTGTTGTGATGGAACAGTTTACTGTAGTGAGGAGTGGCGTAGTGACAGAATGGTTTACAGTAATGGGGAGTGGTGTAGTGAAGGAAGGGTTTCCAGTAATGGGGAGTGGTGTTGTGACGGGACGGTTGACAGCAATGGGGAGTGGTGTAGTGACGGGAGGGTTGACAGTAATGGGGAGTGGTGTAGTGATGGAAGCGTTTACAGTAATGGGGAGTGGTGTAGTGATGGAAGGGTTTGTAGTAATGGGGAGTGGTGTAGTGATGGAAGAGTTTACAGAAATAGGGAGTGGTGTAGTGTTGGAAGGGTTTACAGTAATGGCGAGTTGTGTAGTCACGGAAGGGTTTACAGTAATGGGGAGTGGTGTAGTAACGGAAGGGTTTAATGTGATGGCGAGTGGTGTAGTGAAGGCAGGGTTTACAGTAATGGGGAGAGGTGTGGTGATGGAAGGGTTTACAGTAATGGGGAGTGGTGTAGTGATGGAAGATTTTACGGTAATGGGGAGTGGTGACGTGTTGGAAGGGTTTACAGTAATGGGGAATGGTGTAGTGATGGAAGGGTTTAGAGTAATGGGGAGTAGTGTAGTGATGGGTGGGTCTTTAGTAATGGGGAGTGGTGTGGTGATGGAAGGGTTTAAAGTAATGGGAAGTGGTGTAGTGGCAGGAGGGTTGACAGTAATGGGGAGTGGTGTAGTGTCGGTAAGGTTGACAGTAATGGGGAGTGCTGTAGTGATGGGCGGGTTTACAGTAATGGGGAGTGGTGTAGTGATGTAAGGGTTTACAGTAATGAGTAGTGGTGTGGTGATGAAAGAGTTTACTGTAATGGGGAGTGGTGTTGTGACAGAAGGGTTTACAGTAATGGGGAGTGGTGTTGTGACGGAAGGGTTGACAGTAATGGGGAGTGGTTTATTGATGGAAGGGTTTACAGTAATGAGGAGTGGTGTTGTGACAGAAGGGTTTACAGTAATGGGGAGTGGTGTTGTGACGGAAGGGTTGACAGTAATGGGGAGTGGTTTATTGACGGAAGGGTTTACAGTAATGGGGAGTGGTGTAGTGATTGAAGGGTTTACAGTAATGGGGAGTGGTGTAGTGATGGAATGGTTTACAGTAATGATGAGTGGTGTTGTGATGGAACAGTTTACTGTAGTGAGGAGTGGCGTAGTGATGGAAGGGATTTCAGTAATGGGGAGTGGTGTGGCGATTGAAGGGTTGACAGTAATGGGGAGTGATGCAGTGATGGAAGGGTTTACAGTAATGGGGAGTAGGGTAGTGATGAGAGGGTTTAGAGTACTGGGGAGTAGTATAGTGATGGGAGGGTTTACAGTAGTGGGGAGTGGTCTGGTGATGGAAGGGTTTACAGTAATGGGGAGTAGTATAGTGACGGGAGGGTTTACATTAATGGGGAGTGGTGTAGTGGTGGAAGGGTTTATAGTTTTGGGGAGTGGTGCAGTGATGGAAGGGGTTACAGTAATGGGGAGTTGCGTAGTGATGGAAGAGTTTACAATAATGGGAGTGGGGTATTGATGGAAGTGTTTAGAGTAATGGGGAGTAGTGTAGTGATGGGAGGTTTTAAAGTAATGGGGAGTTGTGTGGTGATGGAAGGGTTTACAGTAATGGGAAGTGGTGTAGTGACGGGAGGGCTGACAGTAATGGGGAGTGGTGTGGTGATGGAAGGGGTTACAGTAATGGGGAGTGGTGCAGTGATGGAAGGGGTTACAGTAATGGGGAGTGGTGTAGTGACGGGAGGGTTGACAGTAATTGGGAGTGGTGTAGTGACGAAGGGTTTACAGTAATGAGGAGTTGTGTAGTGATGGAAGGCTTGACAGTAATGGGAGTGGTGCAGTGACGGAAGGGTTTACAGTAATGGGGAGTGGTGTAGTGACGGAAGGGTTTACAGTAATGGGGGGTGGTGCAGTGACGGAAGTGTTTACAGAAATAGGGAGTGGTGTGATGGAAGGGTTTACAGTAATGGGGACTGGTGTAGTGATGGAAGAGTTTACAGTAATGGGGAGTGGTGTAGTGATGAGTGGGTTTAGAGTAATGGGTAGTAGTATAGTGATGGGAGGGTTTAAAGTACAGGGGCATGGTCTGGTGATGGAAGAGTTGACAGTAATGGCAAGTGGTGTAGTGACAGGAGGGTTGACAGTATTGAGCAGTAGTGTAGTGATGGGTTGGTTGATTGTAATGGGGAGTGGTGTAGTGATGGAAGGGTTTACAGTAATGGGGAGTGAAGTAGTGATGGAAGGGTTTACAGTAATGGGGAGTGGTGTAGTGACGGAACGGTTGACAGCAATGGGGAGTGGTGTAATGACGGGAGGGTTGACAGTAATGGGGAGTGGTGTAGTGACGGAACGGTTGACAGCAATGGGGAGTGGTGTAGTGATGGGAGTGTTGACAGTAATGAGGAGTGGTGTAGTGTCGGGAGGGTTGACAGTAATGGGGAGTGGTGTAGTGATGGAAGGGTTTACAGTAATGGGGAGTGGTGTGACGATTGAAGGGTTGACAGTAATGGGGAGTTGTGTAGTGATCGAAGGGTTTACAGTAATGGGGAGTGGTGTAGTGATGGAATGATTTACAGTAATGATGAGTGGTGTTGTGATGGAACAGTTTACTGTAGTGAGGAGTGGCGTAGTGACAGAAGGGTTCACAGTAATGGGGAGTGGTGTAGTGAAGGAAGGGTTTCCAGTAATGGGGAGTGGTGTTGTGACGGGACGGTTGACAGCAATGGGGAGTGGTGTAGTGACGGGAGGGTTGACAGTAATGGGGAGTGGTGTAGTGATGGAAGGGTTTACAGTAATGGGGAGTAGTGTAGTGATGGGAGGGTTCACAGTACTGGGGAGTGCTCTGGTGATGGAAGGGTTTACAGTAATGGGAAGTGGTGTAGTGATGGGAGGGTTTACAGTAATGGGGAGTGGTGTATTGATGGCAGAGTTTACAGTAATGGGGAGTGGTGTAGTGATTGAAGGGTTTACAGTAATGGGGAGTGGTGCAGTGATGGAAGGGTTTACAGAAATAGGGAGTGGTGTGATGGAAGGGTTTACAGTAAAGGGGAGTGATGTCGTGATGGAAGAGTTTACAGTAATGGGGAGTGGTGTAGTTATGAGAGGGTTCAGGGTAATGGGGAGTAGTATAGAGATGGGAGGTTTTACAGTATTCGGGAGTGGTCTGATGATGGAAGGGTTTACAGTAATGGGAAGTGGTGTAGTGACGGGAGGGTTGACAGTAATGGGGAGTGGTGTAGTGATGGAAGGGTTTACAGTAATGGGGAGTGGTGTAGTGATGGGAGGGTCTTCAGTAATGGGGAGTGGTGTGGTGATGGAAGGGTTTACTGCAGTGGGAAGTGGTGTAGTGACGGGAGGGTTGACATTAATGGGGAGTGGTGTAGTGATGGAAGGGGTTACAGTAATGGGGAGTTGTGTAGTGATGGAAGAGTTTACAATAATGGGGAGTATTGTGGTGATGGAAGGGTTTAGAGTAATGGGGAGTGGTGTAGTGATGGAAGGGTTTACAGTAATGGGGAGTGGTGTAGTGATGAAAGGGGTTACAGTAATGGGGAGAGGTGTCGTGACGGGAAGGTTTACAGTAATGGGGAGTGGTGTAGTGATAAAAGAGATTACAATAATGGGGAGTGGTGTATTGATGGAAGGGTTTAGAGTAATGGGGAGAAGTGTAGTGATGAGAGGTTTTAAAGTAATGGGGAGTGGTGTGGTGATGGAAGGGTTTATAGTATTGGGAAGTGGTGTAGTGACGGGAGGGTTGACAGCATTGGGGAGTTGTGTAGTGATGGGAGGGTTGACAGTAATGAGGAGTAGTGTAGTAATGGGAGAGTTTACAGTAATGGGGAGTGATGCAGTGATAGAAGAGTTTACAGTAATGGGGAGAGGTGTCGTGACAGGAAGGTTTACAGTAATGGGGAGTGGTGTAGTGATGGAAGAGTTTACAGTAATGGGGAGAGGTGTAGTGATGGAAGAGTTTAGCGTAATGGGGAGTAGTGTAGTAATGGGAGGGTCTTCAGTAATGGGGAGTGGTGTGTTGATGGAAGGGTTCACAGTAATGGTAAGTGGTGTAGTGACGGGAGGGCTGACATAATTGGGAGTGGTCTAGTGATGCAAGGGTTTACAGTAATGGGGAGTGGTGTAGTGATGGAAGAGTTTACAGTAATGGGAGTGGTGTAGTGATGGAAGGGTTTAGAGTAATGGGGAGTAGTGTAGTGATGGGAGGGTTTACAGTAATGGGGAATGGTGTGGTGTTGGAAGGGTTTACAGTAATGGGAAGTGGTGTAGTGACGAAAGACTTTACTGTAATGTGGAGTGGTGTAGTGACAGAGAGGTTTACAGTAATGGGGAGTGGTGTAGTGACGGAAAGATCGACAGCAATGGGGAGTGGTGTAGTGACGGAAGGGTTTACAGTAATGGGGAGTGGTGTAGTGATGGGAAGGTTGACAGTAATGGGGAGTGGTGTAGTGATGGAAGGGTTTACAGTAATGGGGAGTGTGTAGTGATGGAAGGGTTTACAGTAATGAGTAGTGGTGTAGTAACGAAAGACTTTACTGTAATGCGGAGTGGTGTAGAGACAGAGAGGTTTACAGTAATGGGGAGTGGTGTAGTGACGGAAAGATCGACAGTAATGGGGAGTGGTTTAGTGATGGAAGGGTTTACAGTAACGGGGATTGGTGTAGTGATTGAAGGGTTTACAGTAATGGGGAGTGGTGTAGTGACGGAAGGGTTTACAGAAATGGGGAGTAGTGTAGTGATGGAAGGGTTTACAGTAATGGGGAGTCATGTCGTGATGGAAGAGTTTACAGTAATGAGGAGTGGTGTAGTGACAGGAGGGTTGACAATAATGGGGAGTGGTGTAGTGATGGAAGGGTTTTCAGTAATGGGGAGTGGTGTGGCGATTGAAGGGTTGACAGTAATGGGGAGTGGTGTAGTGATGGACGGGTTTACAGTAATGGGAAGTGGTGTAGTGATGGAAGAGTTTACAGTAATGGGGAGTGGTGTAGTGATGGAAGGGTTTAGAGTAATGGGGAGTACTGTAGTGTTGGGAGGGTCTTAAGTAATGGGGAGTGATGTGGTGATGGAATGGTTTTACGGTAACGGGAAGTGGTATAGTGACGGGACGGTTGACAGTAATGGGGAGTGGTGTAGAGATGGAAGGGTTTAGAGGAATGGGGAGTGGTGTAGTGATGGAAGGGGTTACAGTAATGGGGAGTTGTGTAGTGATGGAAGAGTTTACAATAATGGGAAGTATTGTGGTGATGGACGGGTTTACAGTAATGGGGAGTGGTGTAGTGACGGAACGGTTCACAGTATGGGGAGTGGTGTAGTGACGGAAGGGTTTACAGTAATGGGGAGTAGTATAGTGATGGGAGGGTTTACAGTAATGGGGAGTGCTCTGATGATGGAAGGGTTTACAGTATGGGAAGTGGTGTAGTGATGGAAGGGTTTACAGTAATGGGGAGTGGTGTAGTGATGGGAGGGTCTTCACTAATGGGGAGTGGTGTGGTGATGGAAGGGTTTACAGTAATGGGGAGTGGTGTAGTGACGGGAAGGCTGACAGTAATGGGGACTGGTGTAGTGATGGAAGGGTTTACAGTAATGGGGAGTGGTGTAGTGATGGAAGGGGTTACAGTAATGGGGAGTTGTGTAGTGATGGAAGAGTTTACAATAATGGGGAGTGGTGTATTGATGGAAGGGTTTAGAGTGATGGGGAGTGGTGTAGTGATGGAAGCGTTTACAGTAATGAGGAGTGGTGTAGCGATGGAAGGGGTTACAGTAAAGGGGAGTTGTGTAGTGATGGAAGAGTTTACAATAATGGGGAGTGGTGTATTGATGGAAGGGTTTAGAGTGATGGGGAGTGGTGTAGTGATGGAAGGGTTTACAGTAATGAGGAGTGGTGTAGCGATGGAACAGTTTACTGTAATGGGGAGTGGTGTAGTGACAGAAGGGTTTACAGTAATGGGGAGTGGTGTATTGATGGCAGGGCTTACAGTAATGGGGAGTGGTGTAGTGATGGAAGGGTTTACAGTAATAGGGAGTGGTGTAGTGACGGGAAGGTTGACAGTAATGAGGAGTGGTGTAGTGACAGGAGGGTTGACAGTAATGGGGAGTGGGGTAGTGATGGAAGGGTTTACAGTAATGAGGAGTGGTGTAGTGTCGGGAGGGTTGACAGTAATGGGGAGTGGTGTAGTGATGGAAGGGTTTACAGTAATGGGGAGTGGTGTGGCGATTGAAGGGTTGACGGTAATGAGGAGTGCTGTAGTGACAGGAGGGTTGACAATAATGGGGAGTGGTGTAGTGATGGAAGGGTGTTCAGTAATGGGGAGTGGTGTGGCGATTGAAGGGTTGACAGTAATGGGGAGTGGTGTAGTGATGGACGGGTTCACAGTAATGGGGAGTGGTGTAGTGATGGAAGAGTTTACAGTAATGGGGAGTGGTGTAGTGATGGAAGGGTTTAGAGTAATGAGGAGTACTGTAGTGTTGGGAGGGTCTTAAGTAATGGGGAGTGATGTGGTGATGGAATGGTTTTACGGTAACGGGAAGTGGTATAGTGACGGGACGGTTGACAGTAATGGGGAGTGGTGTAGAGATGGAAGGGTTTAGAGGAATGGGGAGTGGTGTAGTGATGGAAGGGGTTACAGTAATGGGGAGTTGTGTAGTGATGGAAGAGTTTACAATAATGGGGAGTATTGTGGTGATGGACGGGTTTACAGTAATGGGGAGTGGTGTAGTGACGGAACGGTTCACAGTAATGGGGAGTGGTGTAGTGACGGAAGGGTTTACAGTAATGGGGAGTGATGCAGTGATGGAAGGGTTTACAGAAATGGGGAGTGGTGTAGTGATGGAAGAGTTTACAGTAGTGGGGAGTGGTGTATTGATGGAAGGGTTTAGAGTAATGCGGAGTAGTGTAGTGATGGGAGGGTTTACAGTAATGGGGTGTGGTGTGGTGATGGAAGGGTTGACAGTAATGAGGAGTGGTGTAGTGTCGGGAGGGTTGACAGTAATGGGGAGTGGTGTAGTGATGGAAGGGTTTACAGTAATGGGGAGTGGTGTGACGATTGAAGGGTTGACAGTAATGGGGAGTGGTGTAGTGAGGGGAGGGTTGACAGTAATGGGGAGTTGTGTAGTGATCGAAGGGTTTACAGTAATGGGGAGTGGTGTGACGATTGAAGGGTTGACAGTAATGGGGAGTGGTGTAGTGACGGGAGGGTTGACAGTAATGGGGAGTTGTGTAGTGACAGAAGGGTTCACAGTAATGGGGAGTGGTGTAGTGATGAATGGGTTTAGAGTAATGGGGAGCAGTGTAGTGATGGGAGGGTTTACAGTCCTGGGGAGTGCTCTGGTGATGGAAGGGTTTACAGTAATAGGAAGTGGTGTAGTGATGGAAGGGTTCACAGTAATGGGAAGTGGTGTAGTGACGGGAGGGCTGACAGTAATGGGAAGTGGTGTAGTGACGGGAGGGTTGACAGTAATGGGGAGTGGTGCAGTGATGGAAGTGTTTACAGTAATGGAGAGTGGTGTAGTGATGGAAGGGTTTATAGTAATGGGGAGTGGTGTAGTGATTGAAGGGTTTACAGTAATGAGGAGTGGTGTAGTGATGGAAGAGTTTACAGTAATTGGGAGTGGTGTAGTGATGGAAGGGTTTAGAGTAATGGGGAGTAGTGTAGTGATGGGAGGGTCTTCAGTAATGGGGAGTGGTGTGGTGATGGAACGGTTTACAGTAATGGGAAGTGGTGTAGTGACAGGAGGGTTGACAGTAATGGGGAGTGGTCTAGTGACAGAAAGGTTGACAGTAATGGGGAGTGGTGTAGTGATGGACGGGTTTACAGTAATGGGGAGTGGTGTAGTGATGGAAGGGTTTACAGTAATGAGTAGTGGTGTAGTGATGAAAGAGTTTACTGTAATGGGGAGTGGTGTAGTGACAGAAGGGTTTACAGTAATGGGGAGTGGTGTAGTGACGGAAGGGTTGACAGTAATGAGGAGTGGTTTAGTGACGGAAGAGTTTACAGTAACAGGGAGTGGTGTAGTGATTGAAGGGTTTACAGTAATGGGGAGAGGTGTAGTGACGGAAGGGTTTACAGTAATGGGGAGTGGTGTAGTGATGGAAGGGTTTACAGTAACGGGGAGTGGTGCAGTGATGGAAGGGTTTACAGTAACGGGAAGTGGTGTAGTGACGGAACGGTTCACAGTAATGGGGAGTGGTGTAGTGACGGAAGGGTTTACAGTAATGGGGAGTGATGCAGTGATGGAAGGGTTTACAGAAATGGGGAGTGGTGTAGTGATGGAAGGGCTTACAGTAATGGGGAGTCATGTAGTGATGGAAGGGTTTACAGTAATGGGGAGCAGTGTAGTGATGGGAGGGTTTACAGTCCTGGGGAGTGGTGTAGTGACGGGACGGTTGACAGCAATGGGAGTGGCGTAGTGACGGGAGGGTTGACAGTAATGGGGAGTTGTGTAGTGATGGAAGGGTTTACAGTAATGGGGAGTGGTGTAGCGACGGGAGGGTTGACAGTAATGGGGAGTGGTGTAGTGACGGGAGGGCTGACAGTAATGGGGACTGGTGTAGTGATGGAAGGGGTTACAGTAATGGGGAGTTGTGTAGTGATGGAAGAGTTTAAAATAATGGGGAGTGGTGTATTGATGGAAGGGTTTAGAGTAATGCGGAGTGATGTGGTGATGGAAGGGTTTACAGTCATGGGAAGTGGTGTAGTGACGGGAGGGCTGACAGTAATGGGGAGTGGTGTAGTGATGGAAGGGTTTACAGTAATGGGAGTGGTGTAGTGATGGAAGGGGTTACAGTAATGGGGAGTTGCGTAGTGATGTAAGAGTTTACAATAATGGGGAGTATTGTGGTGATGGAAGGCTTTACAGTAATGGGGAGTGGTGTAGTGACGGGAGGGTTGACAGTAATGGGGAGTTGTGTTGTGATCGTAGGGTTTACAGTAAAGACGAGTGGTGTAGTGATGGAACAGTTTACTGTAATGGTGAGTGGTGTAGTGACAGAAGGGTTTACAGTAATGGGGAGTGGTGTAGTGATGGAAGGGTTTACAGTAATGAGTAGTGGTGTAGTGATGGAAAGGTTTACAGTAATGGGGAGTGGAGTGTTGACGGGAGGGCTGACAGTAATGGGGAGTGGTGTAGTGATGGAAGGGTTTACGGTAATGGGGAGTGGTGTAGTGATGGAAGGGGTTACAGTAATGGGGAGTTGTGTAGTGATGGAAGAGTTTACAATAATGGGGAGTGGTGTGGTGATGGAAGGGTTTACAGTAATGGGGAGTGGTGTAGTGACAGGAGGGCTGACAGTAATTGGGAGTGGTGTAGTGATGGAAGGGTTTATAGTAATGCGGAGTGGTGTAGTGATGGAAGGGTTTACAGTAATGAGGAGTGGTGTAGTGATGAAAGAGTTTACTGTAATGGGGAGTGGTGTAGTGACAGAAGGGTTTATAGTAATGGGGAGTGGTGTAGTGATGGAAGGGTTTACAGTAATGAGGAGTGGTGTAGTGATGAAAGAGTTTACTGTAATGGGGAGTGGTGTAGTGACAGAAGGGTTGACAGTAATGGGGAGTGGTGTAGTGACGGAAGGGTTGACAGTAATGGGGAGTGGTTTAGTGACGGAAGGGTTTACATTAACGGGGAGTGGTGTAGTGATTGAAGGGTTTACAGTAATGGGGAGTAGTGTAGTGACAGAAGGGTTGACAGTAATGGGGAGTGGTTTAGTGACGGAAGGGTTTACATTAACGGGGAGTGGTGTAGTGACTGAAGGGTTTACAGTAATGGGGAGTGGTGTAGTGACGGAAGGGTTTACAGTAATGGGGAGTGGTGTAGTGACGGAAGGGTTTACAGTAATGGGGAGTGGTGCAGTGATGGAAGGGTTTACAGAAATAGGGAGTGGTGTGATGGAAGGGTTTACAGAAATGGCAAGTGGTGTAGTGATGGAAGGGTTTACAGTAATGGGGAGTCATGTCGTGATGGAAGAGTTTACAGTAATGGGGAGTGGTGTAGTGATGAGAGGGTTTAGAGTAATGGGGAGTAGTATAGTGATGGGAGGGTTTACAGTAAAGGGGAGTGGTCTGATGATGGAAGGGTTTACAGTAATGGGAAGTGGTGTAGTGATGGAAGGGTTTACAGTAATGGGGAGTGGTGTAGTGATGGGAGGGCCTTCACTAATGGGGAGTGGTGTGGTGATGGAAGGGTTTACAGTAATGGGGAGTGGTGTAGTGACGGGAGGGCTGACAGTAATGGGGACTGGTGTAGTGATGGAAGGGTTTACAGTAATGGGGAGTGGTGTAGTGATGGAAGGGGTTACAGTAATGGGGAGTTGTGTAGTGATGGAAGAGTTTACAATAATGGGGAGTGGTGTATTGATGGAAGGGTTTAGAGTGATGGGGAGTGGTGTAGTGATGGAAGCGTTTACAGTAATGAGGAGTGGTGTAGCGATGGAAGGGTTACAGTAATGGGGAGTTGTGTAGTGATGGAAGAGTTTACAATAATGGGGAGTGGTGTATTGATGGAAGGGTTTAGAGTAATGGGGAGTACTGTAGTGTTGGGAGGGTCTTAAGTAATGGGGAGTGATGTGGTGATGGAATGGTTTTACGGTAACGGGAAGTGGTATAGTGACGGGACGGTTGACAGTAATGGGGAGTGGTTTAGAGATGGAAGGGTTTAGAGGAATGGGGAGTGGTGTAGTGATGGAAGGGATTACAGTAATGGGGAGTTGTGTAGTGATGGAAGAGTTTACAATAATGGGGAGTATTGTGGTGATGGACGGGTTTACAGTAATGGGGAGTGGTGTAGTGACGGAACGGTTCACAGTAATGGGGAGTGGTGTAGTGACGGAAGGGTTTACAGTAATGGGGAGTGATGCAGTGATGGAAGGGTTTACAGAAATGGGGAGTGGTGTAGTGATGGAAGAGTTTACAGTAATGGGGAGTGGTGTATTGATGGAAGGGTTTAGAGTAATGCGGAGTAGTGTAGTGATGGGAGGGTTTACAGTAATGGGGTGTGGTGTGGTGATGGAAGGGTTTACAGTAATGGGAAGTGGTGTAGTGATGGGAGGGTTTACAGTCCTGGGGAGTGCTCTGGTGATGGAAGGGTTTACAGTAATAGGAAGTGGTGTAGTGATGGAAGGGTTCACAGTAATGGGAAGTGGTGTAGTGACGGGAGGGCTGACAGTAATGGGGAGTTGTGTAGTGATCGAAGGGTTTACAGTAATGGGGAGTGGTGTGACGATTGAAGGGTTGACAGTAATGGGGAGTGGTGTAGTGACGGGAGGGTTGACAGTAATGGGGAGTTGTGTAGTGACAGAAGGGTTCACAGTAATGGGGAGTGGTGTTGTGATGAATGGGTTTAGAGTAATGGGGAGCAGTGTAGTGATGGGAGGGTTTACAGTCCTGGGGAGTGCTCTGGTGATGGAAGGGTTTACAGTAATAGGAAGTGGTGTAGTGATGGAAGGGTTCACAGTAATTGGAAGTGGTGTAGTGACGGGAGGGCTGACAGTAATGGGAAGTGGTGTAGTGACGGGAGGGTTGACAGTAATGGGGAGTGGTGCAGTGATGGAAGTGTTTACAGTAATGGAGAGTGGTGTAGTGATGGAAGGGTTTATAGTAATGGGGAGTGGTGTAGTGATTGAAGGGTTTACAGTAATGAGGAGTGGTGTAGTGATGGAAGAGTTTACAGTAATTGGGAGTGGTGTAGTGATGGAAGGGTTTAGAGTAATGGGGAGTAGTGTAGTGATGGGAGGGTCTTCAGTAATGGGGAGTGGTGTGGTGATGGAACGGTTTACAGTAATGGGAAGTGGTGTAGTGACAGGAGGGTTGACAGTAATGGGGAGTGGTCTAGTGACAGAAAGGTTGACAGTAATGGGGAGTGGTGTAGTGATGGACGGGTTTACAGTAATGGGGAGTGGTGTAGTGATGGAAGGGTTTACAGTAATGAGTAGTGGTGTAGTGATGAAAGAGTTTACTGTAATGGGGAGTGGTGTAGTGACAGAAGGATTTACAGTAATGGGGAGTGGTGTAGTGACGGAAGGGTTGACAGTAATGGGGAGTGGTTTAGTGACGGAAGAGTTTACAGTAACAGGGAGTGGTGTAGTGATTGAAGGGTTTACAGTAATGGGGAGAGGTGTAGTGACGGAAGGGTTTACAGTAATGGGGAGTGGTGTAGTGATGGAAGGGTTTACAGTAACGGGGAGTGGTGCAGTGATGGAAGGGTTTACAGTAACGGGAAGTGGTGTAGTGACGGAACGGTTCACAGTAATGGGGAGTGGTGTAGTGACGGAAGGGTTTACAGTAATGGGGAGTGATGCAGTGATGGAAGGGTTTACAGAAATGGGGATTGGTGTAGTGATGGAAGGGTTTACAGTAATGGGGAGTCATGTAGTGATGGAAGGGTTTACAGTAATGGGGAGCAGTGTAGTGATGGGAGGGTTTACAGTCCTGGGGAGTGGTGTAGTGACGGGACGGTTGACAGCAATGGGAGTGGTGTAGTGACGGGAGGGTTGACAGTAATGGGGAGTTGTGTAGTGATGGAAGGGTTTACAGTAATGGGGAGTGGTGTAGCGACGGGAGGGTTGACAGTAATGGGGAGTGGTGTAGTGACGGGAGGGCTGACATTAATGGGGACTGGTGTAGTGATGGAAGGGGTTACAGTAATGGGGAGTTGTGTAGTGATGGAAGAGTTTAAAATAATGGGGAGTGGTGTATTGATGGAAGGGTTTAGAGTAATGCGGAGTGATGTGGTGATGGAAGGGTTTACAGTCATGGGAAGTGGTGTAGTGACGGGAGGGCTGACAGTAATGGGGAGTGGTGTAGTGATGGAAGGGTTTACAGTAATGGGAGTGGTGTAGTGATGGAAGGGGTTACAGTAATGGGGAGTTGCGTAGTGATGTAAGAGTTTACAATAATGGGGAGTATTGTGGTGATGGAAGGCTTTACAGTAATGGGGAGTGGTGTAGTGACGGGAGGGTTGACAGTAATGGGGAGTTGTGTTGTGATCGTAGGGTTTACAGTAAAGAGGAGTGGTGTAGTGATGGAACCGTTTACTGTAATGAGTAGTGGTGTAGTGATGGAAAGGTTTACAGTAATGGGGAGTGGAGTGTTGACGGGAGGGCTGACAGTAATGGGGAGTGGTGTAGTGATGGAAGGGTTTACGGTAATGGGGAGTGGTGTAGTGATGGAAGGGGTTACAGTAATGGGGAGTTGTGTAGTGATGGAAGAGTTTACAATAATGGGGAGTGGTGTGGTGATGGAAGGGTTTACAGTAATGGGGAGTGGTGTAGTGACAGGAGGGCTGACAGTAATTGGGAGTGGTGTAGTGATGGAAGGGTTTATAGTAATGGGGAGTGGTGTAGTGATGGAAGGGTTTACAGTAATGAGGAGTGGTGTAGTGATGAAAGAGTTTACTGTAATGGGGAGTGGTGTAGTGACAGAAGGGTTGACAGTAATGGGGAGTGGTGTAGTGACGGAAGGGTTGACAGTAATGGGGAGTGGTTTAGTGACGGAAGGGTTTACATTAACGGGGAGTGGTGTAGTGACTGAAGGGTTTACAGTAATGGGGAGTGGTGTAGTGACGGAAGGGTTTACAGTAATGGGGAGTGGTGTAGTGACGGAAGGGTTTACAGTAATGGGGAGTGGTGCAGTGATGGAAGGGTTTACAGAAATAGGGAGTGGTGTTATGGAAGGGTTTACAGAAATGGCAAGTGGTGTAGTGATGGAAGGGTTTACAGTAATGGGGAGTCATGTCGTGATGGAAGAGTTTACAGTAATGGGGAGTGGTGTAGTGATGAGAGGGTTTAGAGTAATGGGGAGTAGTATAGTGATGGGAGGGTTTACAGTAATGGGGAGTGGTCTGATGATGGAAGGGTTTACAGTAATGGGAAGTGGTGTAGTGATGGAAGGGTTCACAGTAATGGGGAGCAGTGTAGTGATGGGAGGGTTTACAGTCCTGGGGAGTGGTGTAGTGACGGGACGGTTGACAGCAATGGGAGTGGTGTAGTGACGGGAGGGTTGACAGTAATGGGGAGTTGTGTAGTGATGGAAGGGTTTACAGTAATGGGGAGTGGTGTAGCGACGGGAGGGTTGACAGTAATGGGGAGTGGTGTAGTGACGGGAGGGCTGACATTAATGGGGACTGGTGTAGTGATGGAAGGGGTTACAGTAATGGGGAGTTGTGTAGTGATGGAAGAGTTTAAAATAATGGGGAGTGGTGTATTGATGGAAGGGTTTAGAGTAATGCGGAGTGATGTGGTGATGGAAGGGTTTACAGTCATGGGAAGTGGTGTAGTGACGGGAGGGCTGACAGTAATGGGGAGTGGTGTAGTGATGGAAGGGTTTACAGTAATGGGAGTGGTGTAGTGATGGAAGGGGTTACAGTAATGGGGAGTTGCGTAGTGATGTAAGAGTTTACAATAATGGGGAGTATTGTGGTGATGGAAGGCTTTACAGTAATGGGGAGTGGTGTAGTGACGGGAGGGTTGACAGTAATGGGGAGTTGTGTTGTGATCGTAGGGTTTACAGTAAAGAGGAGTGGTGTAGTGATGGAACAGTTTACTGTAATGGTGAGTGGTGTAGTGACAGAAGGGTTTACAGTAATGGGGAGTGGTGTAGTGATGGAAGGGTTTACAGTAATGAGTAGTGGTGTAGTGATGGAAAGGTTTACAGTAATGGGGAGTGGAGTGTTGACGGGAGGGCTGACAGTAATGGGGAGTGGTGTAATGATGGAAGGGTTTACGGTAATGGGGAGTGGTGTAGTGATGGAAGGGGTTACAGTAATGGGGAGTTGTGTAGTGATGGAAGAGTTTACAATAATGGGGAGTGGTGTGGTGATGGAAGGGTTTACAGTAATGGGGAGTGGTGTAGTGACAGGAGGGCTGACAGTAATTGGGAGTGGTGTAGTGATGGAAGGGTTTATAGTAATGGGGAGTGGTGTAGTGATGGAAGGGTTTACAGTAATGAGGAGTGGTGTAGTGATGAAAGAGTTTACTGTAATGGGGAGTGGTGTAGTGACAGAAGGGTTGACAGTAATGGGGAGTGGTGTAGTGACGGAAGGGTTGACAGTAATGGGGAGTGGTTTAGTGACGGAAGGGTTTACATTAACGGGGAGTGGTGTAGTGACTGAAGGGTTTACAGTAATGGGGAGTGGTGTAGTGACGGAAGGGTTTACAGTAATGGGGAGTGGTGTAGTGACGGAAGGGTTTACAGTAATGGGGAGTGGTGCAGTGATGGAAGGGTTTACAGAAATAGGGAGTGGTGTGATGGAAGGGTTTACAGAAATGGCAAGTGGTGTAGTGATGGAAGGGTTTACAGTAATGGGGAGTCATGTCGTGATGGAAGAGTTTACAGTAATGGGGAGTGGTGTAGTGATGAGAGGGTTTAGAGTAATGGGGAGTAGTATAGTGATGGGAGGGTTTACAGTAATGGGGAGTGGTCTGATGATGGAAGGGTTTACAGTAATGGGAAGTGGTGTAGTGATGGAAGGGTTTACAGTAATGGGGAGTGGTGTAGTGATGGGAGGGTCTTCACTAATGGGGAGTGGTGTGGTGATAGAAGGGTTTACAGTAATGGGGAGTGGTGTAGTGACGGGAGGGCTGACAGTAATGGGGACTGGTGTAGTGATGGAAGGGTTTACAGTAATGGGGAGTGGTGTAGTGATGGAAGGGGTTACAGTAATGGGGAGTTGTGTAGTGATGGAAGAGTTTACAATAATGGGGAGTGGTGTATTGATCGAAGGGTTTAGAGTGATGGGGAGTGGTGTAGTGATGGAAGCGTTTACAGTAATGAGGAGTGGTGTAGCGATGGAAGGGGTTACAGTAATGGGGAGTTGTGTAGTGATGGAAGAGTTTACAATAATGGGGAGTGGTGTATTGATGGAAGGGTTTAGAGTGATGGGGAGTGGTGTAGTGATGGAAGGGTTTACAGTAATGAGGAGTGGTGTAGCGATGGAACAGTTTACTGTAATGGGGAGTGGTGTAGTGACAGAAGGGTTTACAGTAATGGGGAGTGGTGTATTGATGGAAGGGCTTACAGTAATGGGGAGTGGTGTAGTGATGGAAGGGTTTACAGTAATAGGGAGTGGTGTAGTGACGGGAAGGTTGACAGTAATGAGGAGTGGTGCAGTGACCGGAGGGTTGACAGTAATGGGGAGTGGGGTAGTGATGGAAGGGTTTACCGTAATGGGGAGTGGTTTGGCGATTGAAGGGTTGACAGTAATGGGGAGTGGTGTAGTGATGGAAGGGTTTACAATAATGGGGAGTGGTGTGGTGATGGAAGGGTTTACAGTAATGGGGAGTGGTGTAGTGAGGGGAGGGCTGACAGTAATGGGGAGTGGTGTAGTGATGGAAGGGTTTACAGTAGTGGGGAGTGGTGTAGTGATGGAAGGGGTTACAGTAATTGGGAGTTGTGTAGTGATGGGAGGGTTTACAGTAATGGGGAGTGGTGTGGTGATGGAAGGGTTTACAGTAATGGGAAGTGGTGGAGTGATGGGAGGGTTGACAGTAATGGGGAGTGGTGCAGTGACGGGATGGTAGACAGTTATGGGGAGTTGTGTAGTGATCGAAGGATTTACAGTACTGGGGAGTGGTGCAGTGACAGAAGGGTTTACAGTAATGGGGAGTGGTGTAGTGACGGAAGGGTTTACAGTAATGGGGAGTGGTGTCGTGATGGAAGGGTGTACAGTAATGGGGAGTGGTGTAGTGATGGAAGGGTAATGCGGACTGGTGTAGTGATGGAAGGGTTTAATGTGATAGGGATTGGTGTAGTGACGGAAGGGTTCACAGAAATGGGGAGTGCTATAGTGATGGAAGGGTTTACGGTAATGGGGAGTGGTGTAGTGACAGAAGGGTTTACAGTAATGCGGAGAGGTTTTGTGATGGAAGGGTTTACAGTAATTGGGAGTGGTGTAGTGACGGAAGGGTTTACAGAAATGGGGAGTGGTGTCATGATGGAAGGGTGTACAGTAATGGGGAGTGGTGTAGTGATGGAATGGTTTACAGTAATGGGGAGTGGTGTAGTGACGGAAGGGTTTAATGTGATGGGGATTGGTGTAGTGATGGAAGGGTTTAATGTGATAGGGATTGGTGTAGTGACGGAAGGGTTTACAGAAATGGGGAGTGCTGTAGTGATGGAAGGGTTTACAGTAATGGGGAGTGGTGTAGTGACAGAAGGGTTTACAGTAATGCGGAGAGGTTTTGTGATGGAAGGGTTTACAGTAATTGGGAGTGGTGTAGTGACGGAAGGGATTACAGAAATGGGGAGTGGTGTCATGATGGAAGGGTGTACAGTAATGGGGAGTGGTGTAGTGATGGAAGGGTTTACAGTAATGGGGAGTGGTGTAGTGATGGAAGGGTGTACAGTAATGGGGAGTGGTGTCGTGATGGAAGGGTGTACAGTAATGGGGAGTGGTGTAGTGACAGAAGGGTTTACAGTAATGGGGAGTGGTGTAGTGATGGAAGGGTTGACAGTAATGGGGAGTGGTTTAGTGACGGAAGAGTTTACAGTAACAGGGAGTGGTGTAGTGATTGAAGGGTTTACAGTAATGGGGAGAGGTGTAGTGACGGAAGGGTTTACAGTAATGGGGAGTGGTGTAGTGATGGAAGGGTTTACAGTAACGGGGAGTGGTGCAGTGATGGAAGGGTTTTCAGTAACGGGAAGTGGTGTAGTGACGGAACGGTTCACAGTAATGGGGAGTGGTGTAGTGACGGAAGGGTTTACAGTAATGGGGAGTGATGCAGTGATGGAAGGGTTTACAGAAATGGGGAGTGGTGTAGTGATGGAAGGGTTTACAGTAATGGGGAGTCATGTAGTGATGGAAGGGTTTACAGTAATGGGGAGCAGTGTAGTGATGGGAGGGTTTACAGTCCTGGGGAGTGGTGTAGTGACGGGACGGTTGACAGCAATGGGAGTGGTGTAGTGACGGGAGGGTTGACAGTAATGGGGAGTTGTGTAGTGATGGAAGGGTTTACAGTAATGGGGAGTGGTGTAGCGACGGGAGGGTTGACAGTAATGGGGAGTGGTGTAGTGACGGGAGGGCTGACAGTAATGGGGTCTGGTGTAGTGATGGAAGGGGTTACAGTAATGGGGAGTTGTGTAGTGATGGAAGAGTTTAAAATAATGGGGAGTGGTGTATTGATGGAAGGGTTTAGAGTAATGCGGAGTGATGTGGTGATGGAAGGGTTTACAGTCATGGGAAGTGGTGTAGTGACGGGAGGGCTGACAGTAATGGGGAGTGGTGTAGTGATGGAAGGGTTTACAGTAATGGGAGTGGTGTAGTGATGGAAGGGGTTACAGTAATGGGGAGTTGCGTAGTGATGTAAGAGTTTACAATAATGGGGAGTATTGTGGTGATGGAAGGCTTTACAGTAATGGGGAGTGGTGTAGTGACGGGAGGGTTGACAGTAATGGGGAGTTGTGTTGTGATCGTAGGGTTTACAGTAAAGAGGAGTGGTGTAGTGATGGAACAGTTTACTGTAATGGTGAGTGGTGTAGTGACAGAAGGGTTTACAGTAATGGGGAGTGGTGTAGTGATGGAAGGGTTTACAGTAATGAGTAGTGGTGTAGTGATGGAAAGGTTTACAGTAATGGGGAGTGGAGTGTTGACGGGAGGGCTGACAGTAATGGGGAGTGGTGTAGTGATGGAAGGGTTTACGGTAATGGGGAGTGGTGTAGTGATGGAAGGGGTTACAGTAATGGGGAGTTGTGTAGTGATGGAAGAGTTTACAATAATGGGGAGTGGTGTGGTGATGGAAGGGTTTACAGTAATGGGGAGTGGTGTAGTGACAGGAGGGCTGACAGTAATTGGGAGTGGTGTAGTGATGGAAGGGTTTATAGTAATGGGGAGTGGTGTAGTGATGGAAGGGTTTACAGTAATGAGGAGTGGTGTAGTGATGAAAGAGTTTACTGTAATGGGGAGTGGTGTAGTGACAGAAGGGTTTATAGTAATGGGGAGTGGTGTAGTGATGGAAGGGTTTACAGTAATGAGGAGTGGTGTAGTGATGAAAGAGTTTACTGTAATGGGGAGTGGTGTAGTGACAGAAGGGTTGACAGTAATGGGGAGTGGTGTAGTGACGGAAGGGTTGACAGTAATGGGGAGTGGTTTAGTGACGGAAGGGTTTACATTAACGGGGAGTGGTGTAGTGACTGAAGGGTTTACAGTAATGGGGAGTGGTGCAGTGACGGAAGGGTTTACAGTAATGGGGAGTGGTGTAGTGACGGAAGGGTTTACAGTAATGGGGAGTGGTGCAGTGATGGAAGGGTTTACAGAAATAGGGAGTGGTGTGATGGAAGGCTTTACAGAAATGGCAAGTGGTGTAGTGATGGAAGGGTTTACAGTAATGGGGAGTCATGTCGTGATGGAAGAGTTTACAGTAATGGGGAGTGGTGTAGTGATGAGAGGGTTTAGAGTAATGGGGAGTAGTATAGTGATGGGAGGGTTTACAGTAATGGGGAGTGGTCTGATGATGGAAGGGTTTACAGTAATGGGAAGTGGTGTAGTGATGGAAGGGTTTACAGTAATGGGGAGTGGTGTAGTGATGGGAGGGTCTTCACTAATGGGGAGTGGTGTGGTGATGGAAGGGTTTACAGTAATGGGGAGTGGTGTAGTGACGGGAGGGCTGACAGTAATGGGGACTGGTGTAGTGATGGAAGGGTTTACAGTAATGGGGAGTGGTGTAGTGATGGAAGGGGTTACAGTAATGGGGAGTTGTGTAGTGATGGAAGAGTTTACAATAATGGGGAGTGGTGTATTGATGGAAGGGTTTAGAGTGATGGGGAGTGGTGTAGTGATGGAAGCGTTTACAGTAATGAGGAGTGGTGTAGCGATGGAAGGGGTTACAGTAATGGGGAGTTGTGTAGTGATGGAAGAGTTTACAATAATGGGGAGTGGTGTATTGATGGAAGGGTTTAGAGTAATGGGGAGTACTGTAGTGTTGGGAGGGTCTTAAGTAATGGGGAGTGATGTGGTGATGGAATGGTTTTACGGTAACGGGAAGTGGTATAGTGACGGGACAGTTGACAGTAATGGGGAGTGGTTTAGAGATGGAAGGGTTTAGAGGAATGGGGAGTGGTGTAGTGATGGAAGGGGTTACAGTAATGGGGAGTTGTGTAGTGATGGAAGAGTTTACAATAATGGGGAGTATTGTGGTGATGGACGGGTTTACAGTAATGGGGAGTGGTGTAGTGACGGAACGGTTCACAGTAATGGGGAGTGGTGTAGTGACGGAAGGGTTTACAGTAATGGGGAGTGATGCAGTGATGGAAGGGTTTACAGAAATGGGGAGTGGTGTAGTGATGGAAGAGTTTACAGTAATGGGGAGTGGTGTATTGATGGAAGGGTTTAGAGTAATGCGGAGTAGTGTAGTGATGGGAGGGTTTACAGTAATGGGGTGTGGTGTGGTGATGGAAGGGTTGACAGTAATGAGGAGTGGTGTAGTGTCGGGAGGGTTGACAGTAATGGGGAGTGGTGTAGTGATGGAAGGGATTACAGTAATGGGGAGTGGTGTGACGATTGAAGGGTTGACAGTAATGGGGAGTGGTGTAGTGAGGGGAGGGTTGACAGTAATGGGGAGTTGTGTAGTGATCGAAGGGTTTACAGTAATGGGGAGTGGTGTGACGATTGAAGGGTTGACAGTAATGGGGAGTGGTGTAGTGACGGGAGGGTTGACAGTAATGGGGAGTTGTGTAGTGACAGAAGGGTTCACAGTAATGGGGAGTGGTGTTGTGATGAATGGGTTTAGAGTAATGGGGAGCAGTGTAGTGATGGGAGGGTTTACAGTCCTGGGGAGTGCTCTGGTGATGGAAGGGTTTACAGTAATAGGAAGTGGTGTAGTGATGGAAGGGTTCACAGTAATGGGAAGTGGTGTAGTGACGGGAGGGCTGACAGTAATGGGAAGTGGTGTAGTGACGGGAGGGTTGACAGTAATGGGGAGTGGTGCAGTGATGGAAGTGTTTACAGTAATGGAGAGTGGTGTAGTGATGGAAGGGTTTATAGTAATGGGGAGTGGGGTAGTGATTGAAGGGTTTACAGTAATGAGGAGTGGTGTAGTGATGGAAGAGTTTACAGTAATTGGGAGTGGTGTAGTGATGGAAGGGTTTAGAGTAATGGGGAGTAGTGTAGTGATGGGAGGGTCTTCAGTAATGGGGAGTGGTGTGGTGATGGAACGGTTTACAGTAATGGGAAGTGGTGTAGTGACAGGAGGGTTGACAGTAATGGGGAGTGGTCTAGTGACAGAAAGGTTGACAGTAATGGGGAGTGGTGTAGTGATGGACGGGTTTACAGAAATGGGGAGTGGTGTAGTGATGGAAGGGTTTACAGTAATGAGTAGTGGTGTAGTGATGAAAGAGTTTACTGTAATGGGGAGTGGTGTAGTGACAGAAGGATTTACAGTAATGGGGAGTGGTGTAGTGACGGAAGGGTTGACAGTAATGGGGAGTGGTTTAGTGACGGAAGAGTTTACAGTAACAGGGAGTGGTGTAGTGATTGAAGGGTTTACAGTAATGGGGAGAGGTGTAGTGACGGAAGGGTTTACAGTAATGGGGAGTGGTGTAGTGATGGAAGGGTTTACAGTAACGGGGAGTGGTGCAGTGATGGAAGGGTTTACAGTAACGGGAAGTGGTGTAGTGACGGAACGGTTCACAGTAATGGGGAGTGGTGTAGTGACGGAAGGGTTTACAGTAATGGGGAGTGATGCAGTGATGGAAGGGTTTACAGAAATGGGGATTGGTGTAGTGATGGAAGGGTTTACAGTAATGGGGAGTCATGTAGTGATGGAAGGGTTTACAGTAATGGGGAGCAGTGTAGTGATGGGAGGGTTTACAGTCCTGGGGAGTGGTGTAGTGACGGGACGGTTGACAGCAATGGGAGTGGTGTAGTGACGGGAGGGTTGACAGTAATGGGGAGTTGTGTAGTGATGGAAGGGTTTACAGTAATGGGGAGTGGTGTAGCGACGGGAGGGTTGACAGTAATGGGGAGTGGTGTAGTGACGGGAGGGCTGACATTAATGGGGACTGGTGTAGTGATGGAAGGGGTTACAGTAATGGGGAGTTGTGTAGTGATGGAAGAGTTTAAAATAATGGGGAGTGGTGTATTGATGGAAGGGTTTAGAGTAATGCGGAGTGATGTGGTGATGGAAGGGTTTACAGTCATGGGAAATGGTGTAGTGACGGGAGGGCTGACAGTAATGGGGAGTGGTGTAGTGATGGAAGGGTTTACAGTAATGGGAGTGGTGTAGTGATGGAAGGGGTTACAGTAATGGGGAGTTGCGTAGTGATGTAAGAGTTTACAATAATGGGGAGTATTGTGGTGATGGAAGGCTTTACAGTAATGGGGAGTGGTGTAGTGACGGGAGGGTTGACAGTAATGGGGAGTTGTGTTGTGATCGTAGGGTTTACAGTAAAGAGGAGTGGTGTAGTGATGGAACAGTTTACTGTAATGGTGAGTGGTGTAGTGACAGAAGGGTTTACAGTAATGGGGAGTGGTGTAGTGATGGAAGGGTTTACAGTAATGAGTAGTGGTGTAGTGATGGAAAGGTTTACAGTAATGGGGAGTGGAGTGTTGACGGGAGGGCTGACAGTAATGGGGAGTGGTGTAGTGATGGAAGGGTTTACGGTAATGGGGAGTGGTGTAGTGATGGAAGGGGTTACAGTAATGGGAAGTTGTGTAGTGATGGAAGAGTTTACAATAATGGGGAGTGGTGTGGTGATGGAAGGGTTTACAGTAATGGGGAGTGGTGTAGTGACAGGAGGGCTGACAGTAATTGGGAGTGGTGTAGTGATGGAAGGGTTTATAGTAATGGGGAGTGGTGTAGTGATGGAAGGGTTTACAGTAATGAGGAGTGGTGTAGTGATGTAAGAGTTTACTGTAATGGGGAGTGGTGTAGTGACAGAAGGGTTGACAGTAATGGGGAGTGGTGTAGTGACAGAAGGGTTGACAGTAATGGGGAGTGGTTTAGTGACGGAAGGGTTTACATTAACGGGGAGTGGTGTAGTGACTGAAGGGTTTACAGTAATGGGGAGTGGTGTAGTGACGGAAGGGTTTACAGTAATGGGGAGTGGTGTAGTGACGGAAGGGTTTACAGTAATGGGGAGTGGTGCAGTGATGGAAGGGTTTACAGAAATAGGGAGTGGTGTGATGGAAGGGTTTACAGAAATGGCAAGTGGTGTAGTGATGGAAGGGTTTACAGTAATGGGGAGTCATGTCGTGATGGAAGAGTTTACAGTAATGGGGAGTGGTGTAGTGATGAGAGGGTTTAGAGTAATGGGGAGTAGTATAGTGATGGGAGGGTTTACAGTAATGGGGAGTGGTCTGATGATGGAAGGGTTTACAGTAATGGGAAGTGGTGTAGTGATGGAAGGGTTTACAGTAATGGGGAGTGGTGTAGTGATGGGAGGGTCTTCACTAATGGGGAGTGGTGTGGTGATGGAAGGGTTTACAGTAATGGGGAGTGGTGTAGTGACGGGAGGGCTGACAGTAATGGGGACTGGTGTAGTGATGGAAGGGTTTACAGTAATGGGGAGTGGTGTAGTGATGGAAGGGGTTACAGTAATGGGGAGTTGTGTAGTGATGGAAGAGTTTACAATAATGGGGAGTGGTGTATTGATCGAAGGGTTTAGAGTGATGGGGAGTGGTGTAGTGATGGAAGCGTTTACAGTAATGAGGAGTGGTGTAGCGATGGAAGGGGTTACAGTAATGGGGAGTTGTGTAGTGATGGAAGAGTTTACAATAATGGGGAGTGGTGTATTGATGGAAGGGTTTAGAGTGATGGGGAGTGGTGTAGTGATGGAAGGGTTTACAGTAATGAGGAGTGGTGTAGCGATGGAACAGTTTACTGTAATGGGGAGTGGTGTAGTGACAGAAGGGTTTACAGTAATGGGGAGTGGTGTATTGATGGAAGGGCTTACAGTAATGGGGAGTGGTGTAGTGATGGAAGGGTTTACAGTAATAGGGAGCGGTGTAGTGACGGGAAGGTTGACAGTAATGAGGAGTGGTGCAGTGACCGGAGGGTGACAGTAATGGGGAGTGGGGTAGTGATGGAAGGGTTTACCGTAATGGGGAGTGGTTTGGCGATTGAAGGGTTGACAGTAATGGGGAGTGGTGTAGTGATGGAAGGGTTTACAATAATGGGGAGTGGTGTGGTGATGGAAGGGTTTACAGTAATGGGGAGTGGTGTAGTGAGGGGAGGGCTGACAGTAATGGGGAGTGGTGTAGTGATGGAAGGGTTTACAGTAATGGGGAGTGGTGTAGTGATGGAAGGGGTTACAGTAATTGGGAGTTGTGTAGTGATGGGAGGGTTTACAGTAATGGGGAGTGGTGTGGTGATGGAAGGGTTTACAGTAATGGGAAGTGGTGGAGTGATGGGAGGGTTGACAGTAATGGGGAGTGGTGCAGTGACGGGATGGTAGACAGTTATGGGGAGTTGTGTAGTGATCGAAGGATTTACAGTACTGGGGAGTGGTGCAGTGACAGAAGGGTTTACAGTAATGGGGAGTGGTGTAGTGACGGAAGGGTTTACAGTAATGGGGAGTGGTGTCGTGATGGAAGGGTGTACAGTAATGGGGAGTGGTGTAGTGATGGAAGGGTAATGCGGACTGGTGTAGTGATGGAAGGGTTTAATGTGATAGGGATTGGTGTAGTGACGGAAGGGTTTACAGAAATGGGGAGTGCTATAGTGATGGAAGGGTTTACGGTAATGGGGAGTGGTGTAGTGACAGAAGGGTTTACAGTAATGCGGAGAGGTTTTGTGATGGAAGGGTTTACAGTAATTGGGAGTGGTGTAGTGATGGAAAGGTTTACAGAAATGGGGAGTGGTGTCATGATGGAAGGGTGTACAGTAATGGGGAGTGGTGTAGTGATGGAATGGTTTACAGTAATGGGGAGTGGTGTAGTGACGGAAGGGTTTAATGTGATGGGGATTGGTGTAGTGATGGAAGGGTTTAATGTGATAGGGATTGGTGTAGTGACGGAAGGGTTTACAGAAATGGGGAGTGCTGTAGTGATGGAAGGGTTTAAAGTAATGGGGAGTGGTGTAGTGACAGAAGGGTTTACAGTAATGCGGAGAGGTTTTGTGATGGAAGGGTTTACAGTAATTGGGAGTGGTGTAGTGACGGAAGGGATTACAGAAATGGGGAGTGGTGTCATGATGGAAGGGTGTACAGTAATGGGGAGTGGTGTAGTGATGGAAGGGTTTACAGTAATGGGGAGTGGTGTAGTGATGGAAGGGTGTACAGTAATGGGGAGTGGTGTCGTGATGGAAGGGTGTACAGTAATGGGGAGTGGAGTAGTGACGGAAGGGTTTACAGTAATGGGGATTGGTGTTGTGATGGAAGTGTTTACAGTAATGGGGAGTGGTGTAGTGATGGAAGGGTTTACAGTAATGGGGAGTGGTGTCGTGATGGAAGGGTGTACAGTAATGGGGAGTGGTGTAGTGATGGAAGGGTTTACAGTAATGCGGACTGGTGTAGTGATGGAAGGGTTTAATGTGATAGGGATTGGTGTAGTGACGGAAGGGTTTACAGAAATGGGGAGTGCTATAGTGATGGAAGGGTTTATGGTAATGGGGAGTGGTGTAGTGACAGAAGGGTTTACAGTAATGCGGAGAGGTTTTGTGATGGAAGGGTTTACAGTAATTGGGAGTGGTGTAGTGACGGAAGGGTTTACAGAAATGGGGAGTGGTGTCATGATGGAAGGGTGTACAGTAATGGGGAGTGGTGTAGTGATGGAATGGTTTACAGTAATGGGGTGTGGTGTAGTGACGGAAGGGTTTAATGTGATGGGGATTGGTGTAGTGATGGAAGGGTTTAATGTGATAGGGATTGGTGTAGTGACGGAAGGGTTTACAGAAATGGGGAGTGCTGTAGTGATGGAAGGGTTTACAGTAATGGGGAGTGGTGTAGTGACAGAAGGGTTTACAGTAATGCAGAGAGGTTTTGTGATGGAAGGGTTTACAGTAATTGGGAGTGGTGTAGTGACGGAAGGGTTTACAGAAACGGGGAGTGGTGTCATGATGGAAGGGTGTACAGTAATGGGGAGTGGTGTAGTGATGGAAGGGTTTACAGTAATGGGGAGTGGTGTAGTGACGGAAGGGTTTACAGTAATGGGGATTGGTGTTGTGATGGAAGTGTTTACAGTAATGAGGAGTGGTGTAGTGACGGAAGGGTTTACAGTAATGGGGAGTGGTGTAGTGATGGAAGGGTTTACAGTAATGGGGAGTGGTGTAGTGATGGAAGGGTGTACAGTAATGGGGAGTGGTGTCGTGATGGAAGGGTGTACAGTAATGGGGAGTGGTGTAGTGACGGAAGGGTTTACAGTAATGGGGATTGGTGTTGTGATGGAAGTGTTTACAGTAATGGGGAGTGGTGTAGTGACGGAAGGGTTTACAGTAATGGGGAGTGGTGTAGTGATGGTAGGGTTTTCACAGAGGGTGACGGGTGTAGGGATGCTTCTGTCACTGTGGAAATGTATTTCACTTGTAGTAGCATTTCTGTCTGTAACAAAATGGAATCTGCAATGTATGGGAGTGCTTTGCTAGTAATGTCCATGCAACATTATTGTGATGGAATCTTAGCACATGAGCGCAGAACCACAGCTGTGTTACTGGAAGAATGCTAAATACACTGATTCAGCAGACAAACAAAATACTCCCTGTTTTTGACCTTGTGTCTGAAGGACTGACTGTACTGTCTATGGTTTTCTTTTTGGCAAAGCTATGACTTGCTCTTTGGCAGTGCTAGTCTTCCCTTTCTGCAAGTAAAATAAACACTCTTATGATTGATACCCTCTGAGTTAATTGTTCAACGTAGTGAAAAGCTGTTTCACCAGCTCCTAGCTGGACACCCACTATTACCTGCACCCGCACCTTACTCCCCAACGGTTCGCCATGTCTCCACTATACCACAAGTCAACGGAACTGTTAATACCCATCTCGTCCATTGAGTCTTCTCCATCATTCTGTCACAACTATTGGTTTCACCGTCTGAACTCCATACTGTTGCCTTCTACCTATCACCTTTGACACACTTATTAATCAACAACCCACCACTTACTTACTTATACCCGTTACGCCACTGGTGTTTAGGGCAGCAAAGAACAGTTTAACCAGGATGTTGTCCGGATTAGGGGCATGAGCTACTGTGTAAGGAGAGTTCGGACAAACTTGGGCTGTTTTCTCTGGGGTGGAGGAGGCTCAGGGTGACCTGATGGAGCTTGATAAGACGTTGAGAGGTATAGATAGAGTAGATAGCTGCCATTGTTGTCCTTTAGGGTCAAAGTGTCTAATACCCGAGAACATGCATTTAGAGCTGAGGGACCTGTGGAATTCATTGCCATGGATGGCTCAGATGCCAAGTCATCGGGTTTATTTAAAACAGAGGTTGACTGGTGCTTGATTAGTCAAGGTGTCAAAGGTTATGAGGGGAATGAGGTTGAGAAGGAAAACAAAAGACACTGGGACAGGGACAGAAAGAGGAGACTTTAGAGGGAGGCGTATCAAGCACAGACAGACGGAGTACAGTCAGATTGGGGTTCTTGTCTGGCAAGGAGCAGTGGGGCTGAAAACTGGTTCATTTTCCACTCAGACCTTCACTGAGACCATTTCTCATCAGTACGTTTTACAAACAAAAACATTTCAATGTTCAAGTTCAACGTAAATTTATTATCAAAGTGTGTTAACCAGATACCATTGAACAATTCATTTTCTTGTTAGCAAGGCAACTCAATGCTCACCGCAGCCTGGGGTAGGGAATGGGACCAATTCCAGAGGGGGAGTCTGTGAAGGAGCCTGAACACAATCCTCCTCATTCACCTTTTCCCTTCTCACTCCCCTCCGTCCCACTCCACTGCATGTGTTTGTGTGTGTGTGTGTGAGAGAGAGACCTGTCTGCCCACTCACCTTCCATCAGCGATGTCCCCTCTCCCCCAATACACACACAGCAATCCTTACAGGCTCAAGTGATCCACAAATCTTATGCCCTCCCTCCTGCACCCACTCCTTAGCCACATGTTAAACTGTATATTCTCCCTATTCCTTACACATGGCACAGATGGCAGTCCTGAGATCACAGCCCAGGATTAGCTGCCCTAGCACCTCACTCCCTGAACCCCCTTTGCGGAACCTCGTTACTCTACCAGCCCATATCATTGGTACCCACATGGACCACGACCTTCACTGTGCACCCTCCTTAGGAATGCTGAGCATTCGAGCCCAGATGTCCCAGACACTAGCACACAGGACGTAACATACCATCCTGGAATCTCATTCTCACCCACAGAACATCCTGTCAGTTTCCTTTGCTAATGAAACACCTATGACCACAGCTCACCTCTTCTGCACCCTTCCCTTCTCAGTCTCAGAGCCAGACTAAGCGCCAGAGGCACGACTGCTGTGTCTTTCCTTTGCTAGGTCATCCCACCATCCCCAACAGTACCTAAAGTGATATATGTGTTGTTCAGGAGGATGGACACAGGGGTACACTGCACTCATTTCCCCCCACCCCCGCCCTTTCCCCTTCCTGACTGTCACCCAGTTCCCTGTGCTGTACAGCCTGGTTGCAACTACCTCTCTATATGTCCTACCTATCACCCCTCCAGCCTCCCGAATGATCTGGTGTTCATCTAGTTCTGGCTCCCACTCCTTAATGTGGATTGTTCGGCACTGAAGCTGGATGCCCTTCTCACAGGTGTAGTTATCAGGGACACAGGAGGGTCCCCTGCCTTCCCAAATCACGCAAGATGAGCTTTCCACTATCCTGCCTGGCATCTTGACTGTTTTAACTGAGCAAATGTAAAGAAGGGGCAAAAAAAATTCTACCTCCGGCATAGTTTTGCTTCTCTGACTGAATGCTCTCCGCACTGAAACCTCAAAGAGGTAAGGTCTCAATGTCTCTGCTCCAACTGTCCACTCCAACAATGACCGCTCCACTTGCTCCTGTCTAACTTTAATATCTTCTTGATAATCCATCCTGAATGCTGACTGGCCACTGCTGAAAGCTCAAAAATAACCTGCCCTGAGCCACCACCCTTAATACTCGATTGGCGAACCGGAGTGAATTTCGTCCTCTCAAGCATCCGATCTCCCCAATTAACAATGAGTCAAAGCTCGGCAGGGCGACACAACGATGAATGACTGATGGAAACCCATCCCACATTCAGAGCGCATCACCACCGTCACCACAGTGTGAACCCACCACTGTCTCTGCAGTGTGGATAAATGTGTCAATACCTTCCCACAGTCTGAGCAGGTCAATGTCCTCTCACTGCTGAAAACAGTCTGGTGTATCGGTAGGTAAGATGAATGTGTGAATTCATTCCTACAGTCAGAACAGATGAACGGCTTCTACTCAGTGCGAACTCGGTGATGTTTATTCAGTTGAGATGACTGAGTGAATTCCTTCTCGCAGTCTGAGCAGTTGAACAGTTTGTCCCCAGTGTTTACATGCTGAAGTTCATTCAATACTGGACTGAAAGTGATATATTTGAATGCACTCAGCATAAGAAATAAAATAAGATTATCTTGAAATTCAGCTACAGGCTGGCAAGTATGACATTGTGGCCATTTCTGAAACTTGGCTGAAAGATGGCTGCCATTGGGAGCTGAACGTCCAAGGATATACGGTGTATCGGAAAGATACAGATCGGATAGGCGGGGGCGCGGTGTGGCCTTGTGTATAAGAAATCATATTAAATAATCAGAAAGGGATGACACAGGATCGGAAGGTGTAGAGTCTCTGTGGTTGGAGGTAAGAAATGGCAAGGGTAAAAGGACCCTAATGGCAGTTGTAACAGGTCTCCAAACAGCAGCCGGGATGTGGATTACAAATTACAGCAGGAGATAGAAAAGGCGTGTCAGAAGGGCAATGTCATGTTAATCGTTAGGGATTTTAACATGAAAGTGGATTGGGAAAACCAGGTCAGTACTGGACGTCAAGGGAGTGTGTTTGTAAAATGTCTAAGGGATGGCTTTTTAGAACAGCTTGTTGTTGAGCCCACTAGGGGATCGGCTGTGCTGGATTGGGTGTTGTGCAATGAGATGATAAGAGAGCTTAAGGTTAAGGAATCTTTGGGGAACAGTGATCATAACATGATTGAATTCACTTTGAAATTTCTGAAGGAGAAACTAAATTCCAATGTTTGGTATTTCAGTGGAATAAAGGAAATTACAATGGCATGAGAGGGGAACTGGCCAAAGTTGACTGGAAAGGGACACTTGCAGGAAGGACAGCAGAGCAGCAATGGCTGGAGTTTCTGCGAAAAACGTGGGAAGTGCAATACAGGTATGTATATTCTAAACAAGAAGGAATTTTCAAATGGAAGGACACTACTGTGGCTGACAAGTGAAGTCAGAGCCAAAGTAAAAGCAAAACAGAGGGCATACAAGGAAGCCAAAGCTAGTGGGATTATAGAGAATTGGAAAGCTTTTACAAACTTGCAGAAGGAAACTATGAAGGTCAATAGGAAGGAAAAGATGAATTATGAAAGGAAGCTGGTGACTAATGTCAAAGAAGATACTGAAAGCATTTTTAAGTATATAAGGGGTAAAAGAGAGTTGAGGGTAGATATAGGACCAATAGAAAATGATGCTGGAGATAGTGTAACGAGAGATACAGAGATGGCAGTGGAACAGAATGTGTATTTGCATCAGTCTTCACAGTGGAAGACATCTGCAGTATACCGGACATTCAAGAGTGTCAGGAAAGTGCAGTATGTGCAGTGAAAATTATGACTGAGAAGGTGCTCAGGAAGCTTAATGGTCTGAAGGTGGATAAATCTCCTGGACCTGATGGAATACACCCTTAGGTTCAGAAGGAAGTAGCTGGAGAGACTGTGGAGACATTAACAATAATCTTTCAAGAATCTCAACAGATTCAGGCATTGTACTAGATGACTGGAAAATTGCAAATGTTACTCCGCTATGTAAGAAGGGTGGGAGGCAGCAGAAAGGAAACTGTAGACCTGTTAGCCTGACATCAGTGGTTTGGAAGTTGTTGAAATCGATTGTTTAGGGATGAGATTACGGCATACCGGGAGGCACATGACAAGGTAGGCCAAAGCTGAACAGAAAAATCCTGCCTGACTAACCTACTGCAATTTTTTGAGGAAATTACAAGCAGGGTAGACAAAGGAGATGCTGTAGATATGGTGTACTTAGATTTTCAGAAGGCCTTTGACAAGGTGCCGCACATGACGCTACTTAGCAAGATAAGAGCCCATGGAATTCCAGGGAAGTTACTAGCCTGGGTGGAGCATTGGCTGGTCGGCAGAAAACAAAACAAAAGTGGGAATAATGGGATTCTACTCTGGCTGGCTGCCGTAGTGCCACAGTGGTCAGTGTTTGGACCGCTGCTTTTTATGCTGTACGTCAATGATTTCGACTATGGGATTATGGATTTGTAGCTAAATTTGCCGATGATACAAAATTAGTGGAGGAGTGGGTAGTGCTGAGGAAACAGAGAGCCTGCGGAGAGATTTAGATAATTTAGGGGAATGGGCAAAGAACTAGCCAATGAAATACAATGTTGGAAAGTGTATGGTCGTGCTCTTTGGTGGAAGAAATAAACAGACAGACGATTACTTATAATGGGCGAGAATTCAAAATGCAAAGATGCAAAGGAACTTGGGAGTCCTTGTGCAGGATACCCTAAAGGCTAACCTCTAGATTGAGTCGGTGGTGAAGATGGCGAATACAATGTTGGCATTCATTTCTAGAGGTATAGAATATAAGAGCAGGGATGTGATGTTGAGGCTCTATAAGGCACTCGTGAGACCACACTTGGAGTATTGTGTGCAGTTTTGGGCTCCTTATTTTAGAAGGGATATACTGACATTGGAGAAGGTTCAAAGAAGATTTACAAGAATAATTCCAGGATTCCAGGAAAGGGTTACCGTACGAGAAGGGTCTGGCAGCTCTTGGGCTGTATTCCCTGAATTTCAGGAGAACGAGGGTGGGGGGATGGGGCATGTTAAAAGCTCTGAACAGATTAGATATGGCAGTATAAACGATTTCGGGATTAAAGGACATCCATTTAGAACAGAGATGAGAAGAAATTACTTTTGTCAGTGGGTGGTAAATCTGTGGAATATGTTGCCACAAGCAACTGTGGAGGCCAAGTCATTCGGTGCGTTTAAGGCAGAGAGAGATAGATTCTTGATTAGCCAGGGCATCAAAGGGAATGGGGAGAAGGCAGGGAAGTAGGGTGGCTGGAAGAATTGGATCAGCCCATGACTGAATGGTGGAGCAGACTCGATGGGCCGAATGGCCTACTTCTGCTCCTATATCTTATAGTCTTAATTGACATGTCTGAGTGAATCCTTTCCCACATTCAGAACAGGTGAGTTGCATCCCCTTGTGTGAATTTGCTGATGTATTTTAAAGTCAGATGACTGACTGAATTCCTTCCCACAATCTGAGCAGGTGAACAGTTTCTCTCTAGTGTGAATTCGGTAGTGCCTCACAAGTTTGGATGACTGAGCAAATCCCTTCCCACATTCAGAGCATGAGAATGGCCTCTCCCCAGTGTGAACTCGTTGATGTAACTTCAATTCAGATGACCGAGCAAATACCTTCCCACATTCAGAGCAAGTGAACGGCTTCTCCCCAGTATGGACTCGCTGATGTATCTTCAGTTCAGATGACCGAGCAAATACCTTCCCACATTCAAAGCAAGTGAATGGCCTCTCCCCAGTGTGGACCCGCTGATGCTCTTTCAGTTGAGATGACTGAGTGAATCCCTTCCCACATTCGGAGCATGTGAACGGCTTCTCCCCGGTGTGAATTCGCTGGTGTCTCTGTAGGTTGGATGAGCGAGTGAATCCTTTCCCACAGTCTGAGCAGGTGAATGGCTTCTCCCCAGTGTGAATTCGCTGGTGACTCTGTAGGCTGGATAAGTGAGTGAATCCCTTCCCACAGTCAGAGCATGTGAATGGCTTCTCCCCAGTGTGAACTCGCTGATGTATCTTCAGTTCAGATGACCAAGCAAATACCTTCCCACATTCAGAGCAAGGGAACGGCTTCTCCCCAGTGTGGACTCGCTGATGTTGTAGCAGGTGATTTGACTGAATGAATCCTTTCCCACAGTCTGAGCAGGTGAATGGCCTCTCCCCAGTGTGAACTCGCTGGTGTCGAAGTAATGTGGACAAGCGAGTGAACCCCTTCCCACAGTCTGAGCAGGTGAATGGTCTCTCCCCAGTGTGAACTCGCAGATGATCCTTCATTTGAGCTGACTGACTGAATCCCTTCCCACATTCAGAGCATGTGAATGGCTTCTCCCCAGTGTGGACTCGCTGATGTAATTTCAGTTCAGAGGACCGAGCAAATACCTTCCCACATTCAGAGCAAGTGAACGGCTTCTCCCCAGTGTGAATTCGCTGATGTTCCTTCAGTTGAGATGACTGGGTGAATCGCTTCCCACAGTCTGAGCAGGTGAATGGCTTCTTACCGGTGTGAACACGCTGGTGTCTCTGTAGGTTGGACGACTGAGTGAATCCCTTCCCACAGTCTGAGCAAGTGAATGGCCTCTCCCCAGTGTGAACCAACTGATGTTGTAGCAGGTGATTTGACTGAGTGAATCCCTTCCCACAGTCTGAGCAGGTGAACGGCATCTCTTCAGTGTGAACTCGCTGATTTTCATTCAGTTGAGATGATTGAGTGAATCCCTTCCCACATTCAGAAGCCATTCGGCTTCTCCCTGGTGTGAACTCACTGGTGTCACTGTGGCGTGGCTGAGTGTGTGAATGCCTTCCCACCGTCCCAGCAGGTCAATGTCCTCTCACTGGTGAATTTTCTGATATACCTTTAGCATCAATAACAGAATGGCTTCCTGCTTGCAGAACAGGTGGAGCATCTCACGATGGTGTGAACTTGCTGATGTATCTTCAGGCTGGATGACTGAGTGGTTCCCCTCCCTCACACAGAGCGGGTGAATGTCCTCTCCCCACTGTGAACTCACTGGTGTGTCTGCGGGTAGCCTGTGAGTGAATCTCTTCCCACACTGAGACAAGAAGAATGATATCTCACTGCCATCAATCCTCTGGCAATTCAGAAAGTCAAACGTTTGAATGCCTTGTACAATCAATGCAGTTTAAGAACTGATCTCTAGTGAACAAATGCTGGTGTGTTCTCAGCTCCTAGTTCCAGTGAGTTTCACAGAGTTAAAACAGAAAACTTCATTTCAGAGACAGAATACATTTCCAGCTGGGATGAGATACTTCTCCATCTCCAAGGGTTGACAGCAGATGTGCTGGTGTTGCAAAGAAAGTATCTGGTCACTCCTTAAATATCCAGACAGAGTCAGCAAAACTGATGTGTTGTTGTGTTTGAGATTCCCGTACACAAGTGTTCTGCCATTTCAAACCTGTAAAAATATTTACAAAAGACATCAGTGGGTGAAGGACAATATTCCAGGAGAGATTTTAGTCTGGGGTAAGAACATAAGAAATAGGAGCAGGAGTGGCCATTTGGCCCATCAAACCTGCTCCGCCATTCAATAAGATCATGGCTGATCTGACAATGGACTCATCTCCATCTACCTGCCTTTTCCCATAACGCTTAATTCCCCTACTACGTAAAAATCTATCTAACCTTGTCTTAAATACATTTACTGAGGTAGCCTCAGCTCCTTCATTGGGCACAGATTCACTACCCTCAGGGAAAAGCAGTTCCTCCTCATCTCCATCCCAATTTACCCGAATCTTGAGGCAATGTCCTCTAGTCTCATCTACCAGTGGAAACAACCTTCCTGCCTTTATCTTATCTATTCCTTTCATAATTTTACATGTTTCTATATCATCTCCTCTGAATGTGAGCTCTGGCATCACAATTTTACCCAATTTCAACTCAATTCGGGGGTATCAACTGGAGATATACCCCAGGCTACTGTGGGAAGTGAGGGGGGGAAATTGCTGAGCCTCTGGCGATGATCTTTGCACAACAATAGGGAGAGGAAAAGTACCAGAGGATTAGAAGACTTTGTTCCCTTTTCAAGAAAGAGAGTAGAGGTAAGCCAGGAAATTACAGACCAGTGGTTCTTACCTCAGTGGAGGGCAAATTGTTGGAGAAGCTCCTGAGAGGCAGGATTTATGAGCATTTGGAGAAGCATAATCTGATGTGGGATAGTCAGCATGGGCAGATCGTGCCTTACGAACCTGATTGAATTCTTTGAGGATGTAACAAAACACACTGATGAAGGTAGAGCATTGGATGTAGTGTACATGGCTTTCAGTAAGACTTCTGATAAGATTCCTCATGTGAGGCCTCATTCAGAAAGCAATGAGGCAAGGATCCAAGTAGACCTTGCTTTGTGGATCCAGAACTGGCTTGCCCACAGAAGCCCAAAGGTGATTTAGATGGTTTGTATACTGCATGGAGGACGGTGACCAGTGGTGTTCCACAGGGATGTGTTCTGAGACTCCTTCTCTTTGTGATGTTTATAAATGATCTTGATGAGGAAGGAGAAGGGTGCTGATGGCACAAAAGTTGGGGGTGTTGTGAAGAGTCCGGACAGTTGTCCAGAGGTTACAGCTGGACATCGATAGGATGAAGCACTGGCAGATGGAGTTCAACCCAGATAAGTGTGCTGTGGTTTATTTCGGTACACCAAATATGAAGACAGAATACAATATTATGTAAGGACTCTTGGGAGTGTGGATGATTAGCGAGATCTTGGGGTCCAAGTCAATTTTACACTCAAAGCTGCAGTGCTGATTGACGTTGCTGTTAATAAGGCCTTCATCAACCATGGAACTGAGTTCAAGAGAGATGAGGTAATATTAACGATATTACAGACCTTATTTATACCCCACTTAGAGTATTGTGTTCAGTTAACTCATTACAGGAAAGGTTGTAGATACTATAGAAAGAATGCAGACGAGATTTACAAGGATGTTGCATAGATTGGAGAACATGCCTTATGAAAATAGGTTGAGTGAACTTTGGAGCGATTGAAGATGAGAGGTGACCTGACAGATGTGTATAAGATGATGAAAGGCATCGATCGTGTGGATAGTCAGAGGCTTTTTCCTAGGGCTGAATTGGCAAACACGAGGGGCATAGTTTTAAGGTGTTTGGAAGTAGGGTCAAAGGAGATGTCAGAGGTAGATTTTTCACATAGACAGTTGTTGTTCGTCCATCGTTGACGTCGATGAGGACCTCGACTCCATTATGATGGTGTCGAAACCAGCGCTTAATTTGGATTTAAGTGAGGGAGAGTTGTGCAGCGTCAGCCTCACTCTCTCTTCCCAATTCCCATCTGGATCCAGTGGCAAGACAGAGTCTAGATGGCTGGAGATGGAACTAGGCGCAGTGGATGACCAGGACGTCTTCTGTGTCTTGTTCTGCTCTACACGTTCCACGACGCTTGCAGAGACCGCCTTCTTGAGCGTTGGACCTTCCATTGGTCTCGTCCGCTCAATCCGCCGGAGTCTGTCTTCACATGCTGGGATAGACAACTCCCTATCTCACTGAGGGTTTGAGACCCGTCAGCTACCCTCACCTGGTTTAGCCGGCTTGTCGAAGCCGTTGCCCGGGGTGTGGCCGCTGTCGCAAGCAAACAGCTACGGGGAGCCGCAGGTGAGAGCTGAGAGCCAGGTGGGGACCAAAGGTGGACAAGCCACCCTGAAAAGGACACGACATGTTCCCCCACCAGAGGTGCTACCCCTCCCTGACACCCCATATACCCCTACTACACAGAGAGTAGTAGGTGAATGGAATGCACTGCCAGCGATGATGGTAGAGGCAGATACCATAGAGTCTTTTGAGAGACTGTTGGATATGTACACGGAGCTCAGGAAAACAGAGTGCAAAGCAGTTGGGAAATCGGAGGCAGTTTCTAGAGTAGGTTACATGGATGCCACAACACTGTGGGTCGAAGGGCCTGTAATATATTGTAGATTTCTATGTTTCTATATGCACTCATCTTCGAACAAGGCATGGATCAGACATTCTGACTGACCATCAAATTCTCTGACTGTATGCCTGTCTGTATGAGAATGGGCTATTTTTTACTTCAGTCAACCTTTGACTTGGCTCAATTTGTCTCTGTCCTTTGGTATTATTTCAAGTTCTGGTCATGTTCCACAACACTACAAAGAGCACCTGTTACTACATGTATGATCCTGGAGATTTACTATTCACACGGATCGCCTCCCACCAGTTGATTGACAGTGATCAGACCATCGATGGCAATGCCAATGAATATAAAGTGGAAGGCAGTGGTTATTCTCATTGGAGTGCGGCACTTTTGTGATGTGAAAGCCACAAGTCACTTGTCATCGAGGCAAAGGTGTTTCATATCGTTATTTACCCAAAGAGAACTAAATCTGACGGAAGGTTTTATTTCCATACAGCACGAATTGACATTTTTACTGACTGGAAGGTAAACTCTTCAACCGAGATTAACTGGGAACTATATTTTGTTCCGAGTTCCGAATCCTCGGATTTACATAGCCGGAGCTCGGCAGTGTTTAGGAGATACATCCGCTCCCATTTCGTTCGACTGTATGGCACAATGTCGGTACTATCGCCCATGGCTGTCTCTTTACCCAGGAGCCCTCGCGAACAGAAACCACTCTAACCTCCATCGAAAGATGCAGGAATGCGCATGCGCCGCAAAACTGGCGCCCATGAATCGAAAGCTCCCCGGGGCACGGGTACGGATCGTGGGGCTGAGCGAGAGGGAAAGGACCAGAACTGTAGTGGGGTGCAGCATCAGTGTGGCTAGAACCCACAATAATTGTTGTTCGTTCGCGTTTTAGACACCGGTGATTAAAGCCCCACCCGGAGTGCGCTCTTACCTTCGTCCGGTCGTTCTGAGCCTGTCGTCTACTCAGCGCATGCGCGATATCCGGGATTGGGCGAGACGATCACGCATGCGCATTGGTTTAAACAGGAGACAATCTGCAGATGCGGAAATCCAAAGCAGCACCCACAGAATGCAGCAGGAACTGAGGGGGACAGATAGCAACTATGGAGAGGAGTGATCAGTCGGCATTTCAGACCGAGACCTTTCTTCAGGACTGGAAAGGGAGATGAGGTGATAGGTGAAACCGGGAGAGGGGGAGGAGTAAAGTCAAGAGCTGTGAAGTAGATTGGTGAAAGAGATACAAGGCTGGAGAACAGTAAATAATAATAAATACTTTATTGATTCCGAGTGGGAAATTCCTTCGTTGCAGCAGCAATATTTAAAATCACACTTAGCAGTGTGCAGACTTTACTAAAAATAAAGTGGAGAATAATAATATACACTCCTTGGCTACAGGACGGGCAGGACTGGCAGCTTAATATTCCAGGGTTCCGATGTTTCAGATGTGATCGAGGCAGAGGAATGAAAGGTGGGGGAGTAGCATTGCTTGTTAGGGAAAACATTGCAGCAGTGCTCAGGCAGGACAGATTAGAGGGCTTGTCTACTGAGTCCTTATGGGTGGAGCTGAGAAACAGGAAAGGTATGGTCACATTAGTGGGATTGTATTACAGACCACCCAATAGTCAGCGAGAATTGGAGGAGCAAATCTGCAGACAGCTGCCAGGCAACTGCAGGAAACATAAAGTTGTGGTGGTAGGGGATTTTAATTTTCCATATATTGATTGGGACTCCCATACTGTTAGGGGTCTAGATGGTTTAGAGTTTGTAAAATGTGTTCAGGAAAGTTTTCTAAATCAATATATAGAGGTACCAACTAGAGGGGATGCAATATTGGATCTCCTGTTAGGAAACGAGTTCAGACAAGTGACAGAAGTGTGTGTAGGGGAGTACTTTGGTTCCAGTGATCATAACACCATTAGTTTCAACTTGATCATGGACAAGGATAGATCTGGTCCTAGGTTTGAAGTTCTGAACTGGAAGAAGGCCAAATTTGAAGAAAAGAGAAGGGATCTAAAAAGTGTGGATTGGGACAGGTTGTTCTCTGGCAAGGATATGATCGGTAAGTGGGAAGCCTTCAAAGCAGAAATTTTGAGAGTCCAGAGCTTGTATGTTCCTGTCAGGATTACAGGCGAAGTGAATAGGAATAAGGAACCTTGGTTCTCAAGGGATATTGCAACTCTGATAAAGAAGAAGAGAGAATTGTATGACATGTATAGGAAACAGGGAGTAACTAAGGTGCTTGAGGAGTATAAAAAGTGTAAGAAAATACTTAAGAAAGAAATCAGGAGGGCTAGAAGAAGACATGAAGTTGCCTTGGCAGTCAAAGTGAAGGATAATCCAAAGAGCTTTTACAGGTATAGTAAGAGCAAAAGGGATCAAATTGGTCCTCTTGAAGATCAGAGTGGTCGGCTATGTGCAGAACCAAAAGAAATGGGGGAGATCTTAAATGGGTTTTTTGCATCTGTATTTACTAAGGAAACTGGCATGAAGTCTATGGAATTAAGGGAAACAAGTAGTGAGATCATAGAAATAGTACAGATTGAAAAGGAGGAGGTGCTTGCTATCTTGAGGCAAATTAAAGTGGATAAATCCCCAGGACCTGACAAGGTATTCCCTCGGACCTTGAAGGAGATTAGTGTTGAAATTGCAGGGGCCCTGGCAGATACCCCGCAGGTACTAATATCCTGGCGGGATTGTTTAGTATAGCTGTTAGGGAGGGTTTAAACTAAGTTGGCAAGGGGAAGGAAACCAAGGTGTTGGGGTCGAGGAAGAGGAAAATGGAAATAAGTCAAGAATACTGTGCAGCAAAGATGGCAAGAAGGACAGGCCGGTGAATATACAGGATAATTTGCTGCAAAATAGAAATATAGCAAAATCGGCAACAGATTCTGATCTAAATGTACTGTACTTAAATGCACACAGCATTAGAAATAAAGCGGATGACCTTGCTGCACAGCTGCAGATTAAAAGGTATGACACTGTGGCCATCACCGAGTCATGGCTAAATGATGGATGTGATTGGGAGCTGAATATCCCAGGATACACAGTGTACAGGAAGGATAGGAAGGTAGGTAAAGGGGGTGGTGTGGCCCTGATGGTAAGTAACAAAATCAAATCAATAGAAAGAAGGGACATAGGATCAGAAGAGGTAGAATCCTTATTTCATCCTGCAATCTCACTCATTTACACACATACTCCTGTCTATGTCCCCGCTAAAGTGTTTGCTACATGTGATTCATATCTTTCCATCCCCGTGCATTTATGCGCTTTCTAGTAGCCTGTTTGTAATCAACATTTTTTGAAAATTCATTCATTGTAGTCTTCTTTGATTCAGCTGAGGCAATTTAATTATGCATTCGCAAACAGAGGAGACGGCACATGTGTTGAAACGGGTGAATTTATTATGGGGAACAAGGAAATGGCAGACGAGTTGAACAGGTACATTGGATCTGGCTTCACTAGGGAAGACACAAACAATCTCCCAGATGTAATAGTGGCCAAAGGACCTAGGGTAATGGATGAATTGAAGGAAATTTATATTAGACAGGAAATGGTGTTGGATAGGCTGTTGGGTCTGAAGGCTGATAAGTCCCCGGGACCTGATGGTCTGCATCCCAGGGTACTTAAGGAGGTGGCTTTAGAAATCGTGGACGCATTGGTAATCATTTTCCAATGTTCTATATTTTCAGGATTGGAGGGTGGCTAATGTCGTCCCGCTCTTCAAGAAGGGAGGAAGAGAGAAAACAGGGAATTATAGACCGGTTAGCCTGACGTTGGTGGTGGGAAAGATGCTGGAGTCCCACATAGGAGATTAGTGGACAAAATTAGGGCACATGGTATTGGGGGCAGAGTACTGACATGGATTGAAAATTGGCTGGCTGACAGAAAACAAAGAGTAGCGATTAACGGGTCGCTTTCGGAATGGCAGGCGGTGACCAGTGGGGTACCGTAAGGTTCAGTGCTGGGACCGCAGCTGTTTACAATATACATTAATGATTTAGATGAGGGAATTAAAAGTAACATGAACAAATTTGCCGATGACACAAAGCTGGGTGGCAGTTTGAAATGTGAGGAGAAAGTTATGAGAATGCAGGGTGACTTGGACAGGCTGGGTGAGTGGGCAGATGCATGGCAGATGCAGTTTAATGTGGATAAATGTGAGGTTATCCACTTTGGTGGTAAGAACAGGAAGGCAGATTATTATCTAAATGGAGTCAAGTTAGGAAAAGGGGAAGTACAACGAGATCTAGGTGTTCTTGTATATCAGTCACTGAAAGCAAGCATGCAAGTACAACACGCAGTGAAGAAAGCTAATGGCATGCTGGCCTTCATAACAAGGGGAATTAAGTATAAGAGCAAAGAGGTCCTTCTGCAGCTGTACAGGACCCTGGTGAGACGACACTTGGAGTACTGTGTGCAGTTTTGGTCTCCAAATTTGAGGAAGGACATTCTTGCTATTGAGGGAGTGCAGCGTAGCTTAACAGGGTTAATTCCCGGGATGGCGGGACTGTCATGTGTTGAAAGATTGGAGCGACTGGGCTTGTATACTCTAGAATTTAGAAGGCTGAGAGGGAATCTTATTGAAACATGTAAGATTATTAAGGGATTGGACAGGCTGGAGGCAGGAAGCATGTTCCCGCTGATGGGTGAGTCCAGCACCAGAGGCCACAGTTTAAGAATAAAGGGTAGGCCATTTAGAACGGAGTTGAGGAAATACTTTTTCACCCAGAGAGTGGTGGATATATGGAATGCTGTGCCCCAGAAGGCTGTGGAGGCCAAGTCTCTAGATGCTTTCAAGGAAGAGATTGTTAGAGCTCCTAAAGATAGCAGAATCAAAGGTTATGGGGCTAAGGCAGGAACTGGATACTGATTGTGGATGATCAGCCATGATCACAGTGAATGGTGGTGCTGGCTCGAAGGGCCGAATGGCCTACTCCTGCACCTATTGTCTATTGTCTATAACACAATTTGTTAGAACTCGTACGATTATACTATAGAAAAAAAAGCAAATGCCTGCACTGGCAGCTGTACATAATTCAAAATAATACTTATCATCCACTAACATAGAACAGAGAATAGTACAGCAGAGTACAGACCCTTCGGCCCACAATGCTGTGCCGACCCTTAAACCCTGCCTCCCATATAACCCCCCCCACCTTAAATTCCTCCATATATCTATCTATTAGTCTCTTAAATATCACCAATGTATCTGCCTCCACTACTGACTCAGGCAGTGCATTCCACGCACCAACCACTCCCTGAGTAAAAAACCTTCCTCTAATATCCCCCTTGAACTTCCCACCCCTTACCTTAAAGCCATGTCCTCTTGTATTGAGCAGTGGCGCCCTGGGGAAGAGGGGCTGGCTGCCCACTCTATCAGTTCCTCTTAATATCTTGTATATCTCTATCATGTCTCCTCTCATCCTCCTTCTCTCCAAAGAGTAAAGCTCTCTTAATCTCTGATCATAATGCATACTCTCTAAACCAGGCAGCATCCTGGTAAATCTCCTCTGTACTCTTTCCAATGCTTCCACGTCCTCCTATAGTGAGACGACCAGAACAGGACACAGTTCTCCAAGTGTGGCCTAACCAGAGTTTTATAGAGCTGCATCATTACCTCGCGACTCTTAAACTCTGTCCTTTGACTTATGAAAGCTAACACCCCATAAGCTTTCTTAACTACCCCTTCTGCCTGTGAGGCAAGTTTTAGGAATCTGTGGACATGTACCCCCAGATCCCTCTGCTCCTCCACACCACCAAGTATCCTATCATTTACTTTGTACTCTGCCTTGGAGTTTGTCCTTGCAAAGAGTACCACCTCACACTTCTCCGGGTTGAATTCCACCTGCCACATCTCAGCCCATTTCTGCATCCTATCATTGTCTCTCTGCAACCTTCGACAATAATCTACACTATCCACAACACCACCAACCTTTGTGTCGTCTGCAAACTTGCCAACCCACGCTTCTACCCCCACATCCAGGTTGTTAATAAAAATCACGAAAATTAGAGGTCCCAGAACAGATCCCTGTGGGACACCACTAGTCACAATCCTCTAATCTGAATGTACTCCCTCCACCATGACCCTCAGCCTTCTGCAGGCCAGCCAATTCGGAATCCACCGGGACAAACTTCCATGGATCCCATGCCTTCTGACTTTCTGGATAAGCCTACCGTTTGGAACTTTGTGAAATGCCTTACTAAAATCCACGTAGATCACATCCACTGCACTACCCTCATCTATATGCCTGGTCACCTCCTCAAAGAACTCCATCAGGCTTGTTAGACACGATCTGCCCTTCACAAAGCCATGCTGACTGTCCCTGATCAGACCATGATTCTCTAAATGCCCACAGATCCTATCTCTAAGAACATTTTCCAACAGCTTTCCCACCACAGACGTAAGACTCACTGGTCTATAATTACCTAGACTATCCCTACTACCTTTTTCGAACAAGGGGACAACATTCGCCTCCCTCCAATCCTCTGGTACCATTCCCGTGGACAGCAAGGACATAAAGATCCTAGCCAGAGGCTCAGCAATCTCTTCACTCGCCTCGTGGAGCAGCCTGGGGAATATTCCGTCAGGCCCCGGGGACTTATCTGCCCTAATGTATTTCAACAACTCCAACACCTCCTCTCCCTTAATATCAACATGCTCCAGAACATCAACCTCACTCATATTGTCCTCACCATCATCAAGTTCCCTCTCATTGGTGAATACCGAAGAGATGTATTCATTGGGGACCTTGCTCACTTCAACCACCTCCAGGCACATCTTCCCACCTTTATCTCTAATCGGTCCTACCTTCACTCCAGTCATCCTTTTGTTCTTCACATAATTGTAGAATGCCTTGGGGTTTTCCTTTACCGTACTCGCCAAGGCTTCTCATGCCCCCTTCTTGCTCTCTTCAGCCCCTTCTTAAGCTCCTTTCTTGCTTCCCTATATTCCTCAATAGACCCATCTGATCCTTGCTTCCTAAACCTCATGTATGCTGCCTTCTTCCACCTGACTAGATTTTCCACCTCACTTGTCACCCATGGTTCCTTCACCCTACCATTCTTTATCTTCCTCACCGGGACAAATTTATCCCTAACATCCTGCAAGAGATCCCTAAACATTGACCACATGTCCATAGTACATTTCCCTGCAAAAACATCATCTCAATTCACACCCGCAAGTTCTAGCCTTATAACCTCATACTTTGCCCTTCCCCAATTAAAGAATTTCCTGTCCTCTCTGATTTTATCCTTTTCCATGATAATGCTAAAGGCCAGGGAGCGGTGGTCACTGTCCCCCAGATGCTCACCCACTGAGAGACCTGTGACCTGACCCGGTTCGTTACCTAATAGTAGATCTAGTGTGGCATTCTCCCTGGTCGGCCTGTCCACACACTGTGACAGGAATCTGTCCTGGACACACTTAACAAACTCTGCCCATCTAAACCCTTGGAACTAATCAGGTGCCAATCAATATTAGGGAAGTTAAAGTCACCCATGATAACAACCCTGTTATTTTTGCACCTTTCCAAAATCTGCCTCCCAATCTGCTCCTCTGTATCTCTGCTGCTGCCAGGGGGCCTATAGAATACCCCCAGTAGAGTAACTGCTCCCTTCCTGTTCCTGACTTCCACCCATACTGACTCAAAAGAGGATCCTGCCACATTACCCACCCTTTCTGCAGCTGTAATAGTATCCCTGACCAGTAATGCCACCGCTCCTCCCCTTCCCCCCCTCCTATAACGTTTAAAGCACTGAAATCCAGGAATATTGAGAATCCATTCCTGCCCTGGTGCCAGCCAAGTCTCTGTAATGGCCAAACAAGCCGATTTTTGTGAAGGAGTGGAACCGTAGATCCAGCAATGTCACAAAGCTCTCTCTCTCTCTCTGTCTGTCTGTCTCTGCCCCTCTCCCTCGCTCTCTCTCTGTCTCCCCGTGTCTCCCTCATGATGTCTTCGTCGCTTCACTATATCTCTGTCATTCTATCTTCTCTGCCTCTGCCACACGCCCATTCCGTCGCGCTCACCATCGCCCGCACCCTCTCCCTCGCGCCCTCTACATCACGCTCACTCCAGCGTCATCTCCATGGCACCCTCTCCCGCGCGCCCGTTCCTCGCGATGTCTCACACGCGCGCCCTCAGCCTCGCGCCCTCTCCCGCGCGCTCTTTCCTCGCGATGTCTCACTCGCGCGCCCTCTCCCGCCCGCCCTCTCCCTCGCGCCCTTTCCTCGCGATGTCTCACTCGCTCTCTCTCTTTGTTTCCCCTGTTTGAGCTGAGCGCCACTGTCACTTCTTTCTGTCATCTTCCAATGAACTGGTGTTGGTCTCGTTTGTTTAATACTTGGAGAAGAATGTAGGTCGAAAAATTAGTGAGATTTTGGATAACACTAAGCTGGTGTGTGGTGAAAGTGCGGGTTGTCTGAGGTTGCAGTGGGATGGAGACCAGCTGCGAAAATTGTCGAAAGGAAGGCAGGTGTTTCTCGAAAACAAGTTTTCTTTTTTTTTCTTTTTAAATATTTTTATTAATTGTCCAAAGTTATAAACAATTTAATAATGTTGATACAGAGAGATTGTTAATAAGCATATACAAAAAAGATTTCAAATAATACAAATATAATAGACGTTGTGTTGCCCTCAAGGCATTTATTTGACTTTGTTGGGTCTACATTTTAAATGATTTGTTTGTAACTATTTTCTAGTTAAAATTAAAGATTGATAATTAAGTTACAGTATAACAAAGGTAAGTTCATTGTCTACGGTCTATCGTGGCATGCGATGACGTCACCTCTGGTTTCGCCGCGTCTTGTGTGTAACCGGTTCAGTGAAGGTGTGAAGGCGGATGCCACGCGTGCAGCGTGATCGTGAAGAGCTCCGTTTCTACCCACAAAGACACATTATAAAAGCAACGCCGTAAGTTCATAAGAATGGATTCGAAGTAAAAATATTAACGCGGTTTCTGTTAAGGAAGCGGCGGTTGGGACGGCTTTTCAATTTCAAACGTGGGGTGGGTTCGAGCGCAATGGCGGTTTGACGCGACCTCCCTCGCCCGCTACTCGGGGCGAATGGAGACTCTCGCTAAAAGAAGAGAGCGCACGTGGTCTCCAGAATGAAACAGACGCTGTGTACGTTTGTATTTTTTATCAACATTTTTCACCATACGATGTTAATGTGGAAGAGTGAACAGTAAATGGTTAACCTTACTACGACTCTGTCTGCATTGGCTCCGGATTAACTTGGTGTTTAGTCACAATTTCAACACACTGCACGAGAACACTACAGACTTCCAAACTCATGATATAATTAATCATAGAGAAAAAAGAAATAAAAAGAAAAAAAATATGAAGAAAACCCCCAAAAAGAAACATAAAAAAAAGAACTAAATACGAAACCCAAAAAAGCAAACGGAACAAAACAAGGCTAGACCATTATCTTCAATCGAATACATTCAATAATGTCGTCAACTCCGCTCCTCTATTCATATAGTTTAAGTTCATAAGAAGGATTCGGAAAGGTCAAATTACATCATATGAAAATGTTGAATAAATGGTTTCCAAGTCTCTTCAAATTTAACCGAAGGATCAAAAATGTCACTTCTAATTTTTTTCTAAATTTAAGCATAATATAGTTTGGGAAAACCATTGAAATGTAGTAGGAGGATTGGTCTCCTTCCAGTTCAATAAACTAGATCTTCTGGCCATTAAAGTAACAAATGCAATCATCCGACAGGCTGAAGAAGATAAAAATCTATGTTCTACCATTGGCAATCCAAAAATTGCCGTAACAGGATGGGGTTGTAAGTCAAAACACAGAACTGTTGAGGTAATATGGCGGGAGGAGGCGAAAGCGTCGCGCCGTGCGTGCGCAGCCCTCCCCACTGATCTGCCTCCTGGCACTTTTCCGTGTAAGTGGAACAAGTGCTACACATACTTCCTCCCTTACCACCATTCAGGGCCCCAAACAGTCCTTCCAGGTGAGGCAACACTTCACCTGTGAGTCGACTGGGGTGATATACTGCGTCCGGTGCTCCCGATGTGGCCTCTTATATATTGGCGAGACCCGACGCAGACTGGGAGACCGCTTTGCTGAACATCTACGCTCTGTCCGCCAGAGAAAGCAGGATCTCCCAGTGGCCACACATTTTAATTCCACATCCCATTCCCATTCTGACATGTCTATCCACGGCCTCCTCTACTGTAAAGATGAAGCCACACTCAGGTTGGAGGAACAACACCTTATATTCTGTCTGGGTAGCCTCCAACCTGATGGCATGAACATCGACTTCTCTAACTTCCGCTAAGGCCCCACCTCCCCCTCGTACCCCATCTGTTACTTATTTTTATGCACACATTCTTTCTGTCACTCTCCTTTTTCTCCCTCTGTACCTCTGAATATATCTCTTGCCCATCCTCTGGGTCCCCCCCCCCCGTCTTTCTTCCCGGACCTCCTGTCCCATGATCCTCTCGTATCCCCTTTTGCCAATCACCTGTCCAGCTCTTGGCTCCATCCCTCCCCCTCCTGTCTTCTCCTATCATTTTGGATCTCCCCCTCCCCCTCCAACTTTCAAATCCCTTACGCACTCTTCCTTCAGTTAGGCCTGACGAAGGGTCTCGGCCTGAAACGTCGACTGCACCTCTTCCTACAGATGCTGCCTGGCCTGCTGCGTTCACCAGCAACTTTGATGTGTGTTTTTCGGTGAAAAATGATATCGGTTCTGTTAAATAGGGGCCATGGACAATTCTGATTTGATGGAGACGGACGTGAAAGCACAGAGGAACATCTGGAGAAATTTCTGAAACGCAAATTCGCTGCCGTTGTTACTGCGCGATCGAGAATCTTTCGGAGGGAAGGCCTCAAAATCCCCGGCTTTGCCTGCTGCTGACGACCGAGATTGAGGTCGAATCGTTCGGACAGAGATGGTGGTCGATACTCGAGGGCTGATCGGAGGCTCGAAGTTTTCGGACGAATCAGAGTCGGACTGTGGTCAGGCATGGCAGGGAGAGTTTTCTTCCCCTCCCGTCTGCGTGAAATGTGGGACATTCGAGAGATTTTGAACTCTTTTACTGTGCTAATGGACTGTTCTTCATCAAGTTATGGTATTGTTACACTGTTGTAACTATATGTTACAATTATGTGGTTTTGTTAGTTTTTTCAGTCTTGGTCTGTCCTGTGTTTTGTGATGTCACACCGAGGAATATTGTATCATTTCTTAATGCATGCATTACTAAATGACAATAAAAGAGGACTGCGTGTCCTCATAATCGAAAATCTAAAATATCAAAAATATCTTTCCAATATTTTTCCAAAAGACGACAGGGCCAAAACATTAGGAGGGGTAAGACGTGAATTAGCTAAGATAGACTGGCAAATGACACTTAAAGGATTGACAGTGGATATGCAATGGCAAGCATTTAAAGGTTGCATGGATGAACTGCAACAAATGTTCATCCCTGTTTGGCAAAAGAATAAATCAAGGAAGGTAGTGCACCCGTGGCTGACAAGAGAAATTAGGGATAGTATCAATTCCAAAGAAGCAGCATACAAATTAGCCAGAGAAAGTGGCTCACCTGAGGACTGGGAGAAATTCAGAGTTCAGCAGAGGAGGACAAAGGGCTTAATTAGGAAGGGGAAAAAAGATTATGAGAGGAAACTGGCAGGCAATATAAAAACGGACTCTAAAAGCTTTTATAGATATGTAAAAAGGAAAAGACTGGTAAAGACAAATGTAGGTCCCCTGCAGGCAGAAACAGGTGAGTTGATTATGGGGAGCAAGGACATGGCAGACCAATTGAATAATTACTTTGGTTCTGTCTTCACTAAGGAGGACATAAATAATCTTCCAGAAATAGTAGGGGACAGAGGGTCCAGTGAGATGGAGGAACTGAGCGAAATACATGTTAGTAGGGAAGTGGTGTTAGGTAAATTGAAGGGATTGAAGGCAGATAAATCCCCAGGGCCAGATGGTCTGCATCCCAGAGTGCTTAAGGAAGTAGCCCAAGAAATAGTGGATGCATTAGTGATAATTTTTCAAAACTCGTTAGATTCTGGACTAGTTCCTGAGGATTGGAGGGTGGCTAATGTAACTCCACTTTTTAAAAAAGGAGGGAGAGAGAAACCGGGGAATTATAGACCGGTTAGCCTAACGTCGGTGGTGGGGAAACTGCTGGAGTCAGTTATCAAGGATGTGATAACAGCACATTTTGAAAGCGGTGAAATGATCGGACAAAGTCAGCATGGATTTGTGAAAGGAAAATCATGTCTGACGAATCTCATAGAATTTTTTGAGGATGTAACTAGTAGAGTGGATAGGGGAGAACCAGTGGATGTGGTATATTTGGATTTTCAGAAGGCTTTTGACAAGGTCCCACACAGGAGATTAGTGTGCAAACTTAAAGCACATGGTATTGGGGGTAAGGTATTGGTGTGGGTGGAGGGTTGGTTAGCAGACAGGAAGCAAAGAGTGGGAATAAACGGGACCTTTTCAGAATGGCAGGCGGTGACTAGTGGGGTACCGCAAGGCTCAGTGCTGGGACCCCAGTTGTTTACAATATATATTAATGACTTGGATGAGGGAATTAAATGCAGCATCTCCAAGTTTGCGGATGACACGAAGCTGGGTGGCAGTGTTAGCTGTGAGAAGGATGCTAAGAGGATGCAGGGTGACTTGGATAGGTTGAGTGAGTGGGCAAATTCATGGCAGATGCAATTTAATGTGGATAAATGTGAAGTTATCCACTTTGGTGGCAAAAATAGGAAAACAGATTATTATCTGAATGGTGGCCGATTAGGAAAAGGGGAGGTGCAACGTGACCTGGGTGTCATTATACACCAGTCATTGAAGGTGGGCATGCAGGTACAGCAGGCGGTGAAAAAGGCGAATGGTATGCTGGCATTTATAGCGAGAGGATTTGAGTACAGGAGCAGGGAGGTACTACTGCAGTTGTACAAGGCCTTGGCGAGACCGCACCTGGAGTATTGTGTGCAGTTTTGGTCCCCTAATCTGAGGAAAGATATCCTTGCCATAGAGGAAGTACAAAGAAGGTTCACCAGATTGATTCCTGGGATGGCAGGACTTTCATATGAAGAAAGAATGGATGAACTGGGCTTGTACTCGTTGGAATTTGGAAGATTGAGGGGGGATCTGATTGAAACGTATAAGATCCTAAAGGGATTGGACAGGCTAGATGCAGGAAGATTGTTCCCGATGTTGGGGAAGTCCAGAACGAGGGGTCACAGTTTGAGGATAAAGGGGAAGCCTTTTAGGACTGAGATTAGGAAAAACTTCTTCACACAGAGAGTGGTGAATCTGTGGAATTCTCTGCCACAGGAAACAGTTGAGGCGAGTTCATTGGCTATATTTAAGAGGGAGTTAGATATGGCCCTTGTGGCTACGGGGGTCAGGGTGTATGGAGGGAAGGCTGGGGCGGTGTTCTGAGTGGGATGATCAGCCATGATCATAATAAATGGCGGTGCAGGCTCGAAGGGCCGAATGGCCTACTCCTGCACCTATTTTCTATGTTTCTATGTTTCTATATGAGTTAACGAGGCCACGTCAGAGTGACATCTGTCACAAATAGGGTTCATATAGGAACAAAAACGGGCTAATTTATCTTTAGACATGGCCTATGCACTACTTTAAATTGTATTAATGTACGTTAATATATGTTACCAGGTTTTCAGGAGGTCAAAAAGACGACTATTCAGATGAAGAGACAGCTTCTCTTGGGGCTCTGGATTCAAAAGACAAGACTGGTGCTATGGTTCAGCTCAGGACAGAAAAGGTGTTGCTCCTCCATCCTGAGCGTGACCTCATCAGTTAATGGAACACTTCGTCTAGCTGCTTCGCACCGTCAGCCATGGGTAGAACTTAACAGTGTCAAACATTTCAATCCTGATTCTCGTTCAGTGTTGTCAGAGGTTACAGCGGGACATCAATAGCACGCAGAACCAGGCTGAGAAGTGGCAGATGGAGTTCAACACAATTAAGTGTGAATGGTTCATTTTGGTATGTCAAATTTGCAGACAAAACATAGTATTAATGGGAAAACTGTGTGGAGAATCAGCGAGATCCTGGGGTCTGTATCTGTAGGACACTCAAAGCTACAGCACGGGTTGACATGTGGTTAAGATGATGTATGGTGTTATAGCCTTCATCAACCGTGGATTGAGTTCAAGAGCCGTGAGGTAATGTTAAATCTATATAGATCTTGCTAAGAACCCACCTGCATTACTGTTTTCAGTTCTGGTCTCCTCACTACAGGAAGAATGTGGAAGTTATGGAATGCAGAGGAGATTTACAAGGATTGGACAGGCTAGATGCAGGACGATTGTTCCCGATGTTGGGGAAGTCCAGAACGAGGGGTCACAGTTTGAGGATAAAGGAGAAGCCTTTTATGATCGAGATTAGAAAAACTTCTTCACACAGAGAGTGGTGAATCTGTGGAATTCTCTGCCACAGGAAACAGTTGAGGCCAGTTCATTGGCTGTATTTAAGAGGGAGTTAGATATGGCCCTTGTGGCTAAAGGGATCAGGAGGTATGGAGGGAAGGCTGGTGCAGGGTTCTGAGTTGGATGATCAGCCATGATCATACTGAATGGTGGTGCAGGCTCGAAGGGCGAATGGCCTACTGCTGCACCTATTTTCTATGTTTCTATGTTTCTATGATGTTCGGATATCAGCACCCAATTGCCCACCATTGAGAACATCTACCATAAACGCTGCCTGGGCAGGGCGAAAAGCAATATCAGGGATGCATCTCAGCCTAACCATGGACTTTTTACTCTCTTCCCATCCGGGAGGCACTACAGGAGCCTCCGCTCCCGCACCAGCAGGCACAGAAAGAGCTTCTTCCCTGAGGCTGTGACCCTGCTGAACCTCACATCACAGCGCTAAGCAGTATTGCATCTGTATTGTACTGTCTTAGTACTTTTATATTTGTGTGCTGTAGCACTTACTTTTTATTCGCAATTATTTTGTAAATAACACTATTCTTTGCATTTCTGGTCAGATGCCAACTGCATGTCATTGGCTTTGTATCTGTACTCGGCACAATGACAATAAAGTTGAATCTAATCTAACCTAATCTAATCTAACGTTGCTATTATTGGAGAACATGCCTTTTGACAATAGGTTGAGTAAACTTCGCCTTTTCTCCATGATGAGACAGATAATGAGAGGTGTCCTGATCGAGGTGTATAAAACGATGAGAAGCATTGATCGTGTGGATAGCCAGAGGCTATTTCCCAGACCTGAAATGGCTAACACAAGGGGGCATCGTTTTAGGGTGCTTGGAAGTAGGTACAAGGGGTTGTCAATGGTAAGTTTTTACACAGAGAGTGGTGGAGGTGTGGAATGTACTGCCAGCAACACTGGCAGAGGCGGGTCTGTACAATCGGGTCCTTTAAGAGACGCTGAGATAGGTACATGGGGTTAGAGAAATGGTGAGCTATGTGGTAGGGAAATTATAGGGAGTTTCCAGAGTAGGTTAAATGGTCGGCACAACATTGTAGGCTTCGTTGTATCAGCTTCCACAGCTACCGCAGGATTTTCCATCAGCAGAACACGTCTTTGGAGTGTGCCGACCTTCACGTTTGCTGCATTTGCTGTTCAAATGGTTCCGTTTATTATCAGCGAATACACACAGTATTCAACCCGAAATACTTGTCTTCTCAGACATCCATGAAAAACAGAACCCAAAAAGAATGAACGAAATAAAAGCGTAAGAACACCAAAGCTTCCTCTGTCCCCGTTCCCCGCGCAAGCAGCGGCGAGCATCAACGCATCAGCCTCCTCCCTGCCAAACCGCCTGTTTCCGCTAAAAGCGTCATCACCCACAATCACCAAGCAACAGGAAAGCAGCAAAGAGAGACCACAGCAACACGCACAGAACGCTGGAGGAACTCAGCAGGTCAGGCGGCATCTATGGAAAAGAGTACATCTGCAGTGACAAAAACTATTGGTTACCCGTCAGCTCGACATGCCACAGTTTCCCCCTCTCACAAGCAAGGCACACAGAGATATCACTCATTTTCACAGCGAAAGGGGACACTGACAGTCGTTGTTATGATATTACAGTCTGCCGAGACAATTTCCCATACATCCGCCGGAGCGAAATCCCGATGTTAGTTCACACAGGGGAGTGGCCATTCGGCTGTTCTGAATGTGGGAAGGGATTCACTCAGTCGTCTACCCTTGTGAAGCACTGCAGACTTCACACTGGTGAGAGGCTATTCACCTGCTCAGACTGTGGGAAGGGATTCACTCGGCCATCTCAACTGAAGGAACATCAGCGACTTCACAGTGGGGAGAGGCCATTCATCTGTTCTGAATGTGCGAAGGGATTCACTCGGTCTTCTCAACTGAAAGAACATCAGTGAATTCACACTGGGGAGAAACCTTTCAAATGCTCAGACTGTGGGAAGGGATTCACTGAATCATCTCAACTGAATGAGCATCAACGAGTTCACACTGGCGAGAGGCCTTTCACCTGCTCAGTCTGTGGGAAGGGATTCACTCAGTCATCTCAACTGAAAAAACATCAGCGAGTTCACACTGGGTAGAAGCCATTCAACTCCTCGGACTGTGGGAAGGATTTCATTCAATCACCACAACCGAAGGAACATCAGTTAGTTAACACTAGGGGGAAACTTCATCTTTTGTTGGAAGGGATTCACTCAGACATCCTACCAAACGACACACCAGACTGTTTTCAGCAGTGAGAGTATGTTGACCTGCTCAGACTGTGGGAAGGCGTTCACACACTTGTCCACGCTGCAGAGACAGTGGTGAGGGCGGTCACTAGCTCTGAATGTGGGATCGGTTTCAATCAGTGATTCATCGTTGTGTCACCCTACCGAGCTTTGACCCATCGTTAATCGGAGAGATCAGAAGCTTGAGAGGATGTAATTCACTCAGGTTCGACAACTGAGTATTAATGGTAGTGGCTCAGGACAGTATTTATTGAAGCTTTGAGCAGTGGCCAATCAGTGTACAGGATTTATTAATGTTAGGCAGGAGCAAGAGGAGTGGTCAATGTTGGAGAGGCCCATGTTGGAGCGGCCAGTGTTGGAGAGGCCCATGCTGGAGTGGACAAAGTTGGAGAGGCCCATGTTGGAGCGGCTGACGTTGGAGAGGCGCATGTTGGAGTGGACAAAGTTGGAGCGGAGACTTTGAGGTTTCAGTGAGGAGAGCCTTCAATCAGAGAAGGCAAAATCATGCTGGAGGTAGTTTTTTGCCTCCTTCTTTACATTTGCTCAGTTAGAACGGTTAAGATGCCAGGCAGGATAGTGGAAAGCTCCTCTTGCGGGATGTGGGAAGGCAGGCACCCCCCCCCCCCCACCCCGCGTTCCTGTGAAAAGGTCCGAACGATCCACATTAAGGAGTTGGAGCTGGACTGGATGAACTCCGGATCATTCGGGAGGCTGAAGGGGTGACAGTGACAGCTAGGACATTTAGAGAGGTAGTTACACCCAAGGTCCCGGCACAGGGAATTGGGTGACAGTCACGAAGGGGAAAGGGGGGGGGGGCGACAGCAAGTGCAGTGTACCCCTGTGTCCATCCCCCTGAACAACACATATATCACTTTAGATACTGTTGAGGATGGTGGGATGACTTGGCAAAGGACAGTCACAGCAGGAGGGTCTGTGGCACTTCGTCTGGCTCTGAGACTGAGAAGGGAAGGGTGGAGAAGAGGTGAACTGTGGTCATAGGTGTTTCATTAGCTTAGGGAACTGACTGGATGTTCTGTGGGTGAGAATGAGATTCCAGGATGGTATGATACCTCCTGTGTGCTGGGGTCTGGGATCTCAGGACTGCCATCTGTATCACGTGTAAGGAATAGGGAGACTATGCAGTTTAACACGTGGCTAAGGAGTTGTTGCAGGAGGGAGGGCATAAAACCTTTGGATCATTTGAGCCCATAGGGACTGCATTGTGCACAGGAGTGTGAGTGTGTTGGGGGAGAGGGGACATCGTTGATGGAGGCTGAAGTGGGCAGACAAGTCTATCTCTCTCTCACACACACAAACACATGCAGTGGAGTGTGAGAGTGGGGAGTGAGAAAGGAAAAGGTGAATAAGGAGGATTGTGTTAGGCTCCTTCACAAAGTCCCAGACTCACCCAACGCTCTCCGTCTAGAATTGGTCTCATTCCCTACCCCAGGCTGCGGGTAAGCATTGAGTTGCCTCGCCAAGAAGGAAATCATTTGTTCGATAGCATCTGGTTGACACTCATTGATAATAAATTTACCTTGAGCTTGAACATCGAAATGTTTTGTTCATAAAACATGTACTGAGGAGAAGTGGTCTCACTGAAGGTCCGAGAGTGGAAAATGAACCAGGTGTTCAGCCCCACTGCTCCGTGCCAGACACAAACCCCTACATGAGTCTGTCCCATCTGTCTGTGCTTGACACGTCTCACGCTGAAGTTTTCTTTTTCTCTACCTGTCCCAGTCTCTTTTATTTTCCTTCTCAACCTCATTCTTCTACCTTCCCTCCATAGCCTTTGATGCCTTTACTAATCAAGCACTGGTCAATGTATGTTTAAACTAAACAGGATGACTTGGCCTCTGAGCCGTCCGTGGCAATGAATTCCACAGGGCCCTCATCTCTAAATGCATGCTCTCTGGTATTAGACACAGTGACCCAGAAGGTTAAAAACGGCGCTATCTACTCTATCGAGATCTTTCGTTATCTTATCAAGTTCTATCAGCTCACACTGAGCCTCCTCCACTCCAGAGAAAACAGCCCAAGTTTGTCCAAAATCTCCTCACACAGTAGCTCATGATTCCAATCCACACAACATCCTGGTGAACTTCTTCTGCAATCTCCTCATTGCTGCCCCAAACACCAGTGGTGTAATGGACTTCAAGTAAGTAAATGGTGGATTGTTGATTAATAAGGGTGTCAAAGGTGACCGGTAGAAGGCAGCAGCGTGGGATTCAGAGGCGACATCCAGTAGCCGTGATCGAATGGTGGTGAAGACTCAATGGTCAGAATGGGTATTTCAGTTTCTAGTGTCCAGCTAGGAAATGGTGTGAAGCACTTTTTCACTACGTCTGGTAACCAACAACAATTAACTCAGAGTGGATCAATCTTAAGCGTGTTTATGTTTACTTGCAGCAAGGGAAGACTAGCACTGCCCAAGTGCTGGTGATAGCTTTATCAAAAAGAAACAGTACCATCACCACTTTGAATACAAGTTCAAGGACAGGGTGCATTCTGTTGTCACCATCATGTTTAAACATTTAACAGGCAGCCGACTTGAACTTTCTCCCCGCTGTGAAGTTGCTGGATTTTCAGTAGGCGGGATGACTGAGTAAATCTCTTCGCTCACTCAGGACAGAAGTATGGCCTCCACTTATTGTGAACTCGCTGGAGCCTCTCAAGGTGGATTTACCGAATGAAACACTTCCCACGCTCCGGAGAGGTGTACAGCTGCTTCCCCCTGCGTGAAATGGCTGCAGCTTTAGTAGATCGGTTAACCGACTGAACCCTTCCCACACTCGCCGCTGGTGAACGGGCTCTCCCCCGACTGATGCTCTGGTATTTCTGCAGATCCGCTGTTTGGATGAATCCTTTTCCACACCCGGTGCAGGTGAACGTGGTCACCCCAGTGTGAACTTGCTGGTGTATCTGCAGGTACAATGTCCTCGTGCATCCCTTCTAAAATGAGAGCCCGTGAATGACGTCCCACCACTCTCAACCGACAGGCCGTTCATCAGGTCAGATCACGGACGTGTACACATATTCGGGCTCTCCTTGTCACAACTGGGGTGCTGTCTTCTCCAGCATCTCCTCCTCCACGTTCGAGAACTAAAGGCATCCAAGTGCTCGTGACCTGACAGACACAGCAGAACTGACGAGCTGATGTGTTTGACATTCCCACAGACAAACCCTTTGCCTTTCCCGCGCGGTCAAAATTCTGCAAAGCTCGTCAATGGATTAAAGACAGCTGAAACAGCTTTAGTTTTAATGGTGACCTCTGGTATCAGACTGTTATAGCAAGGCTCAACACTGGTCGGAGGAGGAACACATCATCTTCTACCTGGGCACAATTCAAGCATCCAGGCACAACATCCACACACACGGTCAGTATCACAGATGGTCCTGGCACAGAGTAATGCAGAAAGACACACAAAAAAACGTAAAAATAACGAAGAACAATATGAAGAACGGCAAAACGTAGGAACTACAGCAATAAGCTGTCAGTGGGCAGCGCCATCTTACAGTGTAGGCAGCTTGGAGTGTCCCGTCTGACAGTGACAGCACGTCAGGGTAGGAGACAGCCGGAGATTCTACATCTGCTGACCCTGTTGGGTATTTATTTATTATTATTATCATCCAGTCCTTTATCTCTCTCAACAATCAACTTCCCAGCTCTTTACTTCACCCCTCACCCTTTCCCGGTTTACCCTATCACCTCAGCTCCCCCCACATTCTCACTTCCTCCCTTCCTTTCCAGTCCAGAAGAAGGATCTTGTTCTAAAAACTCCGACCGTTCACTCCACTCCACCCCCTGACTTCCACTCTGCAGACTTTCGCCCATTTGCTCACACGCGCATGCGCAGAGGTCTGAATTAATCCCAAATATCGCGCATGCGCTCAGTAGACGAGAGGCTCACGAGGTTCGGCCGCAGGTAGGAGGGGTCTCCGGGCGGGTATTAATTACCGGCGTCTGAAACGCGATTGAAAGGCTATTACTGTGCGCACCTATCGCAGTGGTCCTGCATCGCAGGACAGCCCCGGTCCGTTCCCACTTTCTCAGCCCCACGGTCCGTACCAGGGCCCGGCGGGGCATTCGGCTGATGAGTGCTGGAGGCGCCGCCATTTTCGGCGCATGCGCGTCGCTGGATCTTTTGGTGGCTGACGGACAGGTTTCTCGTTCGTGGGGCCTTCTGGGTAAAGAGGCAGCCATGGCTGACAGTACCAGCGTTGTCCCCGTACAATCGGAGGAAATGGGAGCAAATGTATCTGCCGAGCTCCGGCTATGTAAATCCGAGGATTAGTAAGTCGGAACAAAAATATATTTCCCAGTTAATCACGGATAAAGATTCTGCCTTCTAGTCAGTAATAATGTCAATTTGTGCTGTATGGCAATAGAAAATTCTTCCGTCAGCTTTAGTTCTCTCTGGATAAATAATGATATTAAACAGCTTTGTCCTCGATGCCAAGTGAGTTAGGGCTTTCACATCACAAAAGTGCCACACTCCAATGAGAACAACTACTACCTTTCATGTCATTGCCATCGCCATCAATGGGTTCATCACTGTAGATCAGCTGGGCGGGGAGGGACAGCGGATCTGAGTAATTTAGAAATCTCCAGCATCATACATGTAGTAACAGGTGCTCTTTATAGTGTTGTGGAACATGATCAGAACTTGAAATAATACCGAAGGACAGAGAGAAATTGAGCCAAGTCACAGGTTGATTGAAGGCAGACATAGCCCATTCTCTTGCAGACAGTAATACAGTCAGAGAATTTGATGGTCAGTCAGGATGCCTGATCCTTGCCTTCTTAGAAGATGAGGAGTTCATATTAGAAACATGAAAATCTACAGTACATTGCTTGTCCTTCGCCCCAGAATGTTGTGCTGACCGTGCAACCTAATTGAGAAACTGCCTAGAATTTCCTTACCACATAGCCTCTATTTTTCCTGGCTCCATGTACCTATCTGAGAATCTCTTAAAATACCCTATTGTATCCACCTCTCCCACCTTCGCAGAGTATTCCACACACCCACCACTCTCTGTGAAAAGCTTACTTCTGACATCCCCTCATACCTGTTTCCAAACACCTTAAAACTATGCCCCCTCGTGTGAGCCATTTCAGTCTTCAGAAATAGCCTCTGCCCTCATCATCTTATTTACCTCTATCTCAGCTTCTGTCGCTCCAAAGTTCACTCAACCGATTCTCATAAGGCATGTTCTCCAATCCAAGCAACATCCTTGCAAATTTCCTCTGCACTCGTTCTATAGTGTCCTCATCCTTCCTGTAGTGAAGTGACCAGAATTGAATTGAACACCAATAGTACCAAAAGTGGGGTCTAACTAAGACCTTATATATTAGTAACATTACCTCACTGCTTTTGATTTCAGTCCCATGGCTGATGAAGGCTTTCTTAACAACAATACTAACCAGCACAGCAGCCTTGCGTGTACTACTGACATGGACCCCAAGATCTCACTGATCCTCCAGACTACCATAAATCCTAACATTAATATTGTTTTTTGTCTTCAAATTGGACCTACCAAAATGAACCACTAGGTTGAACTCCATGTGCCACCTCTCAGCCCAGATTTGCATCCCATCAATGTGCCGCAGTAACCTCTGACAACCATCCTGATTATCCACAACACCCCAACTTTGGTATCATCAGCAAGCTTACTTCCTCATCAAGGTCATTTGTAAAAATTAGAAAGAAGAGGGGTCCCAGAACAGATCCCTGTGCAGCACGATTGGTCACCATCCTCTATGAAGTATATCAACCATCTACAACCACCCTTTGCCTTCTGTGGACAAGCCAATTCTGGATCCACAAAGCAAGGTCTCCTTGGATCCTTGCCTCATTACTTTCTAAATTAGCCTCACATGAGGAACCTTACTGAAAGCCATGTACACTTCATCCAATGCTCCACCTTCATCAGTGCTTTGTTACATCTTCCAAGAATCCAATCAGGGTCGTAAAGCATGACCTGCCCTTGACAAAGCCATGCTGACTACCCATAATCAAATTATATCTCTCCAAATGTTCATAAGTCCTGCCTCCCAGGATATTCTCCAGCAACTTGCCTACCACTGAAGAAAGATTCACTGGTCTATAATTTCACGGGTTACCTTTACTCCCTTTCTTGAACAAGGGAACAATGTCTTCCAATCCTCTGGTTCTTCTCCCGTCCTGATTGATGATACAAAGGTCATTGCTAGAGGCTCAGCAATCTTCTCCCTCGCTTCCCACAGTAGCCTGGGGTATATCTCAAGTTGTGTTGAACTGAGTAACATTGTGATGTCAGAGCTCACACTGAAAGGAGATCTTTTAGAAACATGTAAAATTATGAAAGGCATGGACAAGATAGAGGCAGGAAAGTTGTTTCCACTGGTAGATGAGACTAGGACTAGAGGACATTGCCTCAAGATTTGGGGATGTGGGATGGAGATGAGGTAAGGAACTGTTTTTCCCAGAGAGTGGTGAATCTGTGGATTTCTCTGCCCAATGAAGCAGTGGAGATGGCCTTTATAAATGTATTTGGGACAAGGTTGGATAGATTTTTGCATAGTAGGGGAATTAAGGGTTATGGGGAAAAGGCAGACAGGTGGAGATGAGTCCACGGCCAGATCAGCCATGATCTTATTCACTGGCAGAGCAGGCCCGACGGGCCAGATGGCCGACTCCTGCTCCTATTTCTTATGTTGTTATGTTCTCACCCCAGACTAAAATCTCTCCTGAAATATTGTGCTTCACCCATTGATGTCTTTTGTAAATATTTTTACAGGTTTGAAATGGCAGAACACTTGTGTACGGGAATCTCAAACACAACAACACATCAGTTTTGCTGACTCTGTCTGGATATTTAAGGAGTGACCAGATACTTTCTTTGTAACACCAACACATCTGCTGTCGACTCTTGGAGATGAGGAAGTATCTCATCCCAGCTGGAAATGTATTCTGTCTCTGAAATGAAGTTTTCTGTTTTAACTCTGTGAAACTCACTGGAACTAGGAGCTGAGAACACACCAGCATTTGTTCACTAGAGATCAGTTCTTAAACTGCATTGATTGTACAAGGCATTCAAACGTTTGACTTTCTGAATTGCCAGAGAATTGATCGCAGTGAGATATCTTTCTTCTTCTCTCAGTGTGGGAAGAGATTCACTCACAGGCTACCCGCAGACACACCAGTGAGTTCACAGTGGGGAAAGGACATTCACCCGCTCTGTGTGAGGGAGGGGAACCACTCAGTCATCCAGCCTGAAGATACATCAGCAAGTTCACACCATCGTGAGATGCTCCACCTGTTCTGCAAGCGGGAAGCCATTCTGTTATTGGTGCTAAAGGTATATCAGAAAATTCACCAGTGAGAGGACATTGACCTGCTGGGACGGTGGGAAGGCATTCACACACTCAGCCACGCCACAGTGACACCAGTGAGTTCACACCAGGGAGAAGCCATTCACCTGCTCTGAACGTGGGAAAGGGTTCACTCAATCATCTCAACTGAATAAACATCAGCAAATTCACACTGGAAGATGCCATTTATCTGCTCGGACTGTGGGAAGGGATTCACTCACTTTTCAACACTACAGAGGCACCAGCAAGATCACACTGCGGAGAGGCCATTCACCTGTCCTGAATGTGGGAAGGGATTCACTCAGTCATCCCACCTAAAGAAACATCATTTTGTTCATAATGGGGCAAAACCATTCTCCTGCTCTGATTGTGATAAGGAATTCACACGGTCATATAACTTGAAACTTCATCAGCGAATTCACACTGGGGAGAAGCCATACAGCTGCTCAGACTGTGAGAAGGAATTCACACGGTCATCTGACTTAAAAATACATCAGCGAGTTCACACTGGGGAGAAACCGTTCACCTGCTCAGATTGTGGGAAGCAATTTGCGCGATCATCTGACTTGAAAGTGCATCAGCGACTTCATACCGGGGAGAAGCTGTTTAGCTGCTCTGAGTGTGGGAAGAGATTCACTCGATCTTCTCACCTACTGACACACCAGTTAGTTCACACTGGGGAGAAACCATTCACCTGCTCAGTCTGTGGAAAGGAATTCATTCGGTCATCTGACTTGAAAGTGCATCAGCGAGTTCACACTGGGGAGAAGCCTTTCACTTGTTCTGAATGTGGGAAGGGATTCACTCGGTCTTCTCAGCAGAAGGAACATCAGCGAATTCACACTGGGGAGAAACCTTTCAAATGCTCAGACTGTGGGAAGGAATTCACTCGGTCGTCCGTACTGAACAAACATCAGCGAGTCCACACTGGGGAGAGGCCTTTGACTCGGCATCCTTGTAAACCCTCCAGCATCCACCCCGACACATTCAGGTGACGGCTGACTCGAGAAAGACACCGACCGTGGCAGGTGGCAGTTCTCACAAACCACAGCCACACCAGCTGACTCTTTTTATAACCGACTGACTTGCACAGTTACCTTGGCTAAACCGCTTCCTACCTTCCTAACTTTACAACCCCCCCCAACTAATCTCCCTCCTGGAACATATCCTTGCAAGTGAGGGAGGATCTACACGCTCCCATTTACTTCCCCCCTCAGCCCCTTCTGGATCAGAAATCGTCCTTCCAGGTGAGGCAACACTTCACCTGCGAGTCTGTCAGGTTGATCTGCTGAATCCGATGCTCCCAGTGCGGGCTCCTTGACATTAGTGAGACCCAATGCAGATTGGGAGTCCACTTTGTCAAGTACATTAGCCCTGTCTGCATCAAACAGAATTTCCCGCTCACAAACAAGCGAAAATTTGCAGCTGCTGGGGAAATCCAAGCAACAAACACAAAATCTTTCCAATGATTTCAAGTTCCCTGCCCCGATCATCTTATTTTCACAATGCAAAGCCCACCAGGAAAGCCAAAGAGCTCCCTGTTTCCACCTAGGAACCAGACCCAATGAGTTCCCCTCCACCACCACCCTCTTGTTCTATGTTTTACTTGTCTTCTTTGTTTGAGCTGGTCTCTGCTGTCACTTCTTTCTGTCATCTTGCAGTAAACTGCTGTTGGTCACGTGTGTGAATGATTAGGAGGAGAATGTAGGCCGGACAACTAGCGAGGTTGTGGATGACAGCAGAACTGGTGTGTGGTGAAAGTGAGGGTTGTCTGTGATTACAGTGGGATGGGAAAGTGGGCTAAGGAACGGCAGGTGGAGCTTAACTGGGACAAGCAAAATGTGATTGATTTTGGGAAGTTAAACCAGAGCAGAACATACAGAGTGAAAGATGCCAGACCAGCACAGTATTTCTGACATTGGTATTTTTAAAGAGAGACTCAGTCAAATTGATTTAGGGGATCTAGTCAAAAGAAGCAGAAGGGAAGTGGCGGAACACAGGGGTAGGGGGTTGCAAGTACAGTGTTCCCTGAGGTGGTGACACACGTAGACGGGATGGTGAAGAAAGTGTGGATGGGTTCCAGTGCTGTGTAAATCTGTGACTCAGTGCAAATGCTCTTGTCATTGTCCATTTGTAAGCCGGTGAATTTACTTCCTCTTTCTTCTCTTAGCGGGACAAGGGTGCTGGAAACCGTGCCATCTGGGTGAGCCCAGAAAACCGCAGCATTTCACTCTACGAGCCAGCGATGAAGCTGTGAGTGACCAGTCCACAGTACAAGCACGAGACAGCAGATGGTATTGCAAAGGTCAAATGGCTACAGCAATTAATCGACACTATTAACGAAGCCTATTATGTTACAGACCACAATGTCTGAGAGAAAACACAGCAGAGCAAAGCTAATTTTGACGTGTGAACAGAACCTCGGGAGTTGGAAAGAGGACAGAAGGTTACAATCTCAGGACATCAGCCGGGGCCTGTCACATCTCCCAGATGTGCAGGGACATGTCACGTCAGGGACAGAGCCAGTCTATCAGTCTGTCAAATCCAGACTGCTCCAGAGAGTTTAGGTTGGCAGCTTATGAACCCACTTGTAGACGGTGAATGTTCTCTGGAAGCTGAGGTCCATAAGGCACATTGTCTCTGGATGGAGATGATGATACTTTTAGATTTATCTTTCAGCCCATCGACGATGGTGACGGTGAAGGAGCAGTTGTCCCCTCAGTGAGTTGGGCAAACTCTTTCACTTTGCACCCAGAGCTGAAGGGTAGTTCGCTTCATCATCAGCATCTACAAGGGTGGGTTAAGGCAAGGCAATCTTTTCCCTCCTCTCAGCCAAGGCAGAGACAATGGAGAAGAGAAACAGATACGTTCCTCACCAAATGTTCTGGAAATAAAGCAGGCAATAGAGAAGTTGAATTTCAAGGCGGTATCAGTAATCAGATAAGTACAGAAATTGCTCTTGATGGTTTTACTTACAGATATTCGGAAATGATTGATGTTGGAATACTATTGATGAGTGTCCTCATAATGGTCGAATGCTCGATTGAAGGTTACATGTTCTCCAATAAAGTGTATTATTTCCCAGTTGTATATTCGTTATTCATGTGGACTGATGGAAGTGTAAACAGTGCCACTCAGTTAGCCGCTCCCACATTGGAGGAGTTCACACCCTGTATGAGCAGGGTTGTCAATAAAGATCTGTTGAGTATCCTGCATGAGGATGTCCTGGTGTGCTCTGCACTATCCCTCAATAACGTAAACAACATGGAGTCAGAAGTGGTTATCAATGCAAAATCAGCTGACCTCCAGTGAACAAATGCTGGTGCGTTCTCAGCAGCCCAGTTCCGGTGGATTTCACTGAATTAAAACAGAAGACTTATTTCAGACAAAACTTGTTTTGACAGTATTTTAGGAGGTGTATCATCGTGCAGTTTGTTATATCAAATAGAAGTGCAGGCCATTTTCTAAATGCAGGGCAATATCAAACATCTGAGTTGCAAAGACACTCGGGAGTCGTGCTGGATTCATTGAAGGTTAATATTAGGCTGAGTCGTTGGCAAGGAAGGTAAATACTATGTACGCATTCATTTCATGAGGACTAGAATATACACACAAAGATGTACTGTTAAATCTTTATAATGCACAGGCGAGGCCTCAGTTGGAGTATTGGGCAATAGGCAGATTGCAGTGGGTTCAGGTACTTGCTGAAGCAGGAGTTGATCCAGCCATAGCCTGACTCTCAAAGCACTTCATCAGCTGAGACATGAGTGCGAGTGAACAACAGTCAGTAAGTCAGCTCACCCTGCTCTTCCTGGGCACTGGTATAATTGTAACCCTTTTGAAGCAGGAGGGAACTTCCGACTGTAGCAATGAGATTGAAAATGTCTTTTAATATCCCTGCTAATTGGTTAGCTCTGGTTTTCAGAGCATTACCTTTGTAAGAAGTAATGGTCTGCAAACCCTGCCAGAATTGACATGCATTTGATGTCGCCTGAAACTTTCGTTTGGAATTATTTCTTAGCTCTTGAAATAGCCCTCTGCAAGTCATGTCTCATTTATTTGTAAATGATAGGAGTAATAATAATAGATCTGGGTGGCCATACTTAAATGTCATCAATCTGATGCCCAGCAGACTACGAGCCTCCTGGTCATCCACAGCTTTTGATCTGGGGTATGTACTGTAGACTAAGTTCTCGTTGGCACACACTCATCCACACAGGTTTTAATGAAGTCGGTGTCAGCTGTGCCGTACTCATTCACACTCGAAGATGAGTCCCTGAATAAACCCATTCTAAGTTGTCCTGTAAGTGCTCCTGGGCCTCACTTGTTCATATCTTCTTGGTCCTCACTGCTGCTGTTGCAGTATTCGGTGTCTGCCGATACTCCAGGAGAAGACGTACAGTCAGGTGATCAGACATTCCAAAGTGTGGGCGTGGGATAGCACAGTTAGCGATCTCGACGGTGGTGTGACAGTGGCCCAGGGTGTTGGCTCCTCTGGTACCACAAGTGATTTGTTGGTCATAATTATTTCAAGACTTTTTCAAACTGGCCTGGTTCAAATCTCCCCTAGATTTCGTGCCTGTTGATCACATCGCAGAGTTCATCTGGAGCCTGAGATGGAATGTACACCTCCACCAAAATGATCACTGAAATCTCCCACGGCAGGTAAAATGGCCGGCACTGCACCACGTGGAGTACAAGGAGTAATCTGGAGTATTGTGCACAGTTTTGGTTACCTACCTGTTGGAAAGATGTCAATAAGGTTGGAAGAGCAGAGAGAAATTTGACAAGGATGTTGCCAGGTCTAGAGATTAGATTATGAGGACACGTAGTTCTCTTTTATTGTCATTTAGTAATGCATGCATTAAGAAATGATACAATTTGTTCCTCCAGAATGATATCAGAGAAACACAAGACTAAAAAAAAAACTGAGGACCTGAGGTATGAGAGATGATTGAAGATGTTCGGACTTTATTCAATAGAATATGGAGGATTGAGAGGCAATTTGATGGAGGTGAAAAAACTATGAGTGGTTTAGGTAGGGTAAATGCAAGCAGGCTTTTTCAACTGAGATTAGGTGAGATAAAAACCCGAAGTCGTGGGGAATGGTGATAGGCAAACACTTTCAGGGGAACATGGGGGGTACCTTCTTCACTCAAACGGCTGTGAGAGTGTGGAATGAGCTGTCAGCACAAGTGTACACCAGCCTGATTTCAACGTTTAAGCAAAGTTTGGATAAGTGGAGAGGACTATGGTCCAGAGCAGGTCGATGAGATTAGGCAGTTTATATTGTTTTGGTATGGACTAGATTGGATAGAAGGGGCTAGTTTTTGTGCTGCAATTGTCAAAGGCACTGTGAATTCAATTGGATCTTCATGCATACATCCCATTAGAACAGCTATTTTCATCCCTTGTATTTTTTTTTCACCAGCTGTTTTCCACAATTTATTCCCCAGGGTTCCTGACACACCACCCTCTACTCGAGCTGGAGCAGGAGTTGGATGCACTGAGGATCATTGAGGAGGCTGAAAATATTAAAGATGAATATATTGAAGAGGTGGCTTCAGACAGTGGTGGGTGACGACCAGGAGAGTAAAGAGATTAAGAAGTCAGTTCAGTATTCCCCTCAGCAATAAATATACCCCTTTCGAAATTGCTGGTGGGGAATGACCGATCAGCTGACAGCAGCAGCAGCCAGGCTGGTGACATTGCAGCCGGCTCTGAGCCTGACAGGGAGGCGTAAAGGAAGCAGTGCAGTAGTTATAGGGGACACGGTAGTGCGGGGAAAGAAAAGGGATTCTGTGGCCGCAAAAGAGTCAGTAGGATGGTGCCTTAACTCCCGGGTGCTGGGATCCAGGGTGGATCAAAGTAGCGGCAGGACAAGCAGCAAAATGGAAATAACAGGTATGACGGGTCGGATAGTTTGAAGTGTGTATTGTGAGTAAAGGTGATGAACAGAGCATGGACGGTACATGGAAATACAATACTGTAGTCATTACCGAGAGGGACAGAAATGGACCATTAATGTTCCTGATTTTGGCTGTTTCGGAAAAGATGTAGAAGGAGGTAAAAGAGGGTATAGAATTGTACAACTAATCAGGGACAATATCACAACAGCGCTTCTTAGAGAGATAATGGAGTGGTCAGACACTGAGTCCATTAGACAGAACTCTGGAAGAGAAAGGGTGCTATCACAGTGGCAGAGGATGATCACACCCTCAGGTGTCCTGGACTGAGACACCCTCAATGCTTCCTCTAATGTCCAGTGGCAGTGACCCACTCCACCTGCACCACCCTGCGTGACCGATGCAGGATCGGGGCTTGGCAAGGTGGTGCTCAACAGGGTCTTGGAGGTGAATGGAATGGATAGATGGCGTTGAGCGGATTAATGGACGGCGTTCCAAATCCTCATTTCCAAACTCAGATCCCCCTTATGTTCAGTACGTCAGCCGAAATCACAGGAGCTCTTGTGCCCGACTCAAACAGCGACTCCCGGGAAGCTTCCTTGGGGTTTACCAGCAGGCAGGGAAGTTTGAATGGGAATTACTAGGAATAGGGATCAGAGTGGCTATCCATTTCCGAACTCATGATGACCGGACCGACGGAGTTTAACCCTCGCCATAAACACCCGCCACTCAGTCGAGCTGCCTCTGGGGCCGATATACTGGAGGGGTTCGATTACACTGAGAGGTGGATGGGACACGGAGGGACTGACCTCAGGAGCGGTTCGCTTACACCGAGAGGTGGTTGGGACACGGAGGGACTGACCTCAGGAGGCGTTCGATTACACTGAGAGGTGGATGGGACATGGAGGGACTGACCTCAGGAGCGGTTCGATTACACTGAGAGATGGATGGGACACGGAGGGACTGACCTCAGGAGGGGTTCGATTACACTGAGAGGTGGATGGGACACGGAGGGACTGACCTCAGGAGAGTCAGTTCGATTATACTGAGAGGTGGATGGGACACGGAGGGACTGACCTCAGGAGGGTCAGTTGGATTGCAGCTGCGATCTACTGTCTTGAGCTGGAGTTCCGGACTGGTCTCTCATGGCTTCATCACTGGCTCATACAGTGAAAGCCCGCGATTCTCGGCGCTCATCCAGGCGCCACCGTTTCCGGCAGTCTTGTCCCCCTGAAATTGATCGGCTTACAACTGATGTCTGTTAATGATTTGGAGGAGAATGTAGGCCGGACGATCAGTGAAGTTGTGGATGTCACCAAAAATCGTGTGTGGTGATAGTGAGGGTTGTCTAAGATTACAACGAGATGGAGACCAGCTGGGAAAGTGTGCAAAGGAACTGCAGGTGGAGCTTCACTGTCACGCATGAACAGTTCCTCAGGAGGCGAAAGGCGACCGTTATTCAGATGAAGATGTAGCTTTCCTCGGGTCTCACTCTATTCAACTAGACAAGACTGGTGTTTTTGTTCAGTTCAGCAGGTTGGAGGATTCCGAGACAGAATATAAGGTGCTGCTCCTCCAGCCTGAAGGTGACGTCATCAATTAGGGGAACACTTCGTCGAGCATGTTCGCGCCATCTGCCACAAGCAGAATTTCCCATTCGGCAAGTATTTTAATACTGATTCCCATTCCCGTTCTGACAGGTCGATCTCTGGCCTCCTCTTGTGCCGTCATAGGACCACTGTCAGGTTGGAAACCTATATTCGGTCTGAGTACGCTCCAGCCTGATGGCATGAATATTGATCTCTCCTTCCGATAAACAAGTCCCCCCACCTCGCCTTCCTCCATTCCCCACTCTGACCTTTTACTTCTCTCCTGCCTATTACTTCCCCCGGCTCCCCTCCTCCTTCCCTCTCTACTCTCCTATCAGATATTTCTTCTCCAACTCTTGACCTTTCCCACCCACCTAGCTTCACCTGTCACCGTTCAGCTAGTCTCTTTCCCTTCCCCCTTTTTTTATCCTGGCATCTTCCCCCATCCTGATCAGCGCAGAACGCGGACTGTTTATTCTTTTCCATAGACGCTGACTGAGCTGCTGTGTTCCTGCAGCGTTTTGTGTGAGTTGCTTTGGATTTCCTGCATCTGCAGGCGTTCGCAAGTTTGTTGCAGATTTCGCCAACCGAGATCAGGCAATTAAATAAATGCGCCTGCGTGAAGGTCAGAGCCAGTGGTCTATTTCACTGGTTTTCACAAACTATGTTGTGTTTGAATTTGGAAAAAATTAGAAGTGTGGTTTATGACCCTTCCATTAAATTTGAAAAACTTGGAGGCCATTCATTCAGCATTTTCATTTGATGTAATTTGACTATTTCTAAACTTATGTTATTTCTCTGTAGTGTTGGTTGAGAGGAATGAAGTCGTCAACACTAAGGTTTTCTTCTCTTCCATTTTTACGTTGTTAGAATTGCCCAAGTCTTTTAGTTTAGTTGACTAATTCTGTTTAGTTTAGTTTTTTTTTGGGGGGGTGGGGTTTGTTTTTTTTTTCTTTTTTTTTCTTTTTCATGATTTTTCTCCAGTTTTTTTTTTGTCCTGTATTATTCATTGTTATCCAACACGATTGGGAGTTTTGTCAATTTATACTATTTGGTCTTATAATTACTCATTTTAAGTACAACAATGTATCTCCAACTATTTGTATTATTTCTATGTTATGTTTATATTTTATGAAACTAATAAAAAGATTGAAAAAGAAAGAAAGAAGGTCAGAGCTGGTGCCGGAAAAACCGCGGGCGCGCTAAGCGGTCAACATCCCGCGGAGGTTCGGCGGCAGGTTGGAGCGGGGCTCCGGGCGGGAATCTTATCAGCAGCGGTGAAACGCCACCGAGCTCCGAGCACACCGTGACTCCGCACCCCAGGGCAGTCTCGGTCTCGGGACCCGGGAAGTTTGTTGCTGACGCTACCGCAGTGGGTAAAGAGTAAGCCGCAGGTGACACTACCTGTCTATAGGCTTGTTTCGAAGAGCAGGTGTAGGGAATGGGTTTCGCAAACATTGCTGAGATATTGATATCTAATAATAATAATAGAATTCTTACATCCAAAGGAGTAAACGTCATTATTTGTGTCTCCATCGCAATGTACAAGCAATAAAGAGGGGAAATGTGGGAAGATATTGGCCAAACACTAAGATTGTATGCATAATTGCTTTTATACATGTATGCACCAGATACCCTCAGATCAAAGGATCCAAGGATTAGGATCTTGGAACAAAAATACAGTTCCCAGTTAAATTCAGATGAAGTGTTTACCTTCCAGTCAGTGAAAATGCCAATTTGTGCTGTATGAAAAACAACACAAAAATCCTTCCATCAGATTTAGTTCTACTTTCTTTGGTTCTGGAACTTTCTACCTGTGAGAACACAGTGATATCAAACACCTTTGTTCTGGGTAGCAAGTGACCTGTAGATTTTACATCACAAAATGTGACACTGCACTGGGAAAAGCTACTGCCCCCCCCCCATATTGATTGGCACTGTCATCGATGGGTTCACCGCCGTCAATCACCTGGGGGGGAAGGGATGGGTCAGAGTAATTGGACAGTCTCCAGGTAATATCACGGGCTCTTTCTAGCGCTGTTGGACCAGCCATCGGTCTGAGCAGGAAATTTTTACACGGCCTGAAAACTGCACGGCACTTTCAATTAACATTAAGTGAAAGAAAATCCCATCAGTGCAGCACCGAATTCGATCTGCATGGGAGTATTTCAGATACTGTGCAGCCGTACACACGCGCAGCTTAGAGACAACAGTGAATAACACCAACGGAGAGAATCAAACTGAGCCAAGTCACCGGCTGCAGACGGACAGAAATGTCCCATTTTTATACAGGCAGGAAGACCGTCAGAGAACTTAATGGCCAGTCCAGATGCCGACATTATGCCCACTTAGAGGATGACTTCTTCCCACAAGTTCGGTTGAGCCTTGCTGTAACAGTGGGATATCGGAGCTCAGGAGAGAGACGAAAGCTACCTCATCTGAAATACGACCATAAGATAAAGGAGCAGAATTAGGCCATTTGGTTCATCGAGTTTTTGACTCGCCCACCACAGGAAACATCCTCTCCACATCCGTTCTATCAAGACCTTTCAATATTTGGAAGTTTTCAATGCGGTCCCCTCATTCTTCTGAATTCCAGTGAGTAGAGGCCCAGAGCCATCAAATGCTCCTCATATGACAAACTTGCATTCCTGGAATCATTTTAGTGAGCCTCCTCTGAGGCCTTTCCAATACCAGCACATCCTTTCTTAGATATGGGGCTCAAAACTGTTCCCAATACTCCAAGTGAGATCTTGCCAGATCTTTGTAAAGCCTCAACAATGCTTCCTTGTTTTATGTTCTCATCCTCTCAAGATGAATGCTAATTGGCCTTCCTCACTGCCAAATCAACCAGCATGAGGATTCAGAAGTCTCTTTGACGTTTTTGAAATTTCTCTCCAGTTAGAAAATAGTCTACGCTTTTATTTCTTCTACCAATGTTCATGACCATACACTTCCGAAAATTCAGTCCTTCATCCATTGATTCCTTTTTGTAAATCTTTCCACAGGTGAGAAACAGCAAAAATAATTTGTGTCCAGGAATCTCAAACACAGCGACACGTCACGTTTCGCATCTCTGTCCAGATGCTTAAGGAGTGACCAGATATTCACATTGTGACACCAATATATCCGTCTTGATCCTTGGAAATGAAGAAATATCTCATCCCAGCTGGAAACGTGTCTTGTCTCTGACATGACATTTTCTGTTTTAATTCAGTGAACTCCAGGGGAAACAAGGAGCTGAGAACACTCCAGTGTTTATTCACCGGAGATCAGTTCTTCAACAGGATTGATTGTTCTGGGGACCCACTATGTCTGATATCTGATTCGATGAATTGACAGAGGAGTGATGCAGAACTGTGGGAAGTGACTCATTCATTTCATCCCAGCTGCAGGCACACCAGCGAGTTCACACCGGGGAGCGGCCGTTCACCTGCTCAGACTGTGGGAAGGGATTCACTCACTCATCCCACCTGTTGAAACACCAGTCAGTTCACACTGGGGAGACGCCGTTCACCTGCTCAGAATGTGGGAAGGGATTCACTCGGTCATCAGACCTGATGAAACACCAGTTAGTTCACACTGGTGAATGCCCGATCACCTGCTCTCATTGTGGGAAAGGATTCACTCGGACATCTGAACTACTGACACACCAGGCAGTTCACACTGGAGAGAGGCCATTCACCTGCTCAGACTGTGGCAAGCGTTTTACTCGGTCTTCTAATCTGAAGGTACATCAGCGAGTTCACACTGTACAGAGGCCGTTCACCTGTTTTTTTTGTGGGAAGGGATTCACTCAATCATCTGACCTACTGGTCCTCACTGTCAATATTTACTCCTTGGCTCTTCGCACTTCCTTCAAACAAAAGGTGTATCCATGGGCACTCACATGGGGCCCAGCTATGCCTGCCTGTTTGTCAGCTATGTGGAATGGTCTATGTTACAAGCCTAAACAGATGTCACTTTCCCACTTTTCCTATGCTACATTGATGACTGCGTTAATGCCAAACTAGTCAAATTCATCAACTTTGGCTCCAGCTTCCACCCTACCCTTAAATTTACCTGGTCCATTTCCGACACCTCCCTCCTCTTTCTCAATCTCTCTGTCTCTATCGCTGGAGACAGCTTATCCATCGATGTCCATTATAAACCTACTGACTCTCCCAGCTACCTGGACTAAGCCTCTTCCCACTCTGCTACTTGTAAAAACACCATCCTCTTCTCTCAATTCCTTCGTCTCTGCCACATCTGCTGTCAGAATGAGGCTTTTCATTCCAGAATGAAGGAGATGTCCTCCTTCTTCAGAGAAAGCGTCTTCCCTTCCTCCACCATCAAGTCCTGTCAAATGCTGTTGGCCCGAGACCTCGGCTATACTTTTCATAGATGCTGTAGGCCTGCTGAGTTCCTCTAGAATTTTCTATGTGTTGAAATAAGTTGCAAGCATAGAAACATAGAAAACATACAGCACAATACAGGCCCTTCTGCTCACAAAACTGTGCCGAACATATCCCGACCTTAGAACTACCTAGGCTTTACCCATAGCCCTCTATTTTTCTAAGCTCCATATAGCCATCCAGGAGTCTCTAAAAAGACCATATCGTTTCCGCCTCTGACTAAGCTTTGACTAATTAAGAGTGCGTCTTGAAACCTCCCCCATCCACTGTTGAGAAATCTCACCGCATCGGCCGTGGATGGTCTGGGCCCACAGCCCTCTCCTGTGAGAAATCCCACTGACCGTGGATGTGCTGGGACTACCAGGCTCCCCTGTGAGAAACCTCCCTCATTGACTGTGCATGGGTAGTGACTACCACCCTTTCCTCTACATCAGCCATCCATGGCAGAAATGGGAACACTCTGGGAGGGATTAAGATGGAACTGGAATCACATCGGTAAGGATGGGGACCAGGCCATTCTGTCCCAGCGTCCCATGCTGGTAGCTGGAGCTGAGCCAGTCCTCCTGCTGAGCCACTCAGCTCCATCGTTCAGCAATGGCTGTCTGAACCCACCCTACCACATGTCCTACGCCTGGACCTTTAGGAGGCCGGGGATATGACAGTCATGGTGAAATAAAGAGAGAAACCGGCAGGAAAAAAAGCAGCAGGAATGACACCTTCAGTCTGTCAGAGTCTGGGAATGAGACCTGCAGACCGGGAGAGACCGGGGATGAGACCTTCAGTCCGAGAGAGACTGGGATGGGACCTTCAGGACTGTAGGGGGAAGGGGCAGAGGCCCTATAAAGAAGGTGCCGGGAGGGTGGGAAGGCTGGTAGGTTTGTGGATCTGGGGGAGGAGGTAGAAACGGGAGTGCGGGGTATGGGAACTGTAAGGTTGGTAGCAGTAGATAGGAGATCCCTTGAGCTGATAAAGTTGGTGATGGTGTGGGAGACCATGGCCTGGTGCTCCTTAGTGGGGTCGTGATCGAAGGGTAAATAAGAGGAGGTAGCCGCGAGGTGACGCTGTGTCTCGGCAAGGTAGAGGTCAGTATGCCAGACTACAACAGACTAAGAAGCCTTCTCCTTCCCATACTCCTCCCACCTTCTTTATAGGCCCTCTGCCCCTTCCCTCTTCAGTCCTGACGAAGGGTTCCAGCCCGAAACGTTGACTGATCGTTTCCACGGATGCTGCCCGACCTGCTGATTTCCTCCAGCGTGTTGTGAGTGTTACTTCCCACAGCTCAGCTGGTTAATTCTCCTGAAGGACAGGCCCGTTCCTCATTGTACACTCTAACTCATTGCATATTTCATCCATGGAGTCGATGAGAACCACATTCTGTGTAGAAATAAGAATTTCGTCAGATGCCTATTTAACGCACCAAGTCTATACTAGCTCCTGATTAAACATTCCCACAACTCGGCAGGTTAATTCTGCTGATGGACCGGTCGCGTGCCTCTTTGAACACTCCGATTGGTTGGTTACTCCATGCGTTGTTCCAGATAGGAACCACAGTCGTCAGACGCCCATTTGATCCTTTCCCCCTGTTTCTCAAGACATTGAGCAATAATGAGTGAATAGCCCAGCACAAGAACTGTTCCCTGCGCTGAATGTCTGTGTGTTGACTGTGCCGACAATTTAAACTACACCTTTGCCTCCGTGCGGTCTGTGTCGCCCAGTGGACTAAATCCTCCAAAGCATTTGCCCACTTTAATGCTTTCAGACTTCTTCCTTGCGGATCAGTGGGGATGGACGTGCGGATAACGGAGTTGTCGGGACGGGTGTAGCTGTAGGGACAGATGTACTCCTCTACATCCGTGAAACCCGACGCAGATTAGGGGACCGCTTCGTCGAGGACCTCCACTCCGTCCGCCACAACAGTCAGGATCTCCCGGTTGTCAACCACTCCAACTCTGCTTCCCACTCCCATTCAGATATGTCCATACATGGCCTCCTCTACTGTCATGATGAGGCTAAACTCAGGTTGGAGGAGCAACACCTCATATACCGTCTGGGTAGTCTCGAGCCCCTTGGTATGAACATAGAATTCTCCAACTTCCGGTAATTCCCTCCCCCTCTCTTCCTCTATCCCTATTTCACTCTACCCCCTCCCACAGGTCCCTCATGGTTCCGCCTCCTTCTTCTACTACCCAGTGTTTTCAGGGCGATGACATCAATGCTTCCCCTCCCCGACCCCTTTGTCTTTCAAATTACTGGTCTTTCAACTGACGGTACAAGCATTCTTCAAATGCTTCCCCATCTTTCATTCTTCAGTCCTGACGAAGGGTTCCCGCCCGAAACGTCGACTCATCGTTTCTAACTGATGCTGCCTGACCTGCTGAGTTCATCCAGCGTACTGAAATTGTTGCTCTGACAATTCCTCTCACTATCGAGTCTCCTATCACTACCGCTGCCGTCTTCTTTCTCTTTCTATTCTGCACCACGGACCCATGCTTAGTGCTTGTAACCCGGTCGTCGTGGCATTCTCCTGGGAAATCACATCCCGCAAAAGTATAAAGCGGTGTACCTGTTTTTGAGAGGAATGGCCACAGGGGTGCTCTGCTCAAACTGCCTATTTCCATTTCTCCTGACGGTCACCCAGCTACTCGCCTCCTGCCACTTCGGGGTGAGTTCCTCACTATGACTGTGATCAGTTATATCTTCGCCCTCCAGTACAAGCCGAAGGTAATCCAGTTGCTACTCAAGATCCCTCCTATTTAGTTCGTAGAGCTCTGTTGATGCCGCTGGTAGGCACGTACAATGGCTAAACGCTCTCGGAGATTCCCTGTTAAACAACCGGCACCGACCTGCGAAAAATCCCTCTTGGTAGCGCTCCGCTGACTGCGCTGATAGGCCACGGACACATGAAGCTGCATGTTTGCCTGCATGTGGTCTACGTCACCCATCGGAGTAAACCCTCCGAAACATTGACCTACCTTAATGTTGCTTGATCCAAAAACACCTCCTCCTGAGTACTAACACGTCTCTGAATATCACCACACCCCTTTCCTGTTCTCGCTTTCCTCCATGTCCTTCTCCTTAGTGAACAGCAACGAATGATAGGTATTTATTTTGTAGATCGCATGGAAACTATGACTCCAGCCAGAATCTCCATTTCTTGTCCTTGGGTTGTTCTGTGCTCTCTGCAGTATACTGTTGCTAGAGAGTACACGTAAAATGCCTTTGTATTACCGTTAATTCTCCGCACTCAGGAGAATTCTTGGTCACTGTTCTCTCTCCTGATTCACAATGTGACTTGCTTCTTGATTCCTATATCTTCCTCCAAGACCCGGTCCAATTTCAGCTTCCGAAACATTAAATATTGTTTCTCTAATTTTAACGAAATGAAATATCCACTTCCTTCAACACACATCAAAGTTGCTGGTGAACGCAGCAGGCCAAACAGCATCTGTTGGAAGAGGTGCAGTCGACGTTTCAGGCCGAGACCCTTCGTCAGGACTAACTGAAGGAAGAGTGAGTAAGGGAATTGAAAGTTGGAGGGGGAGGGGGAGATCCAAAATGATAGGAGAAGACAGGAGAGGGAGGGATAGAGCCAAGAGCTGGACAGGTGATAGGCAAAAGGGGATACGACAGGATCATGGGACAGGAGGTCCGGGAAGAAAGACAAGGAGGGGGAGGGGGGACCCAGAGTATGGGCAAGAGGTATATTCAGAGGTACAGAGGGAGAAAAAGGAGAGTGAGAGAAAGAATGTGTGCATAAAAATGAGTAACAGATGGGGTACGAGGGGGAGGTGGGACCTTAGCGGAAGTTAGAGAAGTCGATGTTCATGCCATCAGGTTGGAGGCTACCCAGACGGAATATAAGGTGTTGTTCCTCCAACCTGAGTGTGGCTTCATCTTTACAGTAGAGGAGGCCGTGGATGGACATGTCAGAATGGGAATGGGATGTGGAATTAAAATGTGTGGCCACTGGGAGATCCTGCTTTCTCTGGCGGACAGAGCGTAGATGTTCAGCAAAGCGGTCTCCCAGTCTGCGTCGGGTCTCGCCAATATATAAAAGGCCACATCGGGAGCACCGGACGCAGTATATCACCCCAGTCGACTCACAGGTGAAGTGTTGCCTCACCTGGAAGGACTGTTTGGGGCCCTGAATGGTGGTAAGGAAGGAAGTATAAGGGCATGTGTAGCACTTGTTCCGCTTACACGGATAAGTGCCAGGAGGGAGATCAGTGGGGAGGGATGGGGGGGCGGGGACGAATGGACAAGGGAGTTGTGTAGGGAGCGATCGCTGCGGAATGCGGGGGGGGGGGGGGAGGGAAAGATGTGCTTAGTGGTGGGATCCCGTTGGAGGTGGCGGAAGTTACGGAGAATAATATGTTGGACCCGGGGGCTGGTGGGGTGGTAGGTGAGGACCAGGAGAACCCTATTCCTAGTGGGGTGGCGGGAGAATGGAGTGAGAGCAGAAGTACGTGAAATGGGGGAGATGCGTTTAAGAGCAGAGTTGATAGTGGAGGAAGGGAAGCCCCTTTCTTTAAAAAAGCAAGACATCTCCCTCGTCCTAGAATGAAAAGCCTCATCCTGAGAGCAGATGCGGCGGAGACGGAGGAATTGCGAGAAGGGGATGGCGTTTTTGCAAGAGACAGGGTGAGAAGAGGAATAGTCCAGATAGCTGTGAGAGTCAGTAGGCTTATAGTAGACATCAGTGGATAAGCTGTCTCCAGAGACAGAGACAGAAAGATCTAGGAAGGGGAGGGAGGTGTCGGAAATGGACCAGGTAAACTTGAGGGCAGGGTGAAAGTTGGAGGCAAAGTTAATAAAGTCAACAAGTTCTGCATGCGTGCAGGAAGCAGCGGCAATGCAGTCGTCGATGTAGCGAAGGAAAAGTGGGGGACAGATACCAGAATAGGCACGGAACATAGATTGTTCCACAAACCCAACAAAAAGGCAGGCATAGCTAGGACCCATACGGGTGCCCATAGCTGCACCTTTAGTTTGGAGGAAGTGGGAGGAGCCAAAGGAGAAATTATTAAGAGTAAGGACTAATTCCGCTAGACGGAGCAGAGTGGTGGTAGAGGGGAACTGATTAGGTCTGGAATCCAAAAAGAAGCGTAGAGCTTTGAGACCATCCTGATGGGGATGGAAGTATATAAAGACTGGACATCCATGGTGAAAATAAAGCGGTGGGGGCCAGGGAACTTAAAATCATCGAAAAGTTTAAGAGCTTTAAGACCTTCCTGATGGGGGATGGAAGTATATAAGGACTGGACATCCATGGTGAAAATAAAGCGGTGGGGGCCAGGGAAGCAGATCCTAAATATGGATCGACTGGACTACGAGCGACTCTCACATGTCAGAAATGCACTTAACTTTGGCACCCAGATTAATCTTTCCTATTCCTCCTTAATTCTGCTTCAAATAACCTAGTCCAAATTTGCGCAGACACTCCAGTCTCATCCTTATTCTGAACCGTTTTCTGAAGGAAATAGCTGGAGATATTGCGGAGGTATTAGAGCACAGAACATAGAATATAGAATAGTACAGAACACTACAGGCCCTTCGGCCCATGTTGCTGTGCCGAAGCTCAAACCCTGCCTCGCATATAACCCCACACCTTAAATTCCTCCATATACCTGTCTAGTAGTCTCTTAAACTTCACTAGTGTATCTGCCTCCACCACTGACTCAGGCAGTGTATTCCATGCACCAACCACTCTCTGAGTAAAAAACCTTCCTCTAATATCCCCCTTGTACTTCCACCCCTTACCTTTCCGCCATGTACTCTTGTATTGAGCAGTGGCGCCCTGGGGAAGAGGCGCTGGCTATCCACTCTATCTATTCCTCTTAATATCTTGTACACCTCTATCATGTCTCCTCTCACCCTCCATCTCTCCAAAGAATAAAGCCCTAGCTCCCTTAATCTCTCATCATAATCCATACTCTCTAAACGAGGCAGCATCCTAGTAAATCTCCTCTCTACCCTTTCCAATGCTTCCACATCCTTCCCATAGTGAGGCGACATGAACTGTACACAGTACTCCAAGTGTGGCCTAACCAGAGTTTTACAGAGCTGCATCATTATCTCGCGGCTCTTAAACTCTATCCCTCGACTTATAAAAGCTAACACCCCACAAGCTTTCTTAACTACCCTATGTACCTGTGAGGCAACTTTCAGGGATCTGTGGACATGTACCCCCAGATCCCTCTGCTCCTCCACACTACCAAGAATCCTGCCATTTACTTTGTACTCTACCTTGGAGTTTGTCCTTCCAAAGTGTACCACCTCACCCTTCTCCAGGTTGAACTCCATCTGCCACTTATCAGCCCACTTCTGCACCCTATCAATGTCTCTTTGCAATCTTCGACAATCCTCTACACTATCTACAACAACACCAACCTTTGTGTCGTCTGAAAACTTGCCAACCCACCCTTCTAACCCCACATCCAGGTCGTTAATAAAAATCACGAAAAGTAGAGGTCCCGGAACAGATCCTTGTGGGACACCACTAGTCACAATCCTCCAATCTGAATGTACTCCCTCCACCACCACCACCCTCTGCCTTCTGCAGGCAAGCCAATTCTGAATCCACCTGGCCAAACTTCCCTGGATCCCATGCCTTCTAACTTTCTGAATAAGCCTACCGTGTGGAACCTTGTCAAATGCCTTACTAAAATCCATATAGATCACATGAACTGCACTACCCTCATCTATATGCCTGGTCACCTCCTCAAAGAACTCTATCAGGCTTGTTAGACAGGATCTGCCCTTCACAAAGCCATGCTGACTGTCCCGGATCAGACCATGATTCTCTAAATGCCCACAGATCCTATCTCTAAAAATCTTTTCCAACAGCTTTCCCACCACAGACGTAAGGCTCACTGGTCTATAATTACCTAGACTATCCCTACTACCTCTTTTGAAAAAGGGGGCAACATTCGCCTCCCTCCAATCCTCCGGTACCATTCCCGTGGACAACGAGGACATAAAGATCCTAGCCAGGGGCTCAGCAATCTCTTCCCTCGCCTCGTGGAGCAGCCTGGGGAATATTCCGTCAGGCCCCAGGGACTTATCCGTCCTAATGTATTTTAACAACTCCAACACCTCCTCTCCCTTAATATCAACATGCTCCAGAACATCAACCTCACTCATATTGTCCTCACCATCATCAAGTTCCCTCTTATTGGTGAATACCGAAGAGAAGCATTCATTGAGGACCTCGCTCACTTTCACACCCTCCAGACACATCTTCCCACCTTTGTCTCTAATCGGTCCTACCTTCACTCCTGTCATCCTTTTGTTTTTCACAAATTGAAGAATGCCTTGGGGTTTTCCTTTACCCTACTCGCCAAGGTCTTCTCATGCCCCCTTCTTGCTCTTCTCAGCCCCTTCTTAAGCTCCTTTCTTGCTTCCCTATATTCCTCAATATACCCATCTGATCCTTGCTTCCTAAATCTCATGTATGCTGCCTTCTTCCACCTGACTAGATTTTCCACCTCAATTGTCACCCATGGTTCCTTCACCCTCCCATTCTTTATCTTCCTCATCGGGACAAATTTATCCCTAACATCCTGCAAGAGATCCCTAAACATCCACATTTCCCTGCAAAACCATCATCCCAATTCACACCTGCAAGTTCTAGCTTTATAGCCTCATAATTTGCCCTTACCCAATCATTTTTTTCCTGTCCCCTCTGATTCTATCCTTTTCCATGATATTGCTGAAGGCCAGGGAGTGGTGGTCACTGTCCCCCAGATGATCACCCACTGAGAGATCTGTGACCTGACCCGGTTCATTACCTAGTACTAGATCTAGTATGGCATTCCCCCTAGTCGGCCTGTCTACATACTGTGACAGGAATCTGTCCTGGACACACTTACTAAACTCTGCGCCATCTAAACCTTTGGAATTAATCAGGTGCCAATCAATATTAGGGAAGTTAAAGCCACCCATGATAACAACCCTGTTATTTTTGCATCTTTCCAAAATCTGCCTGCCAATCTGCTCCTCGGTATCTCTGCTGCTACCAGGGGGCCTATAGAATACCCTCAATAGAGTAACTGCTCCCTTCCTGTTCCTGACTTCCACCCATACTGACTCAAAGGAGGATCCTGCTACATTACCCACCCTTTCTGTTGTAATAGTATCCCCGAACAGTAATGCCACCCCTCCTCCCCTCTCCCCCCATTCCTTTTAAGGCAGTGAAATCCAGGAATATTGAGAATCCATTCCTGCCCTGGTGCCCGCCGAGTCTCTGTAATGGCCATTACATCATAATTCCATGTATGTATCCAAGCTCTCAGTTCATCACCTTTGCTCCTGATGCTTCTTGTATTGAGGTGCACACATTTCAGTCCTTCTACCTTACTGTCTTTACACCGTTTATTCTGCTTCTCTTTCCTCAAAGCCTCGCTATATGTTAGATCTGGCTTTACTCCATGCACTTCTTTCACTGCTCTATCGTTCTGGGTCCCATCCCCCTTGCAAATTAGTTTAAACCCTCCCGAACCATGCTAGCAAACCTACCTGCAAGGATATTGATGCCCCTCGAGCTCAGGTGATACCCGTCGAATCTATACAGGTCCCCCCTTCCCCAGAAGAGATCCCAATGATCCAGCAATCTAAAACCCTGCTCCCTGCACCAACTCCTCAGCCACGCATTCAACTACCATCTCCTCCAATTCTTACCGTCACTGTCACGTAGCACTGGCAGAAATCCTGAGAACGCCACCCCTGAGGTCCTGTTCTTCAGCCTTCTGCCTAGTTCCCGAAACTCACACTTCAGGACCTCATCCCTCTTCCTGCCTATGTCGTTGGTGCCAATATGTATCACGACTTCTGGTGCTTTCCCTTTCGTACCAGGATGTCGCGCACCCTGTCAGACACATTCTGGACCCTGGCACCCGAGAGGCAACAAACCATGCGGGTGTCCTTTTCACGTCCACAAGGTCTCCCGGCTGCTCCCCTGACTATAGAGTCTCCAATGACGACAGCTCTCCTCTTTTCCGTCCCACCCTTGTGCACCACAGGGTCAGACTCAGTGCCAGATGCCCTGCCACCGTGGCTCACACCTGGTCGATCGTCCCCGCCAACAGTATCCAGGAGAGTAAACTTATTCTTCAGGGGAATGGCTACAGGGGTGCTCTGCACTACCTGTCTGCTCACCTTCGCTTTCCCCCCTCTGACTGTCACCCAATGACCTGCTTCTGGCAGCTTAGGTGATCTTAGGTGATCGATAGATTCTGGCATTGTACCGGCTGACTGGAAAATTGCAAATGTTACTCTGCTATTTAACGAGGGTGGGAGGCAGCAGAAAGGAAACTATAGAGCTGTTAGCCTGACATCAGTGGTTGGGCCGTTGTTGGAATCAATTGTTAAGAATGAGTTTACGGAGTACCTGGAGACACATGACAAGTTAGGCCAAAGCCAGCATGGTTTCCTGAAAGTAAAATCCTGCCTGACAAGCCTACTGCAATACTTTGAGGAAATTACAAACAGGGTAGACAAAGCAGATGGAGTACACGTGGTGTACTTGGATTTTCAGAAGGCCTTTGACAAGGTGCCGCACGTGAGGCTGCTTAGCAAGATAAGAGCCCATGGACTTACAGGGAAGTTACTAGCATGAGTGGAGCATTGACTGATCGGCAGAAAATAGAGAGTGGGAATAGAGGGATCCTATTCTGGCTGGCTGCCGGTTACAGGTGGAGTTCCACAGGGGTCGGTTTTGGCATCGCTGCTTTTAACGATGTATGTCAATGATTTGGACTATGGTATTAATCAATTTGTGGCTAAATACTCCGATGATACAAAGATAGGTGGAGGAGCGGGTAGTGCTGAGAAAACAGCGAACCTGCAGAGAGATAGTTCAGGAGACTTGGCAAAAAAGTGGCAAAGGAAATACAATGTTGAAAAGTGTATGGTCATGTACTTTGGTGGAAGAAATAAACTGGTAGACTATTGTTTCGATGGACGGAATTCAAAATGCAGAGATGCAAAGGGACTTGGGAGTCCTTGTGCAAGATAACCTAACGGTTGACCTGAAGGAATGAGTCGGCAGTGAAGAAAGCGAATGCAACGTTGGCATTCATTTCTAGAGGTATAGAATATAAGAGCAGGGATGTGATGTTGAGGCTCTATAAGGCACTCCTGAGACCACACTTGGAGTATTGTGTGCAGTTTTGGGCTCCTTATTTTAGAAAAGATATACTGACATTAGAGAGGGTTCTGAGAAGATTCACAAGAATGATTCCAGGAATGAAAGGGTTACACTATGAGGAACGTCTGGCAGCTCTTGGACTGTATTCCTTGGAATTCAGGACAATGAGGGGACATTTCATAGAAACATTCCGAATGTTAAAAGGCCTGAACAGATTAGATATGGCAAAGTTATTTCCCATGGTAGGGGATACAAGGACAAGAGGGCATGACTTCAGGATTGAAGGACGTCCTTTTAGAATTGAGATGAGAAGAAATTACTTTAACAAAAGGTGGTAAATCTGTGGAATTTGTTGCCCCGAGCGGCTGTGGAGGCCAGGTCACTGGCTGTATTTAAGGCAGGGATAGATAGGTCCTTAATGAGCCAGGCGCCAAAGGGTCGTCGTCATCGTGGCTATTCCTCGAGGTCGAGGATGATGGTCTTCGTCCTGAAGAAGAGGCCCACAGAGTGAAGATGCCTGTGAGTGTGTTGGTTTAACGTCTACTTGATGTTACACTCCAAGAAGCAGACGTTACTTCACAAATCAACTGATTCCAATGGCATGGAAACCACTACGATTGGAGCTGATGGATTTGTTGCAGCCTTCATCCGCTTTCACGGCCGTTGACTTCGAAGTAACATCAGAGTATGGGGAGAAAGCAGGGGAGTGGAGATGACTGGAAGAATAGGAGATCAGCTTATGATTGAATGGAGGAGCAGACTCGATGGGCCGAATGGCCCATTTCTGCTCCTATATCTTATGGTCTTATCAGTTATCGTCCGAACACGTGAAGAATTATAATTCTTAATTATTTCCCAGTGAAACTCCAATAAACTCTCTGGGCTCGTTTGCCAGAGCAAAATCAGCTGTGTTTCCCTCCCTGGCAGACCGTCTACATATTGACTCTAGAAAGCTTCCTGAACAAACGCAATAAATAATGTTCTATCCAAACCTCGGTGTGTAAGGGATTCCCAGTCATTCTGGCGACCGTATTCATCCACTGCTGCTCAGTTGTTTTCACATCAGTCCACAACCTGTCGGTATATCTGTTCCTCTCTCCTACTGGCTACTGGAGTGCCTACTAGTATAATTCCATCACATCCATCCACCGTCCTTACTCTTTGAGCTTTACCCACAATCAGTATTACTGATTGAACCAGTCTGACATTCTGCCTGATCAACAGTGCGACTCCCCAAACTCCTTCCACCTCCCTCTGGAATCATGTGATTTCTGGATAACTACGAGGTCAGTTCTTCTCTCAGCCAGATCTCTGGAACGGCCGAATCACCGTGCCACGTACCAGCCCTAAACTGTTATACACCCTGCATTGAAATAAACTCACCCCAACCACAAAGTGACATCGCGCTCATGAACGAGGCCCCAACTGGACTTCCTTCTGGCATTCATCGAGCTCGCCTCTACCTATCGCTCAATGCTGTAGGTCTGGCACCCGCGCCACCTCTCTCTCCTCCCCCACCCCTCATTAATTGCTTCCCTTCAGAATGCGTGTAACCCATGCTCCTTACAGCAGTCACACCTATCCTGGAAGAGAGCCCCATGAACCGTGTACTTGTTTCCCACCCTCCTGCACCAGACTGTTATCCACCCACTAAACTGCACTACCTTACCATCTCATTCCGCTCAAGCATACGACTGGAAGTAATACTACATTTAAGCCATACGACTTATCAACCAGCAAATTAACTTGGTTGCAAGTTTCGAAACATCTATGGATTGCATAGCATGATTCCCCAGATCCTCAATACTGCAATAAATACTGCCATTTGTACTCTGTAATTCGGTTTGAATTTTCCTTGTGTATCAGCTCGTGCTTTTCCGGAAGGAACTTCATTAGATTAGATTCAACTTTATTGTCATTGTGCCGAGTACAGATACAAAGCCAATGAAATGAAGTTAGCATCTGACCAGAAATGCAAAGAAAGGCGTTATTTACAAAATAGCTGCGAATAAAAAGTAAGTGCTACAGCACACAAATATAAAAGTACTGAGACAGTACAATATGGGTGCAATACTGCTTAGTGCTGTGATGTGAGGTTCAGCAGGGTCACAGCCTCAGGGAAAAAGCTCTTCCTGTGCCTGCTGGTGCGGGAGCAGAGGCTCCTGTAGCGCCTATCGGACGGGAGGAGAGTAAAAAGTCCATGGTTAGGATGAGATGCGACCTTGATAATGCTTTTCGCCCTGCCCAGGCAGCGTTTATGGTAGATGTTCTCAATGGTGGGCAATTGGGTGCCGATAATCCGCTGGGCAGTTTTCACCACCCGCTGGAGTGCTTTGCGGTCTGATACGGGACAATTGCCATATCACACTGAGGTGCGGTTGGTGAGTATGCTCTCAATGGTACAGCCGTGAAAGCCCGTCAGTATCCTGGGACAGGAGGTGAGCTTTCCTGATGCTCCGCAGGAAATAAAGGCGCTGTTGAGCCTTTCTAATCAGGTTGGAGGAGTTCAGGGACCAGGTCAGATCCTCGGAAATGTGGACACCAAGGAATTTGAAGCTTGACACACCCTCCACTACAGCTCCGTTGATGTAGATGGGGACGTGAGTGTGGCTCCTCGCATGCCTGAAGTCCACAATGATCTCCTTGGTCTTCTGGGTGTGAAGGGCCAGGTTGTTGTCGGCACACCACGCGGCCAGGTGCTGGACCTGGTCCCTGTAGGCCGTCTCGTCATCTCCTCTGATCAGACCAACCAGCGTAGTGTCGTCTGCAAACTTGTTTGTGGAGTTAGAACCATGTAGAGGAACGCAGTCATAGGTGAAAAAGGAGTACAGAAGAGGGCTCAGCACACAGCCTTGAGGCACGCCGGTGTTCAGGGTGAGAGTGGAGGAGGAGAGGTAGTCTAACTTAACTGATTGGGGTCTGTTAGTCAGAAAGTCCAAGGTCTAATTGCAGAGGGATGAGCTGATACCAAGCTGGCGAAGTTTGGTGATCAGCTTGGAGGGGATCACAGTATTGAATACCGAACTAAAGTCAATGAACAGCATTCTGACGTAAGAGTTGGGGCTGTCCAGGTGGGTCAGGGCAGAGTGAAGTGCCGTGGAGATGGCGTCCTCTGTTGACCTGTTGGTGCGATAGGCAAATTGATGGGGGTCCAGGGTAGTGGGCAGACAGGATTTCAGATGTGATAGAACCAGTCTCTCAAAGCACTTTGCAATGATGGGGTGAGTGCAACCGGACGGAAGTCAATCAGGCCCCTCGCAGTGGAATGCTTCGGCGCTGGCACGATGGTGATGATCTTGAAGCTTGTGGGGACGACTGCCTGGGCCAGGGACAGATTAAAAATGTCCGTGAAGACCCTGGCCAACTGCCCTGCACAGACTCTGAGCACGCGGCCAGGTATTCCACCTGGACCAGCTGCCTTCCGTATATTCACCCTGCGCAGGCTGGCGCAAACATCGGAGGTGGAAAGTGAGAGAGGCAGTTCACCAGGTGGGAGATCCGCTTTGAGGGTGATCTCTTTGTTCTCTCAGTCAAAGCAAGCGTAGAAGTAATTGAGCTCATCAGGGAGGGAAGCAGAGCTGGAAGGGGGCATGGTACTGCCACTGCTCAGCTCAGCTCTACATCGTGCCAATATCACATTGCTAATGTTAATAGCTAGAGGATAAGACGTGAGAGAATAGAACTAATTAAGTGTGACAGTGGGAAAGTGAGTATGGAACCGGAGGAGATAACAGATGTTCCTAATAAATACTTTGCTTCAGTTTTTCACTACGGAAAAGGATCTTGGCGATTGTAGGTATGACTTGTTCGTCCATCGTCGACGTCGATGAGGACCTCGACACCATTATGGTGTCAAGACTAGCGCGTGATTTGGATTTAATGAGGGAGAGTTGCGCAGCGTCAGCCTCACTCTCCCTTCCCAATTCCCATCTGGATCCAGTGGCAAGACAGAGTCGAGACGGCTGGAGGTGGGACTAGGCGCAGTGGATGACCAGGACGTCTTCTGTGTCTTGTCCTGCTCTACACGTTCCACGACGCTTGCAGAGACCACCTTCTTGACCGTTGGACCTTCCATCGGTCTTGTCTACTCAATTCGCCGGAGTCTGTCTTCAGATGCTGGGATAGACAACTCCCTATCACACCGAGGGTTTGAGACCCGTCGGCTACCCTCACCTGGTTTAGCCGGCTTCTCGAAGCAGTTGCCCGGGGTGTGGCCGCTGTCGCATGCAAACAGCTACGGAGAGCCGCAGGTGAGAGCTGAGTGCCAGGTGGGGACCAAAGGTGGATTAACCACCTTGAAAAGGACGCGACATGTTCCCCCACCAGAGGTGCTACCTCTCCCTGACACCCCATACACAACAGGCATGACTGGAGCCAACAGAAAATCTTCAGCATGTAGATATTAAGAAAGAGGATGTGCAGGAGCTTTTGGAAAGCATCAAGATGGATAAGTCGCCGGGACCGGATGAGATGTACCCCAGGCTACTGTGCGAGGTGAGGGAGGAGATCGCTGAGCCTCTGGCAATGATCTTTGCATCATCATTGGGGATGGGAGAGGTTCTGGAGGATTGGAGGGTTGCGGATGTTGTTCCATCATTCAAGAAAGGGAGTAGAGACAGCCCAGGAAATGATAGACTACTGAGTCTACTTCAGTGGTTGGAAACTTGATGGAGAAGTTCCTGACATGCGGGATTTATGAACATTTGGAGAGGCATAATATGATTAGGAATAATCTGCATGGCTTTGTCAAAGGCAGATCTGCCTTACGAGCCTGCTTGAATTTTTTGAGGAGGTGACTAAACACATTGATGAATGTAGAGCAGTAGATGTAGTGTATATGGATTTCAGCAAGTCATTTGACAAGCTACCCCTTACAGGGCGAATTGAGAAGGTAAGAAAGCCTGGGATCCAAGGGGAAATCGCTTTGGGGATCCAGAACTGGCTTGCCCACCGAAGGCAAAGTGTAGTTGTAGATGGGTCATATTCTGAATGCAGTCGGTCTCAAGTGGTGTGTCTCAGCGATCCGTTCCGGGATCCCAACTCTTCGTGAGTTTTATAGGAGACCTGGATTAAAAAGTGGAGGGATAGGTTAGTAACTTTGCTAATGACACAAAGGTTGGCGGTGTTGTGGATAGTGTAATACTGTCAGAGGTTACAGCAGGACATTGATTGGATGCAAAATGGGCTGAAAAATCGCAGATGGAGTTCAACCCAGAAAAGTTTGAGGTGGTTCATTTTGGTCGGTCAAATATGATGACAGAATATAGTATTAATGATAAGACTCTTGGCAGTGTGGAGGACCAGGGGGATCTTGGGTTCAGAGTCCATAGGACTTTTAAGGCTGCTGCGCGGGTTGACTCTGTGGTTAAGAAAGCATACGGTGCATTGGCCTTCATCAATCGTGGAATTGAGTTTAGGAGCCGAGAGGTAATGTTGCAGCTATATAGGACCATAGTCAGACCCCACTTGGAGTACTGTGCTCAGTTCTGGTCGCCTCACTACAGGAGGGTTCAGAGGAGATTTTCAAGTATGTTGCCTGGATTGGGGAGCATGCCTTATGAGAATAGGTTGAGTGAACTCGGCCTTTTTTCCTTGTAGCGACCGAGGGTGAAAGGTGACCTGATAGAGGTGTGTAGCCCCCGGTAAGCCTCAGGCTCGCTCAGCTCGCTTTCGTCTGGGGGAGCAGCCTTCAGCCCCGCGAAACTGGGTAATCAAGTTTGTGTAGATGCTGTGTTATGTACCCCACCTCGCCAAATAACAGACAGTGCACCATATGCGATTAAATGATTACACTCTATAACTCCTACTTTGACTATGTAGATAGTAAAGGTATAAATAAGAATTGTTTAACCGTTATTTTAAAAAAGAAAAAGGCGCCATTATTATTAACCAGTTTATGCACACGTCGTTGGAGCTCTTACAGAACCGGGTCACACTTCCTCCAGTCGATGTCCTCAGAACTCCGCCGACCCACGAATGGGACCACCCTCTGTGATCGACCAAACGCTCTACTCGAGTCTGTCCGTGTCTCCTCTCCTCGCCGAAGATCCTGGGCCTCGGACTCCCGCTGGGGGTCCGTTCCACCGCCCAGTTTACAGCATCGCGTCTCCTCTCTCTGTCCCCATCCGCCTTCTGCCCAAAGCCCGCGAACACAATAGCTTACAGACACACAGGAGAGAATAACATCTGTCCCAACTGGTTAGCAAATGAATACAATTCTCGTTATCAGTAATTATAACCCAAACAAACTGTTGGAAAGAGAAACACTGTCTCAGCAGTTACCATCACAGAGAACCCATTTGATTTTTAACATAACAAAGAAGCCATTTTATTAGCCTTAGCAATAATATTGTTACAGTGGGGTGCTGGGACTGGACCCAAATGCGAGACACAGACACTGAAGTACAAGGAACAGGACTTGATTAGAGCAGGGATGTGACAGGATTCAGACCAGGAGCAGGGACATAAAAGCAGACTTGGGCTACGGAAAGCGGGACCAGAACTAGGAAGCATGGACTGGGCGACAAGGCTTGGACTGAGAGCCCGAGACTGGACAAGGACACAGAACCTGGGTCTTGCCTCGGGCTCGGACCCCAGAACCAGGCAAGGACATGACATGGCTTCAGGACAGGACGTGGCTGGGGTCTAGAGGCTTGAGCTTGGAGACAGGCTGGGGTCTTGGGTCTCGAGCTTGGCTTGAGGCTGGGGTCTTGGGTCTCGAGCTTGGCTTGAGGCTGGGGTCTTGGGTCTCGAGCTTGGCTTGAGGCTGGGGTCTTGGGTCTCGAGCTTGGCTTGAGGCTGGGGTCTTGGGTCTCGAGCTTGGCTTGAGGCTGGGGTCTTGGGTCTCGAGCTTGGCTTGAGGCTGGGGTCTTCGGTCTCGAGCTTGGCTTGAGGCTGGGGTCTTCGGTCTCGAGCTTGGCTTGAGGCTGGGGTCTTCGGTCTCGAGCTTGGCTTGAGGCTGGGGTCTTCGGTCTCGAGCTTGGCTTGAGGCTGGGGTCTTCGGTCTCGAGCTTGGCTTGAGGCTGGGGTCTTCGGTCTCGAGCTTGGCTTGAGGCTGGGGTCTTCGGTCTCGAGCTTGGCTTGAGGCTGGGGTCTTCGGTCTCGAGCTTGGCTTGAGGCTGGGGTCTTCGGTCTCGAGCTTGGCTTGAGGCTGGGGTCTTCGATCTCGAGCTTGGGTTAAGGCTGGGGTCTTGGGTCTCGAGCTTGGTTTGGGATCCCCAAGGCTTGGGTTCTTGGAGCTTGGTTTGGGATCCTAGAGGTTGGGGTTCTTGGAGCCTGGCTGCGGGATCGTCGAGGCTTGGGGTCTTGGAGCTTGGCTGCGGGATCGTCGAGGCTTGGGTTCTTGGAGCTCAGAGACAGACTGGGAACCGAACATCAACATAGAGGCGGGACTTGTCCTAAGACAAGCCGGATTCATCTTTAACGCAACACTAACATGAGACAGGTCAGAAAATATACATAGAGCCAGGACTTAGCCTAAGCCAAGCCGGGACTCAACTTCATCTCCACATCAAGATGGGACAGGTCCCTCCGTCAGATAACAGCAGAACGGCCTGACTTACCCAACAGAGGAGAGGACAAGACAAGACAGATACCCCGCAGGACAACGGCAGAACAGCCTGACTTACCCCACGGAGGCGAAGACAAGAAGAGACAAACATCAAAGAACGACAGACAGTTCCATCTCTGCTCTGGGGAAGCTCCGAGTCTCAGTTCGGCCAGCAACCTGAGCTGGCTACGGAATCAGTCGGATCCCTACCTAGCTTGTGGTGGCTGGCAGCCACTCAGCTGGCCCAGGAAACAGCTGGATCCATACCGCAAAGACAGCTCCGACTACCAACAGCAAGGCTCCATGAAGCGATGGTTCCCCAACACGGCCTCAAGATGGCAAGTGGCCTCTCTAGCCTTCCACCGGCAGGTTGCTCGCAGGGGAACTGACGAGACAAACCAGCAGCCGACACTGAACCCCAAGGCTACTTATATTCCAAGCTCCAAGATGGGAATCAGGTGCCTATGCTTAACTCAATCAAACGAGGGACAGCTGGAAGACCCAGAGTCCTGAGTCCACGGACCGGACCGTGAACCGGAATGCGGACTTCATGGACCAGACCATGACAAACATAAAAGAAGAAACGCCTTACAGGTGTATAAGATAATAAGAGGCATTGATCGTGTAGATAGCCAGAGGTTTTTTTTTAGCAGGAATGGCTAACACGGGAGGACACAGTTTGAAGTGGCTTTGAAGTAGGTACAGAGCATATATCAGAGTTAAGTGTTTAACGCAGACACTGGTGAGTTCGTGGAATAGGCTGCCGGCGACGGTGGTGGAGGCGGATACGATAGGCTCTTTAAAGAGACTTCCGGAGAAGTATATGGATTTCAGAAAAATAGAGAGCTATAGGTAACTCAAGGTAATTTCTCAGGTAAGTAGTATACGTTCGGCACAGCATTGTGGGACGAGGGGCCTGCATTGTGCTGTCGGTTTTCTATGCTCTGTGTTTTCAAACACCATCTTTCGTTTAATTTATTTAGTTAGAGATAGATTGAGAAATAATGTGCAGCACGCGCGGCATCCTCAATTTAACCCTAACCTAATAGCAAGACAATTTATATTGTGTGTATCATGGGAAGGACGTACAATCTGCTTACAGAGGAAGCCAGCATTGAACTCCGATCTCTAATGTTCCCAGGTGGAAAAGTGTCACTCCGCGTGGAGCTCCGAACTGCAAACCCCACTGTCCACTTCCTCTTTCAGGTCTTTTAGAAAAAACTCAGAAATCGCGTGGTTACAGAACAGATCTCTTGGAAACGCTCCATCTGCAGTCCCTTCCTCTCTGGGTAAGACATTTCGAAATTATCTGTTCGCGTGATTTCAGAATTAACAGAGTCATTGTTCTGTTATTTATCACCTTTCTGATAGGCCAAGCACAATCTTGGCAAAAATACAGACAACGGTGTGAGCCGGAACTCTTTCCAGATCCTTTCTTGCAGGTTGAGTTCCTCCAACATTTTATGTGTGTTGCTCGAATTTCAAGCATTTGCAAATTTTCTCTTGTTTGTAATTAAGTATCCGTTGTTGTTTTTGCAATCCATCAAACTGTCCTTCTCACACTTTATTCATTATCTTTGTCCAGTGTCGGCATTGTTTCGGTACCGCCGAATATCACGTTGATACTGATCAGGTTAAGACCATATTGGTTCCCATTTCCCTTAATCCTGTCATTGGTTGTGGGGCTCAAAACATCATTGTCATCTCTCTCTCTCCCTCCCTCCCTCTCTCCCAGTCACAGGCAATGGTACTTTGTCGTCATTTATTAAACAGTTAAAATTCTGTTACCGGACAATACTTCAAAGTGACAGAGACGAGGAGACCCTACAGGTAGAGGAAGAACTGAAAAAGTTTATGAAGGAAAGGACAGACTATGCGGGGGCAGGAGTGGTTATTACAGAGGGAAATATGCTCCTTGATCAGGCAGTTTCATTGGAACCCGATAGAGTTGTATAAGACGATGACTATCGTGTGGATAGTGAGAGGCTTTTTTTTCCAGGGCTGAAATCGGTAACACGAGAGGGCACAGTTTTAAGGTTCTTGGAAGTAGGCAAATAGGAATTGTCAGGGGTAAGTTTTTATTTACGTAGAGAATGGTGAGAGCGTGGAATGGATTGGCAGTGACTGTGGTTGAGGCGCATACGATAGGGTATTTTGAGAGACAACTGGGTAGGTACATGGAGCTTAGAATAATAAATAATAGAGGGCTATCGGGAAACCTAGGTAACTTCTAAGGTAAGGTCATGTTCGGCACAGCTTTGGGGGCCGAAGGGCCTGTAGGTTTTCTATGTTTCTATAACAGGGAAGGAGGGACAACAAGTTCGCCTCAAGGTAACACTCACAACACGCTGGAGGAACTCAGCAGGTCGGGCAGCATCCATGGAAAAGATCGGTCGACGTTTCGGGCCGGAACCCTTCATCAGGACTGTAGGGGGAGGGGTCAGAGGCCCTATGAAGAAGGTGGGGGGAGAGTGGGAAGGAGAAGGCTGGTAGGTTCCAGGTGAAAAACCGGTAAGGGGAAAGATAAAGGGGTAGGGGTGGGGAGGCAGGGAGGTGATAGGCAGGAAAGGTGAAGAAAGAATAGGGGAAAACACAATGGGTAGTAGAAGGAGGCGGAACCATGAGGGAGGTGATAGGCAGCTGAGGGAGGGGGCAGAGTAAAATAGGGATAGGGGAAGGGAGGGGGAGGGAATTACCGGAAGTTGGAGAATTCTATGTTCATACCAAGGGGCTGCAGACTACCTAGACGGTATATGAGGTGTTGCTCCTCCAAACTGAATTTAGCCTCATCATGGCAGTAGAGGAGGCCATGTATGGACCTATCTGAATGGGAGTGGGAAGCAGAGTTGAAGTGGGTGGCTACTGGGAGATATGTCACTCTGCCCCCTCCCCTGCTGCCTATCACCTCCCTCATGGTTCTGCCTCCTTCTACTACCCATTGTGTTTTCCTCTATTCCTTCTTCACCTTTCCTGCCTATCCCCTCCCTGCTTCCCCTCCCCCACTCCTTTATCTTTCCCCTTACTGGTTTTTCACCTGGAACCTACCAGCCTTCCCACCCTCCCCCTACCTTCTTCATAGGGCCTCTGCCCCTTCCCTCTACCGTCCTGACGAAGGGTTCCGGCCCGAAACGTCGATTGATCTTTTCTACGGATGCTGCCCGACCTGCTGATTTCCTCCAGCGTGTTGTCAGTGCTGCTTTGACCCCATCATCTGCAGAGTATTTTGTGTTTTCGCCTCAAGCTAAAATTTAATTGGGGCGGGAGGTGAGATGCAAAGGGGATTTCTCTGGTGTGTTGAGGCCAGCGATGCCTTTGGGATAGGCTGTACACAGTTGTTTTGTAAGTCTAAGTCAACACACAAAAAATGCTGGAAAACTCAGCAGACCAGGCAGCAACTATTGAACAAAAATCTGTCGCTGTTTCGTGCCGACAGCCTGCATCATGACTGATTTTGTATGTGCTGTTTTGTATTGAGGGCATCTGAAGACTTTTTCCTGTTTGTTTTGTAACTCTGTTCATCACATTGTTTCCAATTATCCACAAGTGGGGAAACAGAACAAGGAGCATGAAAGCAGCTGAAACGTCATGCTGTACATTATTTATATCTAACGATCAATGAGTTTCAAAATCCATTTAAGTGGGTATTTCACCGCATTCTTTAGTTCCTCTCGGAATTTGCTCTGAGTCAGGGCGTAAATACACATGTTGGTGCAGGAACTGAGAACCTGAAGCATTTCCGCTGTCTCTTCTGTGATGTAATGGGGATCAGTGACAGAATAATAAACATCATTCATTGAAATCCGTTGATAGATGTAAAATGCCAGCTGTGTTACCCAGAACAATATGAAACTACCGGTTATGCTAAAGAGCAAAACGATGGATTTGTGTCGGTTCTCCATCTCCCGGTCCTTGTCATTCTCTCCACTCTTTTGTCCCCGGAGCCTCCTGCGGGCTTGACTGGCCGCTAGAATCCGCCTGACAGTCAGAATATTGAACAGCAAAATCAGAAAGAATGGAACACAAGGAGTTAACATTCGGTGGAACATCGTAAAAGCCACCCACGAGGGAGAGTTCTTGTTGCTCGATGTAAGAATACAATCCCAGGGAACACCATCAATTATTTCTCCAGGTTCGTATACAAAGTACCATGGGACACTCTCGAAACAGGCCAGCACACTCACTGTCCCGATAACCACAGCCACCGTTCTCTCGGTGCAATATTTTGATTTCAGATTCTCACAGCAAGTAGCCAAAAATCGATCGACGGTGAAAGCGACAGTCAGCCGGACTGAGGTCGCAGTGCTCGCGAAAATCAACCATAGATGGAGTCTGCACACAGGAGTGATGAGCAGGAATGATCGGGGAAAATAAATTGAACCAGTCCACCTGAGCAGCGGATCCGAGATCACGACCAGGAGACCGGCCGCTGCCGTTCCCACCAGGTAGCGCGTGACACATTTAGTGAGACCGCACTTCCCCCGGGACACGATCGCAATCGCCACCAAGTTCGCTGGAAGAGAGACAACAACCCAATGCAACAGTTTGAGGCGATCCAGTAATATTTCCATTTTGTTGGATTTACAGGTAGAAAGATCGAGAGAGGGCACAGAGTTGGCGTGCAGGGAGAACGAGTGTACACAGAAAAGGCCAATTTACTCTGAATACCAATTCCCTACTGGCGATCGAAATGCGAAGTAGCAGCGGATAGTTAAAACTGGGTAACTACCTCCTCAGGGTCAATACTGGAGGGAACATTTTCTGCTAGTGCCTTCCGCATCTCGTTTGGATAAAATGAATAAATCCGGAAGCTGATGTCGAGATCATCAACATTTCTGGCGCTCCCGGTCAGCGACAGAACAGCCGAAGGACGCAACAAAAACAGAAACTGCTGGAAACGCTCATCCAGACAAAACAGAATACAGTGAAAGGGTCTTTCCTCAGATCTGTTGTCAGAGAGATGTTAACTGGTTTCTTTGTCCATACAAGCTGTCTAAGTGTATTACTTCCAGAATTCCCCGTGTGTTTCCTATTTCCCCATTTGCCACCTCACCGACTTCACAACAGCTCATTTGACTGATTCCGAAAGATACAGCGCAGTCTGACACAACCTCACAGTCAGACGTGACGCGTCCCACTGATTCCATCACAGGGAAGCCGGGTAGAGGAATTCAATGTCCCGCAGTAAGCTGGGCTCTCTAGTCCTATGTATGTAACTGTGTCAGATGTAGCCGCAATACAATACATTTAACAGTACGGGTACCATGAAGCAACACGTCCATGGCGGTAATTGCTCAGCAACGACTTCATTGTGTTGTCATCAACTCCTACACATTCAGCCATAACGTACACGTTTATTGAAAATGCACAAGTTTCATGCTGCAACATGGAGCTCCTTACATTTGCTGTGGTGGTACTACCAGCGATGGGTTGATTGTTACACCTAAGTCAGACAACCGCTCGCATACAAATGCAAACAATCAATTGGTATAATTTCCGCTGACTGTATAAACAGAATATTCCCCAAGACAGTGCAATTGCTACAAGACAAAAAGCAGAGGCCCGAACATCATATTATTGAAAAAAATGCTGCCCAACCCATTAAATTCCACAGTTGTTGGGCGATTTGCTAAATTTCTGCAGCGGTTTGTTTCCAGATGCAAATCCCGGAACCTACAGTCCCATTGTTTCCATTCCATTCCGGAAATGCGAGATGCCTAGGACTGGAAATGCGGCAGTGGACACCAGCCACAGAAACGATTAGAAATCTGAATTAAAATGTAATTCCCACCTACAGCAGCTGACACTACGGTTTACCAGGAATTCCAAAGGCTGAAACAAAAGGGTAATAAACTTCTCGTACCCGCCAGATGACTGGATACACCATTTCTTTACAATCTGTGACTTCTCTTACCCCCGAATTCACTGCTCCGGCAGACACGCTGAGCTGATACATACAAAACGGCCGTGATTTATACAAACGATCACTCTCCAGAGACATGGTTGTACCTCTCACTAACTTTCTTTGTTACAGTTACTTGAACAAACACTTAATTTAATACCATTGTCTCTGATGTAAATACTCGCCCGATTGAAGGCAAATACATCAACATTCTTGTCCGTTACCTCAGCAGCGACTCACATGGTGGAAGTAAAGCCGGAGCTCTAATTACAAAGGCTGAGGTTTGTCAAGGTGCGGCCAGGATTTTGGATTTCAAGTTCTTTTTATTAAAAATTATTTATCTGTAAGTGGATTTCACGAACACCGACCGACCATTCACATCTAACCCTACAGTTTCCCATTTTGTACTATCCTTCATCTTCCTCCTGGCCGGGATCAAAAAGACAGACAGACAGACAGACAGACAGACACACACACACACACACACACACAACACATACACATACCCACACCCCCACCACACACACACAGAAACACACACACATACCCCCACCCCCCCACACACACACAAACACACACACACATACCCCCCCCCACACACACACACAAACACACACACACATACCCACACCCCCACCACACACGCACACACACACACACACACACACACACACACACATACCCCCCCCCCCACACACACACATAGAATTACAAATATGAACAGAGATACAATAGAAAGAACAGGTCGGGCTTGTCCATAGAGTCTGCTTTGGTGGACATTATGAACAGGAAGGGGTGGAATACCTCTACTGGATGTTTTTATAGGTCACCTAAGTGTAACAGGGACATCGAAGAACAGATAGGGGGACAGATTCTGGAAAGGTCTAATAACAAGGATGTCGTGGTGGGAGATTGAAATTTCACAAATATCGTTCCTAGAACGAGGTGTTTAGATAAGGTGGAGTTTGTTAGGTGTGTTCAAGAAGGGTTCATGACACAATATGCAGATAAGCTTACGAGAGGAGAGGTTGTACTTGATCTGGTACATGGAAATGAACTTGGCCACGTGTCAGATCTCTCAGTGGGAGAGCATTTTGGAGATAGTGATCACGTTTCTATCTCCTTTACCATAGCATCGGAGAGGGATAGGAACAGACAAGCAATGAAATCTTTTATTTGGAGTAAGGGGAAATATGAGACTATTAGGCAAAAACTTGTAAGCATAAACTGGAAACAGATGTTCTCAGGGAAACGTTCAGAAAAAAAATGTGACAAATTTTCAGGGGACATTTGCGCGGAGTTCTGCAAAGGTACGTTCCAATAACACAGGGAAAGGTTGGTAGGGTACGGGAACCGTGGTGTACAAAGGCTGTTGTAAATCTAGTCAAGAAGAAAAGAATAGCTTACGAAAGGTTCTAAAAACTAGGTAATGATTGCGATCTAGAAGATTATAATGCTAGCAGGAGTGAGCTGAAGAAAGAAATTAGGAGAGCCAGAAGGGGCCAACAGAATGCCTTGGCGAGCAGGATTAAGGAAAACCACGAGGCATTCTACAAGTATGTGAAGAGCAAGAGGATAAGATGTGAGAAAATAAAACCCATCAAGTGTGACAGTGGAAAAGTGTGTATGGAACCGGAGGAGGTAGCAGGGGTACGTAATGAATATCAATCTTGGCGATTGCAGGGATGAGTTTGTAGATATTAACAAACAGATGTGTTGGAGCTTTTGGAAAACATCAAGTTGGATAAGTCACCGGGACCGGATGAGATGTACCCCAGGCTACTGTGCGAAGCGAGGGAGGAGATTGCTGAGCTTCTGATGATGATCTTTGCATCATCAATTGGGACGGGAGAGGTTCCAGAGGATTGTAAGGTTGTGGATGTTTTTCCATTATTTATTCTTTTACTTTCTTCTTACTTTTTAATTTACGTTATTTTTTGTATTTTTTCTCACGGTAACACGTCGAAGCTGCACCCTCTCTAATATGCTGGCAGAGAGAGTTTTATTTGGGTTTTCTTTAGCGCTGGAAATGGATACATACCGACACGCGGGACGGAAGCAGGGTCGCATTGTGTATTCCACGGACCAGCAAATTCCGGTCGGCTTAGCGAACAGAGCGGCAGACACCGCTGCTGAAATCCGGAGGAAAACACACAGAGGGGGATCACAAAGCCGAGGAAAGAGGACCGGGTCGAGACAACAGAGATTTTTGGAGAAGAGGAGTTCGGCGGGTAATACTTCCGCCTGACCGGAAGTGCACCGAGAGCGGTAAGCCGCATGAAGGCATGGGGTGCTTACTGTTCTGGTTAACAACAGATGGTGCAATCCGGGTCATATTACGATCGAGGAACGTGTTTGCAGACTGGATATTGAACTTTTTACTGTTGGACTTCGGCCACATTCCAGCGTGATACAACACTGCGCGGCACGGGAGGTCGTTCCTGCCTGTGGCCATCGAACGTGCAGCTCCTCCCATGGAGGGTCAGACACCCTGAGCCAATAGACTGGTCCTGGACTTATTTTCCATCTGGCATAGTTTGCATTTTGTTGTTTGATTGTTGGGGGTTTTTGTATTGCTATATTTACGCTCTATTCTTGGTTGGTGCGGCTGTAACGAAACCAAATTTCCCTCGGGATTAATAAAGTATATCTATCTATCTATCTATTTAAGAAAGGGAGTAGGGATAGCCCAGGAAAATATAGGCCAGTGAGTCTTACTTCAGTGGTTGGTAAGTTGATGGAGAAGATCCTGAAAGGCAGGATTTATGAACATTTAGAGAGCCATAATATGATTAGGAATAGTCAGCATAGCTTTGTCAAAAGGCAGGTTGTGCCTTACGAGCCTGATTGATTTTTTTGACGATGTGACTAAACACATTGACGAAGGAAGAGCAGTAGATGTAGTGTATATGGATTTCAGCAAGGCATTTGATAAGGTGCCCCATGCAAGTCTTATTGAGAAAGTAAGGGGGCATGGGATACAAGGGGACATTGTTTTGTGGATCCAGGACTGGCTTGCCCACAGAAGGCAAAGAGTGTTTGCAGACAGATCATATTCTGCATGGAGGTCAGTGACTAGTGGTGTGCCTCAGGGATCTGTTCTGGGAACCCTACTCTACGTGATTTTTATAAATGACCTGGATGAGGAAGTGGAGGGATGGGTTAGTAAATTTGCTGATGACACAAAAGTTGGAGGTGTTGTGGATAGTGTGGAGGGCTGTCAGAGGTTACAGCGGGACATCGATAGGTTGTAAAACTGGGCTGAGAAGTGGCAGAGGGTGTTCAACACAGGTAGGTGTGAGGTGGGCAAGTCAAATATGTTGGCGGAATACAATATTAATGGTAAGACTCTTGGCAGTGTGGAAGATCAGAAGGATCTTAGGGTCCAAGTCCATAGGACACTTAAAGCTGCTACACAGGCTAACTCTGTGGTTTAGAAAAGATAGAGGGCATTGGCCTTTATCAATCGTGGGATTGAGTTTAAGATCCAAGAGGTAATGTTGCAGCTATATGGGACCCTGATCAGACCCCACTTGGAGTACTGTTCTCAATTCTGGTCGCCTCACTACAGGAAGGACGTGGAAGTCATAGAAAGGGTGCAGAGGAGATTTACAAGGATGTTGCCTGGATTGGAGAGCATGCCTTGTGAGAATAGGTTGAGTGAACTCGGTCTTTTCTCCTTGGAGCGACGGAGGATGAGAGGTGACCTGATAGAGGTGTATAAGATGATGAGAGGCATTAATCAGGTGGATAGTCAGAGGCTTTTCCCCAGGGCTGAAATGGCTAGCATGAGAGGGCACAATTTTAAGGTGCATTGAAGTAGGTACAGGGGAGATGACAGGGATAAGTTTTTTTTTACATGGAGAGTGGTGAGTGTGTGGAATGAGCTGCCGGCGACGGTGGAGTAGGCGGCTACGACAGGGTCTTTTTACAGACTCCTGGACAGGTGCACGGAGGTCAGAAAAATAGAGGGCTAACCCTAGGTAACTTAAGGTAGGGATATGTTCGGCATAGCTTTGTAGGCCGAAAGGCCTGTATTGTGCTCTAGGTTTTCTATGGTTCTATGTTTTTAACCCTAATGCTGAAATACAAAAACGAGAAAATCTGCGGATGCTGGAAGTCCATGGCAGCACAAACAAAGTACTGAAAAATCTCTGCCGAGCTCTTACAGAATACTGTATACTATTGATTTTAGAGACTTTTACGAATATCTCAAATCTGCCGGAAGTCAAACAAAAATTGTAATGAAATGTTTCTATCTGCAAACGAATGGGCGGATCCGTTAAATAATGATAAAAATAATACTCTAAATTGGGAGATGAGTAGAAGCAGGAGGCTGCAAGTGAAGAACGATAAGCGTCAGATATGTGAGATAGAGAGACCGAGAGAAAGAGTGAGAGATACAGAGACACATATAAAAATAGAAAAGGGGGAGAGAGAGAAAGAGAGAGAGAGAGAGAGAGACAGAGAGAGAGAGAGAGAGAGAGAGAGAGAGAGAGAGAGAGAGAGATAACAAGTAGGCAGAAAAACAGCCAGAGGCAGATGTATAGGTTTGTAATTTTCCTCTTCTTTGTCCTCGTCTCTGGTACAGTGGATGAACATCGGGGTGATTCCATACATGTCAGACACCTGTAGTGTGTAAGAGTTCAAGAGCCATTCCGTACCTGTCGGTCCCTGGTTCAACGTGAGAGAGTGGGTTTCAAACTATACCTGTCAGCGTCTGGCATAGTGTGAGAGTGTGGGGTTCATTCTGTACTTGCTAGGCTCTAGTATGGTGTGAGAGTGAGCATTTCATTTTGTATACGTCAGCATCTTGTACAGTGTGTGAGTGTGGGGTTCAATCTGTATATTTCCGCTCTGATATAGCGTGAGAGTGAAGGAATCATACCTTTTTTTGCATTTTGTCATTGTATTGTCACGGCATTGAATTACTGTGTATAATTAACTTCATTTTTTATTCAAACGACTTTTTTGCATAGCTATATTAAGCTACCTTCAGATAATACTTGAATTCATATACACGGTGACAGAACGATGCTGGCTATGTTGGATCAGTATTACAAAAGTGATTGAGTCCAAAAAGGACAACTAGCCTACAATGTCATTGTTCACATCTAATTATTAATGGACACTATTGTATTCACTTCCATTGTTCTCGGGACATCTATTGAAAACATTACTTGCATAAGGTTCAATAATATTCAGTTAAACTATTAGAATGCAGAATAAAGCATAACCTCTGAAGAGAAAGAAAGATGATAAGGTGCAAGATCGTAAGGAGGTAGATTGTAAGGCCAAGTATCCATCATATAATATTAATCTATAATAATGCATTGTCATTAAAACTGGTGATAAGTGTTTCCGTAATCATTCCCGTACCTTTGCAATTTTTCCCCAAAAGGGAGACGTGAGCGTAGATTTGAGTATTTTTCAGACAGCTGAAGCAGATATTTGACAAATAAAGGGGTAAACGTTTCCAGCAGGTATATCGGGATATGGAATTCTGTTCTTATGAATTGATGCCTAACATTGAAAGTAGAAGTGCGCTTGTGTATCACATCCTCTTAATTTAATGTTGCTGTGTCTTCATGTCCCTTTAGTATAATGGCCAGGTCTGTACACAGCGCTTCAAGTTTGTTCAGGCTTGTTTTCCTATAGATCCAGCAGAGCTACCTGCTCTGGCATTCAGAACATTCACCCAACAAAGCCTTATCTCTATTCACCTGCTAAGTGTCCGACTGAACAAAGAACCTAGCTTCAGAGATCTGTCCACGCGCATTCCAGGATCCCTCTGGTCCACCATTTTTTCTTTACATTCCACCATTTGATAAGTATCTCCTGGCCTTACGTAGACATTTTGCCTGCATCGCCTCCCTCGTGCATAGTCATGTACCCTCCAGATTTAAAACAGAAAGTTTGTCGTTATACATATATCTGTGACCTTCATCACTTTTTATATCTCAAACATCACCCATATCCTCCTCCCCTTTAAGAACAAAGTAACACAAGACAAATACTGCACGAATATTAATTTATATCTTATCAGAAATGTAGAACAATATTATTCGGAATGAAATATTTATCACGGTGATGGTGAAAATGTAATTTAGCCCCTGTCATTTGCCCTGTTTCAGGTGGTGTTGCAAGATTACTGAATTCCGCCATAGTGCTTGACGATTAGGCAGAAGCTGCGAACTCCTGTGACTGTGGATAGATGTACCCTGTGATCATCAAAGCAGCGTGTTTTCGTCATTTCTACATGTTGCATGGGGCACCTGTTGCCAATGTAACATGATCCCTCTGGACTCTCCACAACGAAGTTTCTGTTCCAAGAGGACTCAGCAGAAACCAGGTATAATTCTGTTTACTGAGAGCTTCTTCCCAAATCCAGTGCAGGGTACAATGGCAAAATCTCCCTCTGTGAGTTAAATCGCACTTCCGGTAAACTACTACCACCCAGCCATAGTGGAGTAATTCCACTGGTCGCGGGATTGCTAAGAGTTGCTCCCCCGGCTCTGGCTGCTCCACATACAAGAGCAAACCTTGCTTTCTAACCGTGACCTAGGGCTCAGTCTCAAAAGGACACGACTGCCATGGATATCGCTCTGACTCTGACGACGGTATCTTCCCTATCACCCTTCGCCTCTTTCCTCCTGCTGTCACGCATGAACCCAAGGGACAGTAAACCACAGATAATGAACTTGCCACCCACCTGGTCTATGGTCTGTGGAACGAAACCAGTGCAATCATTTTCATTCCCAGCAGCCAACACGGCCTGTGACATGTTGTCCGAGATCTTCCGTGTCCCAGCATAGCAGCTTTTATGGAAGGCTTTCAGTCAGTCAGCCGGAGTCCAATGGCACGATCGGTGACTTTTGTCTGTATCCGCGCCTACGAATACCTTTAAGTTCAAAACGAGAAAAAGAGTGGTTGTAAACGGGTCATATTCTGCATGGAGGTCGGTGACCAGTGGTGTGCCTCAGCGATCTGTTCTGGGACCCCTTCTCTTTGTGATTTTTATAAATGTCCTGGATAAGGAAGTGAGGGATGGGTTAGTAAATTTGCTGACGACACAAAGGTTGGGGATGTTGTGGATAGTGTGGAGGGCTGTCAGAGGTTACAGTGGGACATTGATAGGATGCAAAACTGGGCTGAGAAGTGGCAGGTGGAGTTCAACCCAGATGAGTGTGAGGTGGTTCATTTTGGTAGGTCAAATATGATGGCAGAATATAGCATTAATGGTAAGACTCTTGGCAGTGTGGAGGATCATAGGTATCTTGGGGTCCGAGTACATAGAACATTCCAAACTGCTACGCAGGTTGACTCTGTGGTTAAGAAGGCATATGGTGCATTGGCCTTCATCCACCGTGGGATCGAGTTTAAGAGCCAAGAGGTTATGTTGCAGCTATATAGGACCCTGGTCAGACCCCACTTGGAGTACTGTGCTCAGTTCTGGTCGCCTCACTACAGGAAGGATGTGGAAACCGTTGAAATGGTGCAGAGGAGATTGACAAGGCTGTTGCCTGGATTGGGGAGCATGCCTTGTGAGAATAGGTTGACTAAAATCGGCTTTTTCTTCTTGGGGCGACGGAGGTTGACAGGTGATCTGATAAGGGTCATTGATCGTGTGGATAGTCAGAGGTTTTTTCATGGGTTGAAATGGCTAGCACGAGAGGGCACAGTTTTAACGTGTTTCGATGTAAGTACAGAGGAGATGTCAGGGGAATTTTTTTTTAAGCAGGGAGTGGTGAGTGCGTAGAATGGGCTGCCGGGGACGGTGCTGGGGGCGGATACGATAGGTTCTTTTAAGAGGCTGCTGGATAGGTATATGGAGTTTAGAAAATTAGTGGGCTATGAGTAATCCGAGGTAACTTCTGATGAAAGTACATGTCCGGTACAGTATTTGGGGCCGAAGGGCCTGTATTGCGCTTTCTGAATCGAAGGGCCTATATTTCGCGTGGGATTTCTATGTTTCAATGTTTGTATCTATGCCTAAGCATCTTTTCAATATGTGCTCATTATCTCCCCGTCCAACTATGCTTAATTTATATTCCCAGCTTCTCGCCATTTGTGAGCTTGCAGATGCTACACGAACCGCACTTAGACTTGTCTCTGATGCAGATTGTGAACAACTGTTTCCAAAGCTCAGATTCCTTAATTGGCCCAAGAGTAAATATCTGCCACCTAGAAGAAACACAGCCACTCAGTCTCTTTCTAATCTCTGAAAAGCTTCTCAATCCATGTCAGCAAATTTACCCCTATCTGGTGTCCGTTCATTTTCGAATGGAAAAGAACATAGTAAATTACGCCTTATGTATATACAATCAATCTATTATATATATATATATATATATATATATATATATATATATCAGTTATATATGCAATGCTAAATATGTATATATATCTATTGTGTATGTTTTCATTTTGTTACTTATCGTATTGTGTTATTTTGTTATGTTTCATTTTATCCAGACTAACAGCGACTGTAATTCATTCTCGTTTACTCTTGTGTACTGGAAATAATATTGAATAATCTTGAATCTCAGCATTACAGTTTTTAAGAGACTTTTGGACAGTTGTATGGACAGGAGAGGTTTACAATTACAGGAATCCAACACAGAAAGTTGGGAGTAGATCATATCAGCCCCTTGGCCAGCATGGAAAATTTGGGCTGAATGTTGCATGCTGTATAGCTCATTGACTCTAATAGTTCAAATACTTACCTACTGGTTCGCCGTTTTCTTTTATATATTTTACCCCATGCACTGCAGCAATAAATTTATTTTCTTCTTTTCCTTCCTTTATTTTCAACCTTTTATAGATAGTTTGTCAATTCCCATTAAGCATTTACACACGAGGAATTCTGCAGATGCTGGAAATTCAAGCAACACACATCAAAGTTGCTGGTGAACGCATTGTTCACCTAAGGATTTACACAGGTTTGTGATTGCACCTTATTTACCCCGTTCCAGCATTCTCTCCACCCTATCTGTTCTGTAATATCAAGTTTATTCTTTCCCTGGATTCATAAATACTGGCGTTTAACTTGATACGCTCTCGGCTTTCCTGCGTTTCCCGAAGCGAAAGAACTTGGGAAAATGGGCAACGATATAATTCCACTATACCAACGGCATTCACTACTTCTACTATCGTGATTATTCTGTTACCAGAGAGTCTGAGTCTTTTTCAGCATCTGATCTCGTATTACAGTCCGGGAATGAAGATAATTTCAGTGTTAAATGCTTACCATTGAAGAGAAAAGACTCCGATTTCTTCTGATAGGAGTGGCATGAAGTTCTATTTATAGGTCATCAGCAATTGAGGCACAGCTTCCGGCTGCCGGCTGACTGGTCGTTGGGTAACTACTATTGTTCGGAGTGTGGGTACATCAATGTAACAGAGTGCACTCTACCCTGACAAGACGCAGTCACACTGCTTCCTGAGACCCTTTTATTTTCTCTCTCGTTGTAGTTACTCTAACCCTAATTCAGCACCCATACCATTTGAGCCGTTGGCTGAGTATTGCTTCCAGACCATCGCAATCTGTGAAATTTTAAATTCATTACATTAGAAGATGCAATACATTAGATTCACTGCGGAGTGGATGTTTTAATTAAGATCAAAACAGAGATAAGAACAACCGAGGTTTTCGTTGAGGGGATGATAAAATGCTGTGCCATTTCCGATGATGGCCCAGGGATGGATTTGTAAACGGACGATTATCATTCCTTCTATTTATTGTTTTAGCATGCGCACAGACCAGCCGTTGCTCAAGCTGAAACATTTAACCTGAAAACTGCGAGACGATTTACATGAAACACACAAAATGCTGCGGAAACTCAGCAGCCCAGAAAACACCTATTGGAAAGTGTACAGTGGATGGTTCGGACCGAGACCTTTCAGGAGGACTGGGAAAAAAAAGATAAAGAGTAGAGTTAAAAGTTGGGGGAAGGGGCGGAAAAAAGACAATGTGATAGGTGAAACCGGGAGGCGGAGAGGTAAAATAAAGAACAGTGAAGTTGATTGATTGACAAGACAAAGGGCTGCAGAAAGATGAATCTGACAGGAGGGGACTGAAGGCCATGGCAAATTATTCGAGTCGTTTCTTAGTGTTAAACAGTTTAAAGTTAAAGTACATTTATTGTACTGGACAAGAATGCTTTGGAAAGTGTTTCTTCCACAAAACTTTTTTTTTGGTGTTGCTTTGTTTTGATAGACCGTTTGAAGCTGAACAGAAATGCAACCACCTTACTTGTTGCACGAACGAAGTTGCGGAAACGGGAACATAGAACATAGAATAGTACAGCACAGTACAGGCCCTTTGGCACACAATGTTGTGCCAACCTTCAAACCCTGCCTCCCATATAAGCTCCCACCTTAAATTCCTCCATATACCTGTCTAGTAGTCTATTAAACTTCACTGGTGTATCTGCCTCCACCACTGATTCAGGCAGTGCATTCCACGCACCAACCACTCTCTGAGTGAAAAACCTTCCTCTAATATCCCCCTTGAACTTCCCACCACTTACCTTAAAGTCATGTCCTCTTGTATTGAGCAGTGGTGCCCTGGGGAAGAGGCGCTGGCTATCCACTCTATCTATTCCTCTTATTATCTTGTACACCTCTATCATGTCTCCTCTCATCCTCCTTCTCTCCAGAGTAAAGCCCTAGCTCCCTTAATCTCTGATCATAATGCATACTCTCTAAACCAGGCAGCATCCTGGTAAATCTCCTCTGTACCCTTTCCAATGCTTCCACACCCTTTCTATAGTGAGGTGACCAGAACTGGACACAGTACTCCAAGTGTGGCCTAACCAGAGTTTTATAGAGCTGCATCATTACATTGCGACTCTTAAACTCTATCCCTCGACTTATGAAAGCTAACACCCCATAAGCTTTCTTCACTACCCTATCCACCTGTGAGGCAACTTTCAGGGATCTGTGGACATGTACCCTCAGATCCCTCTGCTCCTCCACACTACCAAGTATCCTGCCATTTACTTTGTACTCTGCCTTGGAGTTTGTCCTTCCAAAGTGTACCACCTCACACTTCTCCGGGTTGAACTCCATCTGCCACTTCTCAGCCCACTTCTGCATCCTATCAATGTCTCTCTGCAATCTTTGACAATCCTCTACACTATCTACAACACCACCAACCTTTGTGTCGTTTGCAAACCTGCCAACCCACTCTTCATCCCCACGTCCAGGTCGTTAATAAAAATCACGAAAAGTAGAGGTCCCAGAACAGATCCTTGTGGGACACCACTAGTCACAATCCTCCAGTCTGAATGTACTCCCTCCACCACGACCCTCTGCCTTCTGCAGGCAAGGCAATTCTGAATCCACCTGGCCAAACTTCCCTGGATCCCATGCCTTCTGACTTTCTGAATAAGCCTACTGTGTGGAACCTTGTCAAACCTGCTCTGCTGGGGAGAAACTGACAGCGATGCAGGTGGATGCTTCCCTGGTATCATGGATTCTTGATTACCTGACTGGCAGACCACAGTACGTGTGCTTGCAACACTGTGTGTCCAACAGAGTGATCAGCAGCACTGGGGCTCCACTGGGGACTGTCTTGTCTCCCTTTCTCTTCACCATTTACACCTCAGACTTCAACTACTGCACAGAGTCTTGTCATCTTCAGAAGTGTTCGGATGACTCTGCCATAGTTGGATGCATCAGCAAGGGAAATGAGGTTGAGTACAGGGCTACGGTAGGAAACTTTGTCACATGGTGTGAGCAGAATTATCTGCAGCTTAATGTGAAAAAGTCTAAGGAGATGGTGGTAGACCTGGGGAGAGCTAAGGTACCGGTGACCCCTGTTTCCTCCAGGGGGTCAGTGTGGACATGGTGGAGGATTACAAATACCTGGGGATACGAACTGACAATAAACTGGACTGGTCTAAGAACACTGAGGCTGTCTACAAGAAGGGTCAGAGCCGTCTCTATTTCCTGAGAAGACTGAGGTCCTTTAACATCTGCCGGACGATGCTGAGGATACTCTACGAGTCTGTGGTGGCCAGTGCTGTCATGTTTGCTGTTGTGTGCTGGGGCAGCAGGCTGAGGGTAGCAGACACCAACAGAATCAACAAACTCATTTGTAAGGCCAGTGATGTTGTGGGGATGGAACTGGACTCTCTGACGGTGGTGTCTGAAAAGAGGATGCTGTCCAAGTTGCATGCCATCTTGGACAATGTCTCCCATCCACTACATAATGTACTGGGTGGGCACAGGAGTACATTCAGCCAAAGACACATTCCACCAAGATGCAGCACAGAGCGTCACAGGAAGTCATTCCTGCCTGTAGCCATCAAACTTTACAACTTCCCCCTTGGAGGGTCAGACACTCTGAGCCGATAGGCTGGTCCTGGACTTATTTCATAATTTACTGGCATAATTTACATATTACTAGTTAACTATTTCTTACTATTTTCTATTACTATTTATTATTTATGGTGCAACTGTAACGAAAACCAATTTCCCCCGGGATCAATAAAGTATGACTATGACTAAATGCATTACTAAAATCCATGTAGATCACATCCACTACACTACCCTCATCTATATGCCTGGTCACCTCCTCAAAGAACTCTATTAGGCTTGTTAGACACGATCTGCCCTTCACAAAGCCATGCTGACTGTCCCTGATCAGACCATGATTCTCTAAATGCCCACAGATCCTATCTCTAAGAATCTTTTCCAACAGCTTTCCCACCACAGACGTAAGGCTCACTGGTCTATAATTACCCAGACTATCCCTACTACCTTTTTCGAACAAGGGGACAACATTCACCTCCCTGCAATCCTCTGGTACCATTCCCGTGGACAACGAGGACATAAAGATCCTAGCCAGAGGCTCAGCAATCTCTTCTCTCACCTCGTGGAGCAGCCTGGGGAATATTCCGTCAGGCCCCAGGGACTTATCCGTCCTAATGTATTTTAACAACTCCAACACCTCCTCTCCCTTAATATCAACATGCTCCAGAACATCAACTTCACTCATATCGTCCTCACCATCATCAAGTTCCCTGTCATTGGTGAATACCGAAGAGAAGTATTCATTGAGGACCTCGCTCACTTCCACAGCCTCCAGGTACATCTTCCCACCTTTATCTCTAATCGGTCCTACCTTCACTCCTGTCATCCTTTTTTTCTTCACATAATTGAAGAATGCCTTGGGGTTTTCCTTTACCCTACTTGCCAAGGCCTTCTCATGCCCCCTTCTTGCTCTTCTCAGCCCCTTCTTAAGCTCCTTTCTTGCTTCCCTATATTCCTCAATAGACCCATCTGATCCTTGCTTCCTAAACCTCATGTATGCTGCCTTCTTCCACCTGACTAGATTTTCCACCTCACTTGTCACGCATGGTTCCTTCACCCTACCATTCTTTATCTTCCTCACCGGGACAAATTTATCCCTAACATCCTGCAAGAGATCTCTAAACATTTCCCTGCAGAAACATCATCCCAATTCACACCCGCAAGTTGTAGCCTTATTGCCTCATGATTTGCCCTTCCCCAATTAAAAATTTTCCTGTCCTCTCTGATTCTATCCTTTTCCATGATAATGCTAAAGGTCAGGGAGCAGTGGTTACTGTCCCCCAGATGCTCACCCACTGAGAGATCTGTGACCTGACCCGGTTCATTACCTTGTACTAGATCTAGTATGGCATTCTCCCTGGTCAGCCTGTCCACATACTGTGACAGGAATCCATCCTGGACACACTTAACAAACTCTGCCCCATCTGAACCCTTAGAACTAATCAGGTGCCAATCAATATTAGGGAAGTTAAAGTCACCCATGATAACAACCCTGTTATTTTTGCACCTTTCCAAAATCTGCCTCCCAATCTGCTCCTCTGTATCTCTGCTGCTACCAGGGGGCCTATAGAATACCCCCAGAAGAGTAACTTCTCCCTTCCTGTTCCTGGCTTCCACCCATATTGACTCAAAAGAGGATCCTGCTACATTACCCACCCTTTCTGTAGCCGTAATAGTATCCCTGACCAGTAATGCCACCCCTCCTCCCCTTTTTCCACCCTCTCTATCCGTTTTAAGGCAGTGAAATCCAGGAATATTGAGAATCCATTCCTGCCCTGGTGCCAGACAAGTCTCTGTAATGGCCACTACATCATAATTCCATGTATGTATCCAAGCTCTCAGTTCATCACCTTTGTTCCTGATGCTTCTTGCATTGAGGTACACACATTTCAGCCCTTCTACCTTACTTGTCTTTACACCGTTTATTCTGCTTCTCTTGCCTCAAAGCCTCTCTGTATGTTAGATCTGGCTTTACTCCATGCACTTCTTTCACTGCTCTATCGCTCTGGGTCCCATCCCCCTTGCACATCACTTACCATCATGATGAGGCTAAACTCAGGTTGGAGCAGCAACACCTCATATACCGTCTAGGTAGTCTCCAGCCCCTTGGTATGAATTCCCTCCCCCTCCCTTCCTCTATCCCTATGTCTGTAAATTGATAGACGCTATGTTGTTTAACTTTTTATGGAAAAACAAAGTTCGTTATATTAAAACAATCTGCTGTCATGAATAGTTATGACAAGGGGGGTCTAAATTTTCTTGATTTTGGCAGTCTTAATAATACTTTTAAAATTAATTGGATTAAACAAGTTTTACGTAATCCTACTTCTATATGGAATTGTATTCCTTCTTTTGGCTTTTCCCAGGTTGGTGGACTGAATTTGTTTCTTTTCTGTAATTAGAAAATAGAGGACACACTTCCTTTCTGTTTATCACAGTTTTATAAACAGATGCTTTTATCTTAGTCTTTGATTTACAAACACAATTTCAGTCCTCATAGTTATTTTATCTGGAATAACCACAACATAACATAAGAATAAATCTTTATTTCACAAGGGTTGGTTTCATAATAATATTTTGTTAGTTAAACAGTTATGTAATTCAAGCGGTACTTTATTCAGTTACACTAAATTTTTATCTACCTTTGAATTTCCTGTGACTCAAAAAGAATTTGCTGTTGTTCTGGATGCAATGCCCTCTGGTGTAATTATGTTGTTTAGAAATACATCATAATCGGTAGTTGAATTACCCAGCTTGGATCCATCCAGTACAGCTGTAGGAAAGATTTGTTTTCCTCCATCTTCTGAAAAAAACAATAAAGGTATTAGAACAACACACACAAAATGCTGGTGAAACACAGCAGGCCAGACAGCATCCATAGGAAGAGGTACAATCGACGTTTCAGGCCGAGACCCTTCGTCAGGACTAACTGAAAGAAGGGATAGTAAAAGATTTGAAAGTTGGAGGGGGAGGGGGAGATCCGAAATGATAGGAGAAGACAGGAGGGGGAGGGATGGAGCCAAGAGCTGGACAGTTGATTGGCAAAATGGATACAAGGCTGGAGAAGTGAGAGGATCATGGGACGGGAGGACTAGGGAGGAAGAAAGGGGGGAGGGGAGCACCAGAGGAAGATGGAGAGCAGGCAAGGAGTTATTGTGAGAGGGGCAGAGAAAGAAAAACGAGAGAGAGAGAAAAAGGAGGAAATAATAAATAAATATGGGATGGGGTAAAAAGCGGGGAGGGGCATTAATGGAAGTTAGAGAAGTCAATATTCCTGCCATCAGGTTGGAGGCTACCCAGACGGAATATAAGGTGTTGTTCCTCCAACCTGAGTGTGGCTTCGTCTTTACAGAAGAGGAGGCCGTGGATAGACATATCAGAATGGGAATGGGATGTGGAATTAAAATGTGTGGCCACTGGGAGATCCTGCTTCCTCTGGCGGACAGAGCGTAGGTGTTCAGCAAAACCGTCTCCCAGTCTGCGTCGCATTAGGGTTATATATACATAGAAGGCCGCACTGGGGGCACTGGACGCAGTATATCACACCAGCTGACTCACAGGTGAAGTGTCGCCTCACCTGGAAGGACTGTCTGGGGCCCTAAATGGTGGTGAGGGAGGAAGTGTAAGGGCATGTGTAGCACGTGTTCTGCTAACAAGGATAAGTGCCGGAACGGAGATTGGTGGGGAGGGATGGGGGGACGAAAGCATAAGGGAGTTGCGTATTATAATAAGAGGTATTAGAAGTTTGTTTCAAAAAGACATTACTTCTATTCCTACAGCTGTTAGTTTTTGGAATTGTCGCTTGGGGAATCTGAGGTGGAGGAGTATTTGGGGTTTATTTAATAAATTTTTATTGAGGAATAAAATTAAAGAAATTTCATTTATACATAGATTATATATAGATTAAAAATATACATAGATATTATCCAACCAATGTTTATTTTGACAAGGTTTAATTCTGATATTGAAACTAACTGTTCTTTTTGTGGTTTATATCCGAAGGATTTATTTCATCTGTTTTGGGATTCTGAATATGTCAGAACATTTTGGGTTGATGTTTGTCAATTTATAGATCAATATATTAATGTGGATTTTACTCTTTGCTTTGAAAATGTTTTATCTGGGTTTACTAATAATACCAAATCTCAATGAGATCATTTCTTTATCATAAATTTTTTGTTAATTTACAGCAAGTTTTATATCCATAAATGCAAATATAGCAATAAGTAACCTTCATTTATATTTTTTATGTCAGACTTCAAACTATACATTAATATTCTGAAAACTTCCCATAACCAGAAAGCTGTAAAGACTGTACAAATTTGTCAACGTTTCGGGTTATTTCTGTAAATGTCTTTGCCTTTTAGATATAGTTCCTTCTGTCCAATAGTATTTAGAGTGGGTTTTCTTTTTTATTTGTATATTTAAAGTTAATAGTTATATATTTGTTGCTGCTTATGTGTGATTTCCTGGCTTTGTTAGCATATGTTTAGTGTTTTTGTTTGTTTAATTTTAAAAGCCACCGAAAGATCCAGCGATGCGCATGCGCCGCAGAAATGCCGGCGGCTCCAGCGCTCATCAGCAGAAAACAAGGCGGGGCCCAGGTACGGACCGTGGGGCTGAGAAAGAGGGAACGGACCGGGCCTGTCTTGGGATGTAGGACCCGCGCGGCAGGAGCGCACAGTAATAACCCGTCAATCGCGTTTCAGACGCCGATGATTTATACCCGCCCGGAGACCCCTCCTACCTGCGGCCGAACCGCCTGAGCCTCTCGTCTACTGAGCGCATGCGCGATATTTGGCCTAGCCTCAGACCTCTGCGCATGCGCATGTGAGCAAACAGGCGAAAATCTGCTGATGCCCAAAAACCAAAGCAACGCAGGGAAAATGCTGGAGGAAGGTCAGAGGGGCAGACAGCAACTTTGGAGAGGAGTGAACAGTCAGCGTTTTTAGAACAAGATCCTTCTTCAGGACTGGAAAGGAAGGGTGGAAGTAAAAATGTGGAGAGAGGTGATGTGATAGGGTAAACCGGGAGAGGGTGAGGGGTGAAGTAAAGAGCTGAGAAGTTGATTGGTGAGAGAGATGAAGGACTGGAGAATAATATTAATAATAATAATAATAAATACTTTGTTGAGCCCGAGTGGGAAATTCATTCGCTTCAGCTGCATTTAGCACATTTACACATTTTGCAGCGTGCAATCTTTGCTAAAAATAAAATAGAGAATAATAATATACACAATAATAATGTCCGAATGTGCAATAATAATGAATGAAACAATAATGCAGAGACTATAGATCTATGCTGTGTGTTCACCTGTCGCAGAAAGATGAACTGTTGCCTTTGGTAAGAAAGATGTTCTGTTGCGATCCTGGTGTCAGCGGAGTTCAGTGAGTCTGTTTGAAAGGGGTCGGGGGCTTTGCTGCCTATTCAGTAGGTCATAGAGAGGATGTGACAGAATATTCATAATCGATGACAGTTTTTTTAGTGACCTCCACTCCACCACTAACTCGAAAGACCCCAGTTTTGGCCAAGGGTGGATCCAGCCTTTTTGATGAGTTTATTTTGTCTTTTTGCATCACAGCACCAATGCTGCTTTCCCAACAGAAAACAGCAAAGAAGACAGCACTCGCTGCAACAGGTTGGTACAAGATCTGCACCAACCTTCCTCACACATTCAAGGATATCCACTTCCTTAGAAAATACAGTCTGCTCACCCCCTTCTTTTAAACAGTCTTGGTGTTGGTTTTCCAGTTATGTTTATTGCCAAGGTGAACCCCTAAGTAAGCGTACTCCTCCAACACAATAACCTCTTCCTCCAGAATCTATACGGGACTCGTCACAGTCCTCTTCCTCCTAAAATCAATCACCATGTCCCTTGTTTTGGCCATATTTAGGAGCAGGTGATTCCTCCCTCACTATTCCTCAAACCTGTCCACTGGTGCTCCGTGCTCCGACTCCTGCCTATCTCTGATGCACCCAACTACCGCAGAGTCATCAGAGAACTTCTGCAAGTGGCAAGACTCAGAGTTGCACTGAAAGTTTGAGGTGTAGAGTGTGAACAGAAACGGAGACAGGACAGTCCCTCGTGCGGCTTCAGTGTCATTTATATCCACCTCAGGCTGAGAACTATCCAGCCATAAAAACTGGGGTCCATCTGTCCGGAAGGCAATAATCCAGGAGAAAGTGAATTTGTCTACGCCCATCCTTTGCAGATTCTTGCTCTGAAGACGTGGCTGGATTGAATTGAAGGCACTAGCGAAATCAGAAAAAAATGTGATTCTCACAATGCCATGATTATCACCCCAGTGGGATTGAGCTCACTGCAACAGGTAGATGATGGTAGCATCCACTCCCTCATGAGGTTGGTAGGCAAACTGTAGAGGGTCAAAGGTAATTCAGGACCAGCCGCTCCATCACATTCATCACAGGAGATGTGAGGGCAATTGATCTGTAGTCATTAAGTCCGGATGGAGTGGCCTTATTGGGTAAAGGAAACAAGCAGAAAGTCTTCCACAGCACCGATATCTTTCCCTGACTCAGTCTGAGATTGCAAAAGCGCTGCAAAATACCAGAGAGCAGGCTTCAGTGCTGGGGCTGATACTGACAGGGTTAGCAGATGTAGTCTGTCCGGCTGTCTCCTACCCTGACCTGCAGTCACTGTCAGAGGGGACACTCCAAGCTACTCACACTCTAAGATGGGGCAGCGCTAGTGGCAGCTTGTTGCAGCAGCTGCTGCTGTTTGCCATTTTTCATTTTATTTTATACTATTTTTATGTTTTATGTGTGTCATTCCGGATTATTCTGTGCCAGGACCATTTGTGACTGTGACCGTGTGTGTGGATGTCGTGCCTGGATGCTTGAGTTGTGCCCAGGTAGGAGATTAGGTATTCCTCCTCCGAACAGTGTTGAGCCTTGCTCTAACAGTCTGATACCAGAGGTCACCATTAAAACTAAAGCTGTTTCAGCTGTCTTTAATCCATTGACGAGCTTTACAGAATTTTGACAGCGCGGAAAAGGCAAAGGGTTTGTGTGTGGGAATGTCAAACACAACAGCTCGTCAGTTCTGCTGTGTCTGTCAGTTCACCAGGACTGGAATGCCTTCAGTCCTCGAACGTGGAGGAGGAGATGCTGGAGAAGACAGCACCCCAGTTGTGACAAGGAGAACCCGAATATGTGTACACGTCCGTGATCTGAACTGATGAACGGCCCGTCAGTTGGTAGCGGTGGAACGTCATTCGTGGGCTCACATTTTAGAAGGGATGCACTGCACTATTGTACCTGCATGTACACCAGCAAGTTCACACTTGGGAGAGGCCGTTCATCCGGTCCGGGTGTGACAAAGGATTCATCCAAACATCCGATCTGCAGAAATACGAGGGCAGTCACACTGGGGAGAGCCCGTTCGCCAGCTCCGAGGGTGGGAAGCAGTCAGTTACCTGAGCTACTGAAACAACAGCTACTTCACGCAGGGGAGCAGTTGTACACCTGTTCAGAGTGTGGGAAGAGTTTCATTCAGGTAAACCGCCCTGAGAGGCTCCAACGTGTTCACAATAAGAAGAGGGCACACTTCTGTCCTGAGTGTGGGAAGGGATGAGGTCCTGAAAGGAGAATATAGGGAGTTAGGAAGGGAGTTGAGAAAAAGGACTGCAAAGGTGGTAATCTCGGGATTACTGCCTGTGCCACGCGACAGTGAGAGTAGGAATGCGATGAGGTGGAGGATAAATGCGTGGCTGAGGGATTGGAGCAGGGGGCAGGGATTCAAGTTTTTGGATCATTGGGACCTCTTTTGGCGCAGGCGTGACCTGTATAAAAAGGACGGGTTACACTTGAATCCTAGGGCAACCAATATCCTGGCAGGGAGATTAGCGAGGGCTACTGAGGTGACTTTAAACTAGAATGTTTGTGGGGTGGGAATCAAATTAAGAGAGAGGAGGTTAGTTCACAACAGGGGGATGGGAACCAGTGCAGAGAGACAGAGGGGTGTAAAATGCGGGTAGAAGCAAAAAGTAGTAAGGTGAAAAGTAAAAGTGGCAGGCCAGCAAATCCAGGGCAAGCATCAAAAAGGGCCACTTTTCAACATAATTGTATAAGGGCTAAGAGTGTTGTAAAAGCGAGTCTGAAGGCTTTGTGTGTCAATGCAAGGAGCATTCGTAGCAAGGTGGATGAATTAAAAATGCAGATTGTTATTAATGATTATGATATAGTTGGGATCACAGAGACATGGCTCCAGGGTGACCAGGGATGGGAGCTCAACATTCAGGGATATTCAATATTCAGGAGGGATAGACATGAAAGAAAAGGAGGTGGGGTGGCGTTGCTGGTTAGAGAGGAGATTAACGCAATAGAAAGGAAGGACATTAGCCGGGAGGATGTGGAATCGATATGGGTAGAGCTGCATAACACTAAGGGGCAGAAAACGCTGGTGGGAGTTGTGTACAGGCCACCTAACAGTAGTAGTGAGGTTGGGGATGGTATTAAACAGGAAATTAGAAATGTGTGCAATAAAGGAACAGCAGTTATAATGGGTGATTTCAATCTACATGTAGATTGGGTGAACCAAATTGGTAAGGGTGCTGAGGAAGAGGATTTCTTGGAATGTATGCGGGATGGTTTTTTGAACCAACATGTCGAGGAACCAACTAGAGAGCAGGCTATTCTAGACTGGCTATTGAGCAATGAGGAAGGGTTAATTAGCAATCTTCTTGTGAGAGGCCCCTTGGGTAAGAGTGACCATAATATGGTGGAATTCTTTATTAGGATGAAGAGTGACATAGTTAATTCAGAAACAAAGGTTCTGAACTTAAAGAAGGGTAACTTTGAAGGTATGAGACGTGAATTATCTAAGATAGACTGGCAAATGACACTTAAAGGGTTGACGGTGGATATGCAATGGCAAGCATTTAAAGATCGCATGGATGAACTACAACAATTGTTCATCCCAGTTTGGCAAAAGAATAAATCAAGGAAGGTAGTGCACACCTGGCTGACAAGGGAAATCAGGGATAGTATCAATTCCAAAGAAGAAGCATACAAATTAGCCAGAAAAAGTGGCTCACCTGAGGACTGGGAGAAATTCAGAATCTAGCAGAGGAGGACAAAGGGCTTAATTAGGAAGGGGAAGAAAGATTACGAGAGAAAACTCGCAGGGAACATAAAAACTGACTGTAAAAGCTTTTATAGATATGTGAAAAGAAAGAGATTGGTTAAGACAAATGTAGGTCCTCTACAGACAGAAACAGGTGAATTGATTATGGGGAGCAAGGACATGGCAGACCAATTGAATAACTATTTTGGTTCTGTCTTCACTAAGGAGAACATAAATAATCTTCCAGAAATAGTAGGGGACAGAGGGTCCAGTGAGATGGAGGAACTCAGGGAAATACATGTTAGTAGGGAAGTGGTGTTATGTAAATTGAAGCGATTAAAGGCAGATAAATCCCCAGGGCCAGATGGTCTGCATCTCAGAGTGCTTAAGGAAGTAGCCCAAGAAATAATGGATGCATTAGTGATAATTTTTCAAAACTGTTTAGATTCTGGACTAGTTCCTGAGGATTGGAGGGTGGCTAATGTAACCCCACTTTTTAAAAAAGGAGGGGAGAGAAACCGGGGAATTATAGACCGGTTAGCCTCACGTCGGTGGTGGGAAAACTGCTGGAGTCAGTTATCAAAGATGTGATAACAGCACATTTGGAAAGCGGTGAAATCATCGGACAAAGTCAGCATGGATTTGTGAAGGGAAAATCATGTCTGACGAATCTCATAGAATTTTTTGAGGATGTAACTAGTAGAGTGGATAGGGGAGAACCAGTGGATGTAGTATATTTGGATTTTCAAAAGGCTTTTGACAAGGTCCCACACAGGAGATTAGTGTGCAAGCTTAAAGCACACGGTATTGGGGGTAAGGTATTGATGTGGTTAGAGAATTGGTTAGCAGACAGGAAGCAAAGAGTGGGAATAAACAGGACCTTTTCAGAATGGCAGGCAGTGACTAGTGGGGTACCGCAAGGCTCAGTGCTGGGACCCCAGTTGTTTACAATATATATTAATGACTTGGATGAGGGAATTAAATGCAGCATCTCCAAGTTTGCGAATGACACAAAGCTGGGCGGCAGTGTTAGCTGTGAGGAGGATGCTAAGAGGATGCAGGGTGACTTGGATAGGTTAGGTGAGTGGGCAAATTCATGGCAGATGCAATTTAATGTGGATAAATGTGAGGTTATCCACTTTGGAGGCAAAAACAGGAAAACAGATTATTATCTGAATGGTGGCCGATTAGGATAATGGGAGGTGCAATGAGACCTGGGTGTCATTATACACCAGTCATTGAAAGTGGGCATGCAGGTACAGCAGGCAGTGAAAAAGGCGAATGGTATGCTGGCATTCATAGCAAGAAGATTCGAGTACAGGAGCAGGGAGGTACTACTGCAGTTGTACAAGGCCTTGGTGAGACCACACCTGGAGTATTGTGTGCAGTTTTGGTCCCCTAATCTGAGGAAAGACATTCTTGCCATAGAGGGAGTACAAAGAAGGTTCACCAGATTGATTCCTGGCATGGTGGGAATTTCATATGATGAAAGACTGGATTGACTAGGCTTATACTCGTTGGAATTTAGAGGATTGAGGGGGGATCTTATTGAATCATATAAAATCCTAAAGGGATTGGACAGGCTCGATGGAGGAAGATTGTTCCCGATGTTGGGGAAGTCCAGAACGAGGGGTCACAGTTTAAGTATAAAGGAGAAGTCTTTTAGGACCGAGATTAGGAAAAAGTTCTTCACATAGAGAGTGGCGAATCTGTGGAATTCTCTGCCACAGGGAACAGTTGAGGCCAGTTCATTGGCTATATTTAAGAGGGAGTTAGATGTGGCCCTTGTGGCTAAAGGGATCGGGGGGTATGGAGGGAAGGCTGGTGCAGGGTTCTGAGTTGATTGATCAGCCATGATCATACTGAATAGCGGTGCAGGCTCGAAGGGCCGAATAGCCTACTCCTGCACCTATTTTCTATGTTTCTATGAATGAGCACAGAGATTTACTCAGTCATCCCACCTGCTGGAACTCCAGAAAATTCACACCAGGGAGGAAGTTCAAGTCGGCTGACTGTTAAATGTTTAAATATGATGGTGACTGAATCCAGTTGCGAGTTGACGAGGGACTGTTAATGTCAGATTCTGCAGATATTGCAGCAGCTCATCACACCCAGGACTGAACTCTGGTCACTCAGCATTGCAGGGGTTTGTTAGACCAGAACTCCATCAGATATAGGAGTACAATCAGGCCATTCGGCCCATTGAGTCTGCTTCGGCATTTCAGCAGGGGCTCAATTCCAGTTCATTGCTCAACACCCAATCCAAAATAGCTGATTCGCAGTGGGTTCAACCACCAGATGCTCTGAACAGACGTTTCATAGGCATTCTAGAAATTCTCACTCTTGGTAACCTGATTTTCCCAATTGTTATCACCCATGACGTTGCCCTCTTGACAGGAATTTTCTCTCTCTCCTTGTAATTTGTAAACCACATCATAACTGCTCTTGGGGTCTGTATATAACCTCCCTTATGGTCTTATTAGACTTAAACGTACTTGGCAGGCACCTGCCACGATTTAAAATCTTCTGATCCTACGTCAACCCTTTTTCTAATGATTTGATTTCATTTTTACCATCCACCCCCTTTGTCTACCTACCTGTCCTTTTGATACAATGCGTCTCCTCGGACGGTAAGCTCCCAGTTATAATCTTCTGTCGGCCACGATAGAGTGATGCACACAATTCACGCCATGCTACAATTCCACCTCTGTTATTCCGCACATTCAGATAGCATACCTTCAGTCCTGCATTCATCCCCCTTTTCAATGTTGTGCCACTTTATCATTGCAACTCATCCTGTTGACTGTAATTTTGCCCTGTCATCAGCCTCTCCTTGTTCTCACTGCACACTACCTCTGTTTGCCAACCAACTACCTCATCCTCGTTACTATCACTCCTGTTCCGACTCCCCTGACATGTTCTTTTAAACACTAGCTGTAACAAACCTGCCTGAGCACTTGACTACAGACCTGCTGCTGCATTACTGGAAGAATGCCAAATATACTGATTCAGCAGACAACAGAATGCTCCCTGTCCTTGAACTTGTGTTCAAAGGGTTGTTGGTACTGTTTCTTTTTGACGAAACTATTACCAGCTCTTGGACAGTGCTAGTCTTCCCTTGCTACAAGCAAAAATAAACGCTCTTATGATTGATTCACTCTGAGTTAATTATTGTTGGTTGACAGCACCTCCTACCCTGACACCCACTCTTACCTGCACCCACACCTTACTCCCCATGGCTTGATCCTCTCACCACTGCACCACAAGTCACATGAACTGAAATACCCATTCCGTCCATTGAGTGTTCACCATTCGGTCTGCCATGTATCTGCCCGCTCACCCAGCCTGTCCAAGTCACCCTGCATTCTCATAACATCCTCCTCACATTTCACACTGCCACCCAGCTTTGTGTCATCTGCAAATTTGCTAATGTTGCTTTTAATCCCTTCATCTAAATCATTAATGTATATTGTAAACAGCTGCAGTCCCAGCACTGAACCCTGCGGTACCCCACTAGTCACTGCCTGCCATTCCGAAAGGGACCCATTAATCCCTACTCTTTGTTTCCTGTCTGCCAAACAATTTTCTATCTATGTCAGTACTCTACCCTCAATACCATTTGCTCTAATTTTGCACACTAACCTCCCATGTGGGACTTTATCAAAGGCTTTCTGAAAGTCCAGGTACACTACATCCACTGGCTTTCCCATGTCCATTTTCATATTTACATTCTCAAAAAATTCCAGATGATTAGTCAAGCATGATTTCCCCTTCATAAATCCATGCTCACTCGGACCTATCCTGCCACTGCTATCCAAATATGCCGCTATTTCATCTTTTATAATGGATTCCAGCATCTTCCCCACCACTGATGTCAGGCTAACTGGTCTATAATTGCCCGTTTTCTCTCTCCCTCCTTTCTTAAAAAGTTGGATAATATTAGCTACCCTCCAATGCGCGGGAACTGATCCTGAATCTATAGAACATTGGAAAATGATTACCAATGCGTCCACAATTTCTAGAGCCACCTCCTTAAGTACCCTGGGATGCAGACCATCAGGCCCTGGGGATTTATCACCCTTCAGTCACATCAGTTTACCCAACACCATTTTCTGCCTGATGTGAATTTCCTTCAGTTCCTCTGGCCACTATTACATCTGGGAGATTGTTTGTGTCTTCCCTAGTGAAGACAGATCCAAAGTACCTGTTCAACTCGTCTGCCATTTCCTTGTTCCCCATAATAATTTCACCCGTTTTTGTCTTCAAGGGCCCAACTTTGGTCTTAACTATTTTTTTCCTCTTCACATACCTAAAGAAGCTTTTACCATACTGCTTTATATCCTTGGCTAGCTTACCTTCGTACCTCATCTTCGCCGCCCCCCTCCCGTATTGCCTTTTTAGTTATCTTCTGTTGCTCCTTAAAAGTCTCCCAATCCTCTCACTCATCCTTGCTATGTTATACTCCTCTCTTTTATTTTTATACTGTCCTTGACTTCCCTTGTCATCCACGGTCGTCCCTTACTCCCCTTAGAATCTTTGGAATGAATGGATCCTGCACTTTCTGTATTATTCCCAGAAATATTATTATTCCCAGGACTGTTTCCTCAGGAGTGGAGGAGGCTCAGGGTGACCTGACAGAGCAGGATAACATATAGATAGAGTAGACAGCTGCCATATTTAACCTTCCGGGTCAAACTGTCTAATACCAGCACTTAAAGAGATGAGGGATCTGTGGAATTCATTGCCATGGACGGCTCAGGGGCCAAGTCATCGGGTTTATCTAAAGCAGACATTGATCGGTGCTTGATCAGTAACGGTGGCAAAAGTCATGGGGAGAAGGCAGGAGAATGGGGTTGAGAAGGAAAACGAAAGACACTGGGACAGGGACAGAAAGAGGAGACTTTAGAGGGAGGCATATCAAGCACAGACAGACGGAGTACAGTCAGATCGGGGTTCTTGTCCGACACGGAGCAGTGGGGCTGAACACCGGTTCATTTTCCACTCTCGGACCTTCACTGAGACCATTTCTCCTCAGTACATGTTTTACAAACAAAACATTTCAATGATCAAGTTCAACGTAAATTTATTATCAAAGTGTGTTAACCAGATGCTATCGAACAATTCATTTTCTTGTTGGCAAGGCAACTCAATGCTCACCCGCAGCCTGGGGTAGGGAATGGGACCAATTCCAGAGGGGGAGGTTTAGATAAGTCTGGGACTTTGTGAAAGAGGCCTCACCCCATCCTCCTCATTCCCCTTTTCCCTTCTCACTCCCCACTCTCACACTCCACCGCATGTGTTTGTATGTGTGTGTGTGTGTGTGTGAGAGAGAGAGAGAGACCTGTCTGCCCACTTCACCCTCAATCTACAATGTCCCCTCTCCCCCAACACACACACACTCCTTGGCATACAGCAATCCTTACAGGCTCAAATAACTCAAAAATCTTATGCCCTCCCTCCTGCACCCACTCCTTAGCCATGTGTTAAACTGTATATTCTTCCTATTCCTGGCACGTGACAGAGATGGCAGTCCTGAGATCACAGCCCTGGATGAGGGGCAATTTAACTTAGCACTTCACTCCCTGAACTCCCTTTGCAGAACCTCGTTACTCTAGCAGCCCAAATCATTGGGATTCACCTGGACCACAACCTTCACTGTTCTCCCTCCTTAGGAATGCTGAGCACTCGACCCGAGATGTCCCAGACCTTATTACGCAGGAGGCAATATATCATCCTGGAATCTCATTCTCATGCACAGAACATCCAGTTACTTCCCTTTGCCAGATATCCCACCCTGCAAAAACTCATCTCAGGGAGGTAGCACCCCCACCCCGCACAACCCCGTATCACCTCCCCCCCCCCGTCGACCTCCAAGGGTGTATGTAATACTTTGTTTCGTCGTGGCTATCCCTCGAGGTCGAGGATGATGGTCTTCGTTCTGAAGAAGTGGCCCACAGAGTGAAGATACCTGTGCGTGTATTTGTTTAACGTGTACTTGATGTTGCACTCCAAGAAGCACACGATACTTCACAAATCAACCCACTGATTCCAGTGGCATGGAAACCACGACGATTGGAGCTGATGGATTTGATGCAGCCTTCATCCGCCTTCACAGCCGTTGAGTTCGAAGTAATTTCGTCTGCCTGTTCCACCGTTGAGGTCTTGGTTGGATTGTTCTTTGTCAGGGACCTCACCCTCGTCCTTACCGCCATGGGTGACCCCACCAGGAGCATCACTCCAACGGCATCACTCTCGGGATCACAGGACCACACAAGCTTCTCCACCATGACAAGGTGACAATCCACGGAGAATAATACTTTGTTTAGTGATTTGGTCTAATCTGTAAACCAAGTTGGGTATATGCAGCAAATGTGACATTAAAATATGTGCTTTTATTATATTATAATGTTTATTCTATTACAACTTTAAGTAAGTCTACAGGGAGTTTGGCCTCATCACGTAGGACATCAATAGCGTAGCTCCTTGGCAGCTAGCCAGCTTGGTTAATCAGGGGTCCCCAACCTTTTTTTGCACCACAGACCAGTCTAATATTGACAATATTCTTGCAGACCGACCAACTGGGGGAGGGGGGAGTGTTAAACGGGACTGGAATATAGGTGATAAGTCAACTATAAGTCACTTATAAGTGGCTAATACACTCAATTTCGTTTCTAAAGGGGTTTATCTAACGAATTTAATATTAAACACACAGCGCATATTTTCCTCACATGAATGTAGTGATACGTCAATTATAACAGTGGTCCCAAACCACCAGGCCGCAAAGGATGCAGCAGTACAGTGGTAGCCAGAACAAACCCAGCACATCTTTAAGAAAAAAGCTGAAATAAACAAGGTAATTGATTAGATGCCACTCGGCACATAAATGTTGGCCTAGATCAGAGGCGATTGCCGATTGCGTCACCTCGGATCTGGACTGATATTTATGTGCCGGGCTGCACCTAATTAATTAGCTTGTTTATTTCGACTTTTTTCTTAAAGATGTGCTGGATGCGCTCGGGCCAACGCTGTATTCTTCGCGGCCCAGAGGTTGGGCACCACTGAATTATAAGTCACTTATAAGTCAATAGCATCATAACATTTTAAGTAACATTTGGATATTAAACACAGTGCATATTTTCCTCGTACAAACATATAAAATCATTGCAACACACCAATTATCGCTGGATCAGTGGGAGCCCTGGGCTTGTTTTCCTGCAACAACACGGTCCTATCGAGGGGTGATGGGAGACAACGATACTCGAAGGGGGTTCCTTATGTCCAGTCTATTTAGTTTTCGTTACATTCATTGCAGAAAACTCCGCTTCGCAGAAATATGTGGGAAATGGAAGCAACATTTTCAGTGCTTTCGTGGCTATCTCAGGATATTCAGCCTTGACTTTGATCCAGAATGCCGGCAGAGATGTTCTGTCAAATGTACTTTTCAGCCCGTCGTCATTTGCAAGCTCGAGGAGTTGATCTTTTTCCCGCACTGACATGGATGATTCACCGGGGACATTCACAAATGGGTCACGGACCGATTCCTTTGCACATCTTGGGTCAATGATGACCTCGCGAGCGTTAAAATTCAACAGTGCGTGACAGGGAATGAAGAAAGGGGAAGCTGACTCATATTGTTTCATATCATCAAATCATATCGTTTCCTCGCGGCCCGGTGGCTGGGGACCACTCTTAGCATGAAGAGAGACGAATCAGGATGCTTGCTCTCCCTCTCAAAAAAAATCTATTTCTGGGATATTGTATATACTTTCCAGGCGTCAGGGAGCCACTATCAATACGCGGGAGACGCCCGGAACTTCTGGGTGGGATGTCTGCTTTGCTAATGAATCACCTATGACCACAGCTCACCTCTTCTCTACTTTTCCGTTCTCAGTCTCAGAGCCAGCTAAGCGCCAGAGACCCTACTGCTGTGATTTTCCTTTGCTAGATCATCCCACTGTCCCCAACAGTATCTAAAGTGATATGTGTGTTGTTCAGGGGGATGAACACAGGGGTAAACCGCACTTGCTGTCTCCCCTTTCCCCCTCCTGACTATCACTGAGTTTCCTGTACTGTGCACCTTAGGTGCAACTACCTCTCTATATCTCCTACCTACCACCCCTTCAGCCTCCCGGATGATCAGGAGTTCATCAGTGTGGGTTGTTCGGAGCTGAAGCTGGATGGACTTCTCACAGCTGTAGTTATATGGGACACAGGAGGGTCCCCTGCCTTCCCACATCCTGCAAGAGGAGCTTTCCACCAGCCTGCCTGGCATCTCCACTGTTCTAACTGTGCAAGTGTAAAGAAGCCGGCAAAAATAATTTGAGCTCCATCATGATTTTGCCTTCTCTGACTAGATGCTCTCCTCACTGATGTAACGTCTCGAAGTCTCCGCTCCAACTCTGTCCGTTCCGACAATGACCGCTCCACTTGCTCCTGCCTGACTTTAATATCTTCTTGATAATCAATCCTGAATGCTGATTGGCCACCACTGAAATCTGAAAAATAACCTGCCTGAACCACAGCCTTAAATACTCGATTGGTGAACCTGAATGAATTACACCCTCTCAAGCTTCTGATCTCTCTCATTAACGATGGGTCAAACCTCAGTAGGGCAATGCAAGGATGAATAACTGACTGACATCCATCCCACATTCAGAGCATGTCACATCCCTCACCACATCGTGAACCCACCACTCTCTCTGCAGTGTGTGAACACCTTCCCACAGTCTGAGCAGGTCAACGTCTTCTCACTGATGAAAACAGTCCAGTGTGTTGGTAGGTGGGTTGAATGTGTGAATTCATTCCCAGTTGGAACAGATGAACGGCTTCTACCCAGTGTGAACTCGCTGATGTTTATTCAGTTGAGAAGTCTGAGTGTATCCTTTCCCACATTCAGAACAGGTGAGTTGCACCCCCAGTGTGAATTTGCTGATGTACTTTAAAGTCAGATGACCGAGTGAATTCCTTCCCACAATCTGAGCAGGTGAACGGTTTCTCCCCAGTGTGAATTCGGCTGTGCCTCACAAGGCTGGATGACTGAGTGAATCCCTTCCCACATTCAGAACAGCTGAATGGTTTCTCCCCGGTGTGAACTCGTTGATGTTCAATCAGTTGAGATGACCGATTGAATCCCTTCCCACAATCCGAGCAGGGAAACAGCCTCTCCCCAGTGTGACCTCGCTGATGTTCAATCAGTTGATATGACCGAGTAAATCCCTTCCCACAATATGAGCAGGCAAATGGCCTCTCCCCGGTGTGAACTCTCTGATGTATTTTCAGGTCAGATGACCGTGTGAACTCCTTCCCACAGTCGGAGCAGGTGAATGGTTTCTCCCCAGTGTGGACTCGCTGATGTACATTAAGGTCAGATGAACGTGTAAATTTCTTCCCACAAACTGAGCAGGTGAACGGTTCCTTCCCAGAGTGAACGAACTGATGTACTTTCAAGTCAGATGACCGTGTGAAGTCCTTCCCACAGTCTGAGCAGGTGAACGGCCTCTCCCCAGTGTGAACTCGCTGATGTTCCTTCAGTTGAGATGACCAAGTGAATCTATTTCCACATTCTGAGCAGATGAATGGTTTCTCCCCAGTGTGAACTCGCTGGTGTCTCAAGAGCTGAGATGACTGAGTGAATCCCTTCCCACATTCAGAGCAGGTGAATGGCCTCTCCCCAGTGTGAGCTCGCTGATGTATCTTCAGTTGAGATGACCGAGTGAATCCCTTCCCACATTCAGAGCAGGTGAACGGCCTCTCCCCAGTGTGATATTGCTGATGTTCCTTCAGTTGAGATGACCAAGAGAATCCTTTCCCACATTCTGAGCAGATGAATGGTTTCTCCCCAGTGTGAACTCGCTGGTGTCTCAGGAGCTGAGATGACTGAGTGAATCCCTTCCCACATTCAGAGCATGTAAGTAGCCCCTCCCCAGAGTGAACTCGCTGATGTACCTTCAGTTGAGATGACCGAGCAAATCCCTTCCCACATTCAGAGCAAGTGAACGGCTTCTCGCCAGTGTGAATTCGCTGATGTTCCTTCAGTTGAAATGACCGAGTGAATCCTTTACCACATTCTGAGCAGATGAATGGTTTGTCTGCAGTGTGAACTCGCTGGTGACTCAAGAGCTGAGATGACTGAGTGAACCCCTTCCCACATTCAGAGCAGGTGAATGGCCTCTCCCCAGTGTGAACTCGCTGATGTACCTTCAGTTGAGATGACCGAGTGAATCCCTTCCCACATTCAAAGCAGGTGAATGGCCTCTCCGCAGTGTGAAGTCGCTGATGTGCCTTCAGTTGAGATGACTGAGTGAATCCCTTACCACATTCTGAACATGTGAAAGGCCTCTGCCAAGTGTGAACTTGGTAGTGCCTCACAAGTTTGGATGATTGAGTGAATCCCTTCCCACATTCAGAGCAGCTGAACAGTTTCTGCCCAGTGTGAACTCGCTGATGCACATTCAGTTGAGATGATGAAGTGAATCCCTTCCCACATTCAGAGCACGTGAAAGGCCTCTCTCCAGTGTGAACGAACTTGTGTCTCAGTAGATGAGATAGCCGAGTGAATCCCTTCCCACAGTCTGAGCAGGTGAATGGCCTCTCCCCAGTGTGAACATATTGATGTTCTAGCAGGTGATTTGCCTGAGTGAATCCCTTCCCACATTCAGAGCATGTGAAAGGCCTCTTCCCAGTGTGAACTCGCTGATGTCTCTGTAATTTAGACGAGTGAGTAAATCCCTTCCCACAGTCTGAGCAGGTGAATGGCATCTTCTCAGTGTGAACTCGCTGGTGTCACTGTGGTGTGGTTGAGTGTGAGTGTCTTTCCACCGTCCGGGCAGGTCAATGTCCTCTCATTGGTGAATTTTCTGATATACCTTCAGCATCGATGACAGAATGAATGGCTTCCTGCAGTCAGAACAGGTGGAGCATTCACTATGGTGTGAACTTGCAGATGTATCTTCAGACTGGATGACTGAGTAGTTCCCCTCCCTCACACAGAGCGGGTGAATGGCTTATCCCCACTGTGAACTGACTGGTGTGTTTGCAGATAGGCTGTGAGTGAATCCCTTCCTACACTGAGAGAAGCAGAATGATTTCTCACTGTGATCAATTCTCTGGCAATTCAGAAAGTCAGACATTTGAATCCCTTGTACGATCAATGCAGTTGAATAATCCAGTGAAGAAATGCTGGTCTGTTCTTAGCACCCTGGTTCCAGTGGATAACACTGAGTTACAACAGACAACTTCATTTCAAGCACAAAATACATCTCCAGGTGCGATGAGATAATTCTTCATCTCCAGGGATTGAAAACAGATGTGTGGGTGTTACAAGGCAAATGTTTGCTCACTCCTTAAATATCCAGACAGAGACAGCAAAAATATGTTGTTGTGTTTGATATTCCTGTACACAAGTGTTCTGCCATTTCAAACCTGTAAAAAAGATTTGCAAAAGACATCAATGGGTGAAGGACAATATTTCAGGAGAGATTTTAGTCTGTGGTGAGAACATAACAACATAAGAAATAGGTGCAGGAGTCGGCCATCTGGCCCGTCGGGCCTGCTCCACCATTCAATAAGATCATGGCTGATCTGACCATGGACTCATCTCCACTAGGAGAATGAGGGGGGATCTCATAGAAACATTCCGTATGTTAAAAGGCTGAACAGATTAGATATGGCAAAGTTATTTCCCATGGTAGGGGATTCTGGGACAAGAGGGCACAACTTCAGGATTGAAGGACGTCCTTTTAGTCATAGTCATGGTCATACTTTATTGATCCCGAGGGAAATTGGGTTTCGTTACAGTTGAACCAACCAACAATAGAGTATAAATATAATAATATTTTAGAACTGAGATGCAGAGAAATTACTTTAGTCAGAGGGTGGTAAATCTGTGCAATTCATTGCCACGAGCGGCTGTGGAGACCAAGTCATTGGGTGTATTTAAGGCAGAGATAGATAGGTTCTTGATTAGCCAGGGCATCAAAGGGTATGGGGTGAAAGCAGGGGAGTGGGGATGACTGGAAGAATTGGTTCAGCCCATGATTGAATGTTGGAGCAGACTCGTTGAGCCGAATGGCCTACTTCTGCTCCTATATCTTATGGCCTTATGGCCTTTATGTGTGGGCATGTGGCCAAGTGGTTAAGGCATTGGACTAACGACCTGAAGGTCGTGAGTTCGAGCCCCAGCCGAGGCAACGTGTTGTGTCCTTGAGCAAGGCACTTAATCACACATTGCTCTGCGACGACACTGGTGCCAAGCTGTATGGGTCCTAATGCCCTTCCCTTGGACAACATCGGTGTCGTGGAGAGGGGAGACTTGCGGCATGGGCAACTGCTGGTCTTCCATACAATCTTGCCCAGGCCTGCACCCTGCAGAGTGAGACTTTCCAGGCGCAGATCCATGGTCTCGCAAGACTAACGGATGCCTTTTTTGTAGTTTTACGCACATCCATAGGATGCAGAACTGGGATGAGAAGTGGCCGATGGAGTTCATCCCAGATAAGGGTGCAGTGGTTCATTTTGGTAGGTCAAATTTGAAGACCGAATATAATATTATGCCAGGACCCCTGGCAGTGTGGAGATCTGGGAGGTCTTGGGGTCCATGTCAATAGTACACTCAAAGCTGCTGCGCAGGTTGACATTGTTGTTAAGAATGCCTATGGTGCGTTGGCCATCAACCATGGGACTGAGTTCAAGAGCCGTGAGGTAATGCCACACCTATATAAGACCTTACTTAGACCCCACTTGGAGTACTGTGTTCAGTTCTGGTCACCTCATTACAGGAAGGATGTGGATACTATAAAAAGAGTGCCGAGGAGATTTACAAGGATCTTGCATGGATTGGAGAGCATGCCTTATGAGAATGAATTGAATGAACTTTGGAGTGACGGAAGATGAGAGGTGATCTGATAGAGGTGTATAAGATGATGAGAGGTATTGATCATGTGGATAGCCAGAGGCTTTTTCCTAGGGGTGAATTGACTAACACGAGGAGGCATAATTTTAAGGTGCTTGGAAGTAGGTACAAGGGGATGTCAGAGCTAAGTTTTCCACACAGAGATTGGGAGGTGCATGGAATGCACTGCTATCAATGGTGGTAGAGGCAGGTACCATAGAGTCTTCTAAGCAACTCTCAGATATGTACACGGAGCTTAGAAAAACAGAGGGCTATGCAGTCGGGAAATCCAAGGCAGTTTCTAGAATAGGTTACATGGTCAGCACAACACTGTGGGCCGAAGGGCCTGTAATGTATTGTAGATTTCTGTGTTTCTATGTTTATAGATGAACTCCTGACCTGCTACCAAGGCACGGATCAGGCATCCTGACTGACCATCAAATTCTCTGACTGTATTCCTGTCTGTATGAGAATGGGCTATTTCTGACTTCAATCAGCCTGTGACTTGGCTCAATTTGTCTCTGTCCTTTGGTATTATTTCAAGTCATGGTCATGTTCCACAACACTACAGAGAGCACTTGTTACTCCATGTCTGATTCTGGAGATTTACTAATTACTCAGATTCCCTCCCCCCTCCCCTCCCGCCCCCAGTTGACTGACAGTGATGAACCCTTCAATGGCAATGGCAACGAATATGAAGGGGAGGGCAGTGGTAATTCTCATTGGAGTGTGGCACGTTTCTGATGTGAAAACCAAAAGTCACTTGTCATCGAGGGCAAAGGTGCTTCATATCTTCATTTACCCAGAGAGAACTAAAGCTGGTGGAAGAATTTTATTTCCATACAGCACTATTTGTCATTTTCACTGAATGGATCTCAGACTCTTCACCCGAGATTAACTGGAACTATATTTTTCTTCTGAAATCCTCATCCTCTGATTTACATAGCTAGAGATTGGCACAGTCCAGGCGATACATCCGCTCCCATTTCCTTCCACTGCATGGGGACAACGCTGGTGTCAAGATCTCTGAGGATCTATACTAGTAGTTATAAAGAAGGCAAAACAGCTGCTATACTTCATTTGGAGTTTGAAAAGATTTGGCATGTTTACTAAAATGTTGCCTGGGTTTCATCTCCTAAGTTACAGAGAAAGGTTGAACAAGTTGGGTCTTTATTCTTTGGAGCGTAGAAGGTTGAGGGAGGACTTGATAGAGGTGTTTAAAATTATGAGGGGGATTGATAGAGTTGACGTGGTTGGACTTTTTCCATTGAGAGTGGGGAAGATTAAAACAAGAGGACATGGGTTGAGAGTTAGAGGAAAAAAGTTTAGGGGTAACATGAGGGGGAACTTCTTTACTCAGAGAGTGGTAGCTGTATGGAATGAGCTTCCAGCAGAAGTGGTTGAGGCAGGTTCTAAGTTGTCATTTAAAGTTAAATTAGATAGATATATGGACAGGAAAGGAATGGAGGATTATGGGCTGAGTGCAGGTCGGTGCGACTAGGTGAGAGTAAGAGTTCATCACGGACTAGAAGGGCCGAGATGGCCTGTTTCCGTGCTGTAATTGTTATATGGTTATATGTCAATAACTACACACAAAACATCCATAGGTGTATCATGGAGAGCATTCTGACAGCCTGCATCACTGTCTAGTATGGGGGTGCTACTGAACGGGACTGAAAGAGGCTGCAGAGGGTTGTAAATCTAGTCAGTTCCATCTTGGGTATGAGCATACAAAGTACCAAGGGCATCTACAGGGAGCGGCGCCTCAGAAAGGCAACGTCCATTATTAAGGACCCCGGGCACCCAAGGCATGCCCTTTTCTCACTGTTACCATCAGGTAGGAGGGACAGAAACCTGGAGACACACACACTCAGCGATACAGGGACGGCTTCTTCCCCTCTGCCATCTGATTCCTAAATGGGCATTGAATCTTTGGACACTACCTCACTTTTCTTTTAATATACAGTATTTCTGTTTTTTGCGCGTTTATTGATTTATTCAATATATGCATTAATTGATTTATTAATTTTATTATTTTTTCTCCTCTACATTATGTAATGCACTGAACTGCTGCTGCTAAGTTAAGAAATTTCACGTCACATGCCGTGATAATCAACCTGATATTGATCAGCCATGGTTACCTCTTTACCCAGAAGCCCCCATGAAGAAGAAACCTATCTATCCGCTCTTTGGATCCAACGATGCGCATGCGCCGCAAAATGGCGGCTGTGCCAGGACTCATCAGACGAAAGCTCCCTGGGGCCCGGGTACGGATCGTGGAGTTGAGAGAGAGGGAACGGACCGTAACTGTCGGGGGTGCCGGACCAGTATGGCTGGATCTCACAGTAATTGTCCTTCAGTCGCGGTTCAGACGCCGGTGATTAAGTTCCCGCCCGGAGCCCCTGTCCTACCTGGGTCCGATCCAACTGAGTCTCATCCACTGAGCGCATGCGCGGTTTTGGATTCTGTCTGCGACATCCACGCATGCGCATTTGTTTAGAAAGGCGAAAATCTGCGATTCGGAAATCCAAAGCTACGGACACAAAATGCTGGAGGAACTCAGGGGGGCAGGCAGCAGTTGTGGAGAGGAGTGAACAGGCCGAGACTCTTCTGCAGGACTGGAAACGAAGGGTGAGAGTAAGAATGTGGAGGGAGGGGAGGTGATAGGTGAAACCGGGAGAGGGGTAGGGGTGAAGTAAAGAGCTGGGAAGTTGATTGGTGAAAGAGATAAAAGGCTGGAGAATAATATATTAATAATACCAATAATAACAATAATAATAAATAATTACTTCATTGATCCCGAGTGGGGAACTCTTTCGTTACAGCGACATTGAAAAGCACACTTAGCAATGTAAGCAACACACATCAAAGTTGCTGGTGAACGCAGCAGGCCAGGCAGCATCTCTAGGAAGAGGTGCAGTCGACGTTTCAGGCCGAGACCCTTCGTCAGGACTAACTGAAGGAAGAGTTAGTAAGAGTTTTGAAAGTTGGAGGGGACGGGGAGATCCAAAATGATAGGAGGGGGAGGGATGGAGCCAAGAGCTGGAAAGGTGATTGGCAAAGGGATAGGAGAGGATCATGGGACAGGAGGTCCGGGAAGAAAGACGGGGGGGGGGAACCCAGAGGATGGGCAAGGGGTATATTCAGAGGGACAGAGGGAGAAAAAGGAGAGTGAGAGAAAGAATGTGTGTATAAAACTAAGTAACAGATGGGGTACGAGGGGTAGGTGGGGCATTAGCGGAAGTTAGAGAAGTCGATGTTCATGCCATCAGGTTGGAGGCTACCCAGACGGAATATAAGGTGTTGTTCCTCCAAACTGAATGTGGCTTCATCTTTACAGTAGAGGAGGCTGTGGATAGACATGTCAGAACGGGAATGGGATGTGGAATTAAAATGTGTGGCCACTGGGAGATCCTGCTTTCTCTGGCGGACAGATTTGGATTCCAGACCTAATCAGTTCCCCTCTACCACCACTCTGCTCCGTCTAGCGGAATTAGTCCTTACTCTTAATAATTTCTCCTTTGGCTCCTCCCACTTCCTCCAAACTAAAGGTGTAGCTATGGGCACCCGTATGGGTCCTAGCTTTGCCTGCCTTTCTGTTGGCTTTGTGGAACAATCTATGTTCTGTGCCTATTCTGGTATCTGTCCCCCACTTTTCCTTCGCTACATCGATGACTGCATTGGCGCTGCTTCCTGCACGCATGCAGAGCTCGTTGACTTTATTAACTTTGCCTCCAACTTTCACCCTGCCCTCAAGTTTACCTGGTCCATTTCCGACACCTCCCCCCACTTTCTAGATCTTTCTGTCTCTGTCTCTGGAGACAGCTTATCCACTGATGACTCTCACAGCTATCTGGACTATTCCTCTTCTCACCCTGTCTCTTGCAAAAACGCCATCCCCTTCTCGCAATTCCTCTGTCTCCGCCGCATCTGCTCTCAGGATGAGGCTTTTCATTCTAAGATGAGGGAGATGTCTTCCTTTTTTAAAGAAAGGGGCTTCCCTTCCTCCACTATCAACTCTGCTCTTAAACGCATCTCCCCCATTTCACGTACATCTGCTCTCACTCCATCCTCCTGCCATCCCACTAGGAATAGGGTTCCCCTGGTCCTCACCTACCACCCCACCAGCCTCCGGGTCCAACATATTATTAAGAGAAAGCAGCGTCTCCCAGTGGCCACACATTTTAATTCCACATCCCATTCCCATTCTGACATGTCTATCCACGGCCTCCTCTACTGTAAAGATGAAACCACACTCAGGTTGGAGGAACAACACCCTATATTCTGTCTGGGTAGCCTCCAACCTGATGGCATGAACATCAACTTCTCTAACCTCTGCTAATGCCCCACCTCCCCCTCGTACCCCATCTGTTACTTATTTTTATACACACATTCTTTCTCTCACTCTCCTTTTTCTCCCTCTGTCCCTCTGAATATACCCCTTGCCCATCCTCTGGGTTCCCCCCCGCCCCGTCTTTCTTCCCGGACCTCCTGTCCCATGATCCTCTCATATCCCTTTTGCCAAACACCTGTCCAGCTCTTGGCTCCATCCCTCCCCCTCCTGTCTTCTCCTATCATTTTGGATCTCCCCGTCCCCCTCCAACTTTCAAATCTCTTACTAACTCTTCCTTCAGTTAGTCCTGGCGAAGGGTCTTGGCCTGAAATGTCGACTGTACCTCTTCCTAGAGATGCTGCCTGGCCTGCTGCATTCACCAGCAACTTTGATGTGTGTTGCTTGAATTTGCAGCATCTGCAGGATTCCAGTTGTTTGCACACTTAGCAATGTGCATACTTTATGAAAAAATAAAGCAGAGAAAAATAATATACACAATAATAATGTACTAATATCCAATAATAATATGTGAAATAATAATGCAGAGAGTATTGGACCATGATATGTGTTCTCCTGGTCGCATAAAGATGTTGAACTGTTGTGTATGCTTATTGCATTTGGTCCAAAAGGTTTTCTGTACTGATCCCTGTGAGAGGGGATTTGAGTGAGTCTGTTTGAAAAGGAGGCGGGGGCTCCACTGCCTATGCAGTAGGTCATGGAGAGGATGTGACAGATTGTCCATAATGGAGAACGGTTTGTTAAGTGACCTCCTCTCCACCACTAACTCAAAAGGCAGCAGTGTGTGGCCAAGGACAGATCCAGCCTTTCTGATGTGTTTATCTTGTCTTTTTGCATCACCAGCACCGATGCTGCTCCCCCAACATAAAGCAGCAGAGAAGACTGCACTCGCTACAACAGACTGGTAAAAGATCTGTGACATCCTGTCTCACATGTGCAAGAATCTCGGTGTCCTTAGAAAATAGAGTCTGCTAATCCGCTTCTTGTAAACAGCCTTGTTGTTGGTTTTCCAGTCAAGTCTGTTGTCGAGGTGAACCTCCAAGTATTTGTACTCCTCCACCACTTCAACGTCTTCTCCCAGAATGTATACAGGACTCGTCACAGTCCTCTTCCTCTTAAAATCGATCATCATCTCCCTGGTTTTGGCCATATTCAGGAGCAGGTGATCCCTCCTTCACCATTGCACAAACCTGTCCACTGGTGCTCCATGCTCCGACTCCTGCTCATCTCTGAGGCACCCAACTACCGTAGAGTCATCAGAGAACTTCTGCAAGTGGCAAGTCCATACGTGACTCCCTTGTCCATTCGTCCCCCCATCCCTCCCCACTGATCTCCCTCCTGGCACTTATCCATGTAAGCGGAACAAGTGCTACACATGCCCTTACACTTCCTCCCTCACCACCATTCAGGGCCCCAGACAGTCCTTCCAGGTGAGGCGACACTTCACCTGTGAGTCGGCTGGGGTGATATACTGTGTCTGGTGCTCCCGATGTGGCCTTTTATATATTGGCGAGACCCGACGCAGACTGGGAGATCATTTCGCTGAACACCTACGCTCTGTCCGCCAGAGAAAGCAGGATCTCCCAGTGGCCACACATTTTAATTCCACATCCCATTCCCATTCTGACATGTCTATCCACGGCCTCCTCTACTGTAAAGATGAAGCCACACTCAGGTTGGAGGAACAAGACCTTATATTCCGTCTGGGTAGCCTCCAACCTGATGGCATGAACATCGACTTCTCTAACTTCCGCTAATGCCCCGCCTCCCCCTCATACCCTATCCGTTATTTATTTTTATACACACATTCTTTCTCTCTCTCTCCTTTTTCTCCCTCTGTCCCTCTGACTATACCCCTTGTCCATCCTCTGGGTTTCCCCCACCCCCTTGTCTTTCTCCCTGGGCCTCCTGTCTCATGATCCTCTCATATCCCTTTTGCCAATCACCTGTCCAGCTCTTGGCTCCATCCCTCCCCCTCCTGTCTTCTCCTATCATTTTGGATCTCCCCCTCCCCCTCCAACTTTCAAATCTCTTACAAGCTCTTCCTTCAGTTAGTCCTGACGAAGGGTCTCGGCCTGAAACGTCGACTGTACCTCTTCCTACAGATGCTGCCTGGCCTGCTACGTTCACCAGCAACTTTGATGTGTGTGGCTAGTACGAGAGGGTATAGTTTTAAGGTGCTTAGAGGTAGCTGCAGAGGATATGGCAGGGGTAAGTGTTTTTTACGCAGAGATTGATGAGTGTGTGGAATAGGCTGCCGGCGATGGTCGTGGAGGCAGAAACGATAGGGTCTTTTAAGAGTTTCCTAGATGGATGAATGGAGTTTAGAGGAATGGAGGGCTATGGGTATGCTCAGGTATTTCTATAGTAAGGACATGTTCGGCACAGCTTTGTAGGCTGAAGGGCCTGTACTGTGCTGCAGGTTTTCTATGATTCTGTGGATCGTACTGAAGACACTCGAACAATGAAAATAAAGTGATTTTCACAATGCCAACAGCACCGTCCCGGTGGAATTGAGCTCGCTGCAACAGGTAGGCGATGGTATCATCCACTCCCTCATGAGGTTGGTAGGCAAACTGTAGAGGGTCCAAGGTAAGTCTGGACCAGCCTCTCCATCACATTCATCACAGGAGATGTGAGGGCAATTGATCTGTAGTCATTAAGTCCAGATGGAGTCGCTGTATTGGGTAAAGGAAACAAGCAGAAAGTCTTCCACAGCACCGGTATCTTTCCCTGACTCAGTCTGGATTGCAAAAGCGCTGCAAAATACCAGAGAGCAGGCTTCAGTGCTGGGGCTGATACTGACAGGGTTAGCAGATGTAGTCTGTCCGGCTGTCTCCTACCCTGACCTGCAGTCACTGTCAGAGGGGACACTCCAAGCTACTCACACTCTAAGATGGCGCAGCGCTAGTGTCAGCTTGTTGCAGCAGCTCTTGTGTTTTGCTGTTTGTCATATTATTTTATGTTATTTTTAGTTTTTTGTGTGTCATTCCGGATTATTCTGTGCCAGGACCATCTCTGATGGCGACCTTCTGTGTGGATGTCGTGCCTGGATGCTTGAATTGTGCCCAGGTAGAAGATGATGTGTTCCTCCTCCGACCAGAGTTGAGCCTTGCTATAACAGTCTGATACCAGAGGTCACCATTAAAACTAAAGCTGTTTCAGCTGTCTTTAATCCATTGACGAGCTTTACAGAATTTTGACCGCGCAGGAAAGGCAAAGGGTTTGTGTGTGGGAATGTCAAACACAGCAGCTCGTCAGTTCTGCTGTGTCTGTCAGGTCACCAGCACTTGGATGTCTTCAGTCCTTGAACGTGGAGGAGGAGATGCTGGAGAAGACAGCACCCCAGTTGTGACAAGGAGAACCCGAATATATGTACACGTCCGTGATCTGAACTGATGAGCGGCCCGTCAGTTGGTAGTGGCGGAATGTCATCCGCGGGCTCTCATTTTAGAAGGGATTCAGTCAGCCATTGTACCTGCAGATACACCAGCAAATTCACACCGGGGAGACCACGTTCACCTGCTCTTGTGTGTGAAATGATTCACCCAAACACCCGATCTGTAGAAACATCAGGGCATTCACCTGCTTCGTGCGTGGGAAAGGATTCATCCAAACATCCGATCTGCAGAAATACCAAGGCGTTCACACTGGGGAGGGCCCGTTGACCAGCTCCAAGTGCGGGAAGGGATTCATTCAGTTACCTGAGCTACTGAAAGACCAGCCATTTCATGCAGGGGGAGCAGCTGTACACCTGCTCGGAGTGTGGGAAGAATTTCATTCAGGTAACCCACCTTGAGAGGCTCCAGCGAGTTCACAATAAGTAGACAGTACACTTCCGTCCTGAGTGAGCACAGAGATTTACTCAGTCATCCCACCTGCTGGAACTCCAGCAACTTCACACCTGGAGGAAGTTCAAGTCAGCTGCCTGTTAAATGTTTAAACATGATGGTGACTAAATCCAGTTGTGAGTTGACGAGGGACTGTTAATATCAGATTCCGCAGATATTACAGCAATTCCTCACACCCAGGACTGAACCCTGGTCGCTCAGCATTGCAGGGGTTTGTGAGACCAGAATTCCATCAGATATAGGTGCACAATCAGGCCATTCGGCCCATTGAGTCTGCTCCATCATTTCATCAGGGCTCAATTCCAGTTTTGCTTTTGATCTCTGGTGGGATCTCTCTGCTGCTCGAGTGTGGAGACTGCCTTTTGATTGCTGGTGGGATCACTTGCTGTTGGAGAGGGGAGACTGTTTCCTGATTGCTGGTGGGACTGCTCTGCTAGTAGAGAGGGAGATGGTCTTTTATATCGCTGGTGGGACTGCTCTGCTACTGGAGAATGAGACTGCCTTTTCATCGCTGGTGGGATTACTGTGCTGCTGGATATAGACTGACTTTTGATCGCTGGTAAGATCACTCTGCTGCAGGAGAGGGAGGCTGCCTTTTGATAGCTGGTGGGATTGCTCTGCTATGGGAGAAGGGAGACTACTTTTGATCGCTGGTGATATTGCACTGCTGCTGGAGTGGGAAGCCTGTGTGGCCTGCCGCTGTGTCTGGAGAAGGTTACCTGGCATATTCTGTGCTTTGGATATGGAAATTGATCTCGATCCGGGCATTCGTCAGTCTTATAGTTTGTTTGGAGTCTGTGTTTTTCGCCTGCTCTTTCTCGTTTTGTTTTGTATGGAGAAGGGGGATTTGGAGGTCAATGTTTCTGTTCTGTATTTTTGTGCAGAGAAGAGGGATTTGGGTTTTATAACCGTGCTGCCATTCTTTTCTTTTTTGGTTTCGTGGCTTCCTGGAGATAAATTTCAGATTTGTATACTTTGACAATGAATGTACCTTTGAACCTTTGTGCTCCTGTTCACTGATTGGATGCCGTCAAACCAATATTGTGATCTGTGATAAATAAATGAGTTGTATTTCAATTCCTGTGTATGCCCATTGATATTGAGTGTGTTGTTTGTTGAATCTTGCTGCGTTAAAGTAAGTGCTGAGTTTTATACATAAAAACATTGACTGGTTTAGAGACACATGACATTGAACTGGTGCATGTCGACACATTTAATGGCACCAACCTTACCCAGAATCCCCAGGGCTCAGAATTCGCTATCAATGCACAGGTATTCAGATGCGCATGCGTATATGTTTCGTAATTGGCACCTGAATCGCACTTGCGCTCCTTCGACAAAACGTCTCCTGAGGATCGGCAACTCACAAAAAATGCTGGAGGACTTGCAGCTCAGGCAGCTTCTAGGGAAAAGAATAAACAGTTGGCGATTCTGGCCAAGACCCCTTATCAGAAACGTGATTCTGAAGTATCAGCAGGGAGGAAGGAGCAGGGCTCCGGATGGGAATTTTTGGCACTGGTGAACCACAACTGAGGGACGATTACTGTGAGTTCCCGACACACCGTGGCTCCGCTCCCGGGGACAGTCCCGGTCAACCCCCTCTCTCCGAGACCCACGATCTGCTCCCAGGCACTGGGGGAGCTTATTGCCGATCAGCGAATGTGCTAGTGCCATTTCTGTGGACGATGACAGATCTCCCGTTCTTCGGGCTTTCTGGGTATTGAGGCAGCCATGGCTGTCACTGCCAGCGCTTTCCCTTCCAGTCCATCGAGCGTGCTTGGAAGGATGGGCGGAGGGAATGGGAGCGGATGGATCTTTCAGACACTGCCGAGCTTCGGCTATCTCACTACAAGGATCAGGAATTCTGTAGAAAATATAATCTCCACTTAATCTCGGAAGAAGTGTCTATCTTGCAATCAAAGAACATGTCCATTAGTACTCCAGAGAAAGAAAGAGCAAAACCCTTCTATCAGATTTGATTCTTGCAAAAATCACTTTTGTACGACTTGCTTCTGTCCTGGACCTTTCGACACGTGGGAAATGTTTTGTACCATTCATTCTCTCTGGGTACAAATGATATCATACGCCTTTGTCCTGGACAACAAGTGACCTGTAGCTCTATCATCACAAATATGCCATGCTGTAATGAGAAAGACTACTGCCCTCCCTGATATATTCATTGGCATCGCCATCGATGAGTTCACAACCATCACTCATGGTGGGGAGGGGGTGGGGGTCAGAGACTTTGATAGTCAGTCCCGATACCCGCACCATGTTCAGCAGGAAGATGACTTCTTCCTGCATGTTGGGTTGAACATCACTGTAACAGTATGGTGTCAGAGCTCAGCATAGAGACTAAAATCATCTCATCTGAAATATAAGATTTAGGAGCAGATTTGACCATTGCATCTGATCCACCAGTTCACCATGGCTGGTCCATTTTCCCTCTCAGCCCCAATCTCCTGACTACCCCCCTGTCTCACTTTATGTCCTGACTAATCAATAATCTGTCAACCCCTGCTTTAAGTATACCCATTCACTTGAACTCAACAGCATCCTGTGGCAATGAACTCCACAGATTCTGCACTGTGTGGCTAAAGTGATTGCTTCTCTCCTGCATTCTATTTTGCAGCTCTGTCCTCTGGTCTTAAACTCCCCCACAATAGGAAGCATCCTGTCTGAATCCACTGTAGTGGCCTATCAATATTCAATAGGCTTCAATGGGGCCCACCACCGTTCTTCCAAATAGCACAAAGCAGAGGCCCGGACCCATCAAATGCTCCTCATATAACAAGCCTTGCAATCCTGGAATCATTTTCATGAACCTCCATTTATCCCCTGAACATTCTTTCTTAGATAAGGTGTCCTGAACTGATCACCATACCCCAAGTGAGGCCACACCAGTGCTTTACAAAGCCTCTACAGTGCATTTGCCTTCCACACCACCAACTCAAACTGCAAATTAAACTTTTGGGAATACCACACAAAGTCTCTCACATATGATTGGAACTCAGAACTTTGACTTTTTGCTCCATTTACAAAATAGTTGTTACGTACCCCGTGATGGGTTAAAGAACCAGCAGAAATGGAAAACAGCTTGGAGTCTGGTATAGCTGTTAACTACCGCTTGTTTATTAGTACCTATTCAATACAGTAATATATAACCAGAAAAATCTAACCGGTCAGCAAAGTTCATGCAGAAATAAGTGTGGAAATATAAATGGATACAGTCTTACGATGATGGGTAAATGAAATCAGTTCTGTTCGGGTATTGAGTTGAGTAGCGATGGAGAGAGAGAGGTGTTTAGTTCTTCAGGTAGCTGATGCCGTAGATCCTCCGTTGTCCTCTGAAATCCTTTAGAAGTCATCGAATGTATACCAGCTGTCCATCACGTAACACCGCCCTCGGTTACCATGACGACTCATCAGCTGCTCATTGCTCTCTCTCTCCAAGTCGGTCTCACCCTCTTTCTCTTTTTAAAGGTACAGTCCATAAGGGATAATTCAGGATCCCGTCACACCTCCTTCCCTCTCGGAAAAATTTTGATCAACGGACAAGTTTTTTTGTCTAACAGTAGATTACAAAGTTTGAAACAATACATGTATAGTTATCAGGTAACATAGCAAAACGTATACATCTTCTAACTTAACATCTGGATAAACAATCAGCTATAATGTTGTCAGTACCTTTTACCTCTTTTATTTTCAGGTCATATTCTTGCAAGATCAGACTCCAGTTTAATAACCTTCTATTCTTGTCCTTCATTTTAGTTAGAAACACTAACCAATTGTCATCCATGTACATCACCACCAGTTTCCGGGCAGGACAAACATAGACTTTGAAATGTTGTAAAGCCCAAATAAGAGATAGGAACTCGTTTTCAACAGTGGAATAATTTTTCTGGTGCACATTAAATTTCTTTGAGAAATACGCTACTGGGTGTTCAATGTCATCCTCACCCTTCTGTAACAGTACTGTCGCAGCAGCTTCGTCACTAGCGCCTGTCACTATAGAGACTAGTTTTGAAAAATCAGGTGTTTTGAGCTCAGGTTGGTAATACAGAATAGTTTTTAGTTGTTCAAAGGCTTCCTGGCAAAGCTCACTCCATACAAATCTTTCACTCTTCCCTAGTGGTTTCGTTAGGGGGGAGAACGATATCCACAAAGTTCTTTCAAAACTTATGGTAATACCCAACTATTCCTAAAAACCTTCTTAAAGCTTTCTTGCCCGTCGGAAAGGGAACCTCAGCAATAGCTGGAACCTTGACCTGTACAGGAGCCAGTTGGCCCTGGCCCACCACATAACCCAGGTATGCAACTGTGGCATGGCCAAACTCACTTTTAGCGAGGTTCACACAAAGGTTGGCCTTGGAAAGCCTGTCAAATAGCTTCTCTACTGCCGCAATATGCTCTTCCCACGTGTCATTCCATACAACCAAATCATCAGTATAAGGCCCTGTATTTTCTAAAACTTGAATCACAAAATTGATCATCCTTTGGAATGTCCCTGGAGCATTTTTCATCCCAAGGGGTAAGACATTATACTCATATAATCCAGATGGTGTTACAAATGGTGAGATTTCTCTAGCTCTTTCTGTCAAGGGAACGCACCAATATCCTTTCAGCAAGTCAATTTTTGTGAGGTATTTAGCCTTTCCCACTTTATCAATACAGTCATCCACTCTCTTTTCTTGTTCTTTCTTGTTTCCAATTTCTTTTCAACTATCTTACTTTTTCCTAAGTTCATTCTGCAGGGATGCTGGTTAATCGGCTCAGCTTGGCTTGCAGTTACGTCATGCACTGCAGCTGTGTACCTTCTCGGAACATCAGGGATCAAATCCTAATAATTGCTAATTAACTCTTACAATTGTTTTTGCTGTGTAGGCTCCAAATGATTGACTTTGTTGTCAATGTTTTTCAAAACAACGGAATTCTCTAGCCTGGTTGAGACTATATTTAGCTTGTTAAAATGATCTGGTATCCCGTTACAAGCCTCCAAGACTCCACTTGTTTTCATAACGGTGCTCACAGGTGCTGTCTCTGAATCGTGATAAAGCTTTATCATGTTTACGTGTACCACTTAAGTAGACTTCCTTCGGTCAGGAGTCTCAACAACATAATTCAAAAAGTCAATTTTCTTAATTATCTGGTACAGTCCATGAAACTGCGCTTGGAGGGGGTTGGTTAAAAGGGGGAATAGGACTAAAATCTTATCTCCATCATGAAACACCTGTTCCCTCTCTTTCCTATCATTCCAGTGCTTCTTTTTAATCTGAGAGTTCTGCAAATTTTGTTTTGCAAGGTCACAAGCCTTGTTAGGCTTATCCTGAAACTCGAAAACATAATCCAGCACACAGACACATAATTTCGGATCAGACCACTGTTCGCTGAACAAGGCCAAAGGTCCTCTGGGCCTGTGACCGAAAACAAGCTCAAACGGACTAAACCCTAATGATCTTGAATTGAGTCTCTAACAAAAAAGAGAAATAAGTATATTCCCTCATTCCAGTCCCTGCTATTCTCAGAACAGTAGGTTTTAATCATTGTCTTTAGAGTGGAATGGAACCGTTCCAAGACTCCTTGAGACTGCGGGTGGTATGCAGATGACACAATCTGTTTAGCCCCATCTCAGAAACTATTTGCTGGAATACTCCCGATGTAATGTAACTGCCCCACTCGGATTGAATTTCTTTGGGCAGACCAACCATAGTAAAAAAAAACTTGATGAGAGCCTTCACCACTGTTTTAGCCCTGATGTTTCGAAGGGGAACTGCCTCACGGAACCTGGAATGGCACACGTTATAGTTAACACATACTGATGGCCAGCTGCAGTCTTTGGCAGTGGGCCAACACAGTCCACTCTGACTCGGGAAAATGGTTCACCAAAAGCAGGTATCGGCCGAAGTGGAGCTTTTGGGATGATCTGATTAGGTTTTCCCACCATCTGGCACATATGACAAACTCAGCAATAATTCACAATATCCTTCATCACATTGGGCCAATAAAATTCCCTCATAATCCTGTGCACTGTCTTCTTTACCCCAAAATGTCCACCTAAGGTTAATTCAGAAACAAAGGTTCTGAACTTAAAGAGGGGTAACTTTGATGGTATGAGACGTGAATTAGCTAAGATAGACTGGCAAATGACACTTAAAGGATTGACGGTGGATATGCAATGGCAAGCATTTAAAGATTGCATGGATGAACTACAACAATTGTTCATCCCAGTTTGGCAAAAGAATAAATCAAGGAAGGCAGTGCACCCATGGCTGACAAGAGAAATTAGGGATAGTATCAATTCCAAAGAAGAAGCATACAAATTAGCCAGAAAAAGTGGCTCACTTGAGGACTGGGAGAAACTCAGAGTTCAGCAGAGGAGGACAAAGGGCTTAATTAGGATGGGGAAAAAAGATTATGAGACAAAACTGGCAGGGAACTTAAAAACTGACTGTAAAAGCTTTTATAGATAGTAAAAAGGAAAAGACTGGTAAAGACAAATGTAGGTCCCCTACAGACAGAAACAGGTGAATTGATTGTGGGGAGCAAGGACATGGCAGACCAATTGAATAATTACTTTGGTTCTGTCTTCACTAAGGAGGACATAAATAATTTTCCAGAAATAGTAGGGGACAGAGGGTCCAGTGAGATGGAGGAACTGAGCGAAAAACTTGTTAGTAGGGAAGTGGTGTTAGGTAAATTGAAGGGATTGAAGGTAGATAAATCCCCAGGGCCAGATGGTCTGCCTCCTAGAGTGCTTAAGGAAGTAGCCCAAGAAATAGTGGATGCATTAGTGATAATTTTTCAAAACTCATTAGATTCTGGACTAGTTCCTGAGGATTGGAGGGTGGCTAATGTAACCCCACTTTTTAAAAAAGGAGGGAGAGAGAAACCGGGGAATTATAGACCGGTTAGCCTCACGTCGGTGGTGGGGAAACTGCTGGAGTCAGTTATCAAAGATGTGATAACAGCACATTTGGAAAGCGGTGAAATCATCGGACAAAGTCAGCATGGATTTGTGAAGGGAAAATCACGTCTGACGAATCTCATTGAATTTTTTGAGAATGTAACTAGTAGAGTGGATAGGGGAGAACCAGTGGATGTGGTATATTTGGATTTTCAAAAGGCTTTTGACAAGGTCCCACACAGGAGATTAGTGTGCAAACTTAAAGCACACGGTATTGGGGGTAAGGTATTAATGTGGATAGAGAATTGGTTAGCAGACAGGAAGCAAAGAGTGGGAATAAACAGGACCTTTTCAGAATGGCAGGCAGTGACTAGTGGGGTACCGCAAGGCTCAGTGCTGGGACCCCAGTTGTTTACAATATATATTAATGACTTGGATGAGGGAATTAAATGCAGCATCTCCAAGTTTGCGGATGACACGAAGCTGGGCAGTAGTGTTAGCTGTGAGGAGGATGCTAAGAGGATGCAGGGTGACTTGGATAGGTTGGGTGAATGGGCAAATTCATGGCAGATGCAATTTAATGTGGATAAATATGAAGCTATTCATTTTGGTGGCAAAAATAGGAAAACAGATTATTATCTGAATGGTGGCCGATTAGGAAAAGGGGAGGTGCAATGAGACCTGGGTGTCATTATACACCAGTCATTGAAAGTGGGCATGCAGGTACAGCAGGCGGTGAAAAAGGCGAATGGTATGCTGGCATTCATAGCAAGAGGATTCCAGTCAGGAGCAGGGAGGTACTACTGCAGTTGTACAAGGCCTTGGTGAGACCACACCTGGAGTATTGTGTGCAGTTTTGGTCCCCTAATCTGAGGAAAGACATCCTTGCCATAGAGGGAGTACAAAGAAGGTTCACCAGATTGATTCCTGGGATGGCAGGACTTTCATATGAAGAAAGACTGGATGAACTGGGCTTGTACTCGTTGGAATTTAGAAGATTGAGGGGGGACCTGATTGAAACGGATAAAATCCTAAAGGGATTGGACAGGCTAGATGCAGGAAGATTGTTCCCGATGTTGGGGAAGTCCAGAACGAGGGGTCACAGTTTGAGGATAGAGGGGAAGCCTTTTAGGACCGAGATTAGGAAAAACTTCTTCACACAGAGAGTGGTGTATCTGTGGAATTCTCTGCCACAGGAAACAGTTGAGGCCAGTTCATTGGCTATATTTAAGAGGGAGTTAGATATGGCCCTTGTGGCTAAAGGGATCAGGGGGTATGGAGGGAAGGCTGGTGCAGGGTTCTGAGTTGGATGATCAGCCGTGATCATACAGAATGGCGGTGCAGGCTCGAAGGGCCGAATGGCCTACTCCTGCACCTATTTTCTATGTTTCTATGTTAAAGGGTCATTATGGGCTAGGTCTAAAATTTGAGCCCTGTAAACTTTTGGAACCACCACCTGCCGCACAATAGCCCAATCCTCACTTGCGGGCACAGTGTTGGTCGCCACTTCTTCATTAACACCCCATCTTTAAGGTAGTACCCCAGTGACTCTTTCTGAATTTCATCCTCGGAGAGAACTGTCTCCCTTAAAGCCACAATTTCAGGATCTCGCTTCTGTTCCTCTATGAATTCCTTTCTAGATAAGGACAAACCTTTCTCATCAGTCCTACTACCCTCTAAGTCCTGTTGGAATAGGGAAGGTAGAAAAGTCTCTGGTAAATCATCATGGGGTTTAGCAGATTTTTTAGACATGCTTCGAGTTACTGCGTATGCGGGGTAAATATCAGTATCCATGTGTGGGTCGTCCGCAGCAGGTTTGCTCCTTAGCTGAGCTGCTGGATAAACATCACTCTGGATAGCTGTCAGCCTACCCCCAATATTTACTAATCGCAGCACTGTCACCAGACTTAAGAAAACCATATGTACATTGTGAAAAATTCCAAACAACCCATGTATTCTATTTCTGCAGCCTTTAGCTCGATCTGGTTCCATAGTAAACCCTGCAGATGGCCTCTCAAAACCAAAACAATCCTTTTTCTCCACATCACAATCGTGAAAAACAACTCCACAACCTTGAAGGTGTTCAAATCAAATGTCAAAACAAAATTCAACAAAGTGGCACATACTTTTTTAGCAGGCCATTGTCCTGAAAGCAGGGTCAAAGGTTGCGAAACCAATCTCAACTTCACAAGTACTACATTCAAAAGTCCAGAGACAGCACCCTTTTGTGAGTAACATTTACCTCACCACATTTCATCTCATCACCTTCTTTCAGAACCCTATCTAACACAAGTGACTGAAAATTCTCAATTTCCACTGGTACCAAGGTTAACCCATTATTCACTGAATCAAGACCATCTGACACAAAAGGACTGCATTCCTTTTCAACCGAGTCAGATACCTCAGACCTTAACTGAATTTCAACACAAGGTTAAGTACCCTGTGAATCCACAGGTACTTCAACAACCCAAACACAGGCAGTCGGCACAGCTGCCACTTCTAGGCGGTCATCACTTGCCCCAGTTTCAAATTCCAGGTTACCCTGATCTTCCCAGCTGCTCTCTGGGAAACTCTCATCCAGAGTAAACTCAGCCTCTTGGGTTAAAACAACCTCGTCTGCTACCTTAGCAGACTCCCGCAAGGTAGCGGCATTCTTTTCATCTAGGTATACCCTTACATCATCGGGGACATACTTCTTAAATTCTTCAATCAAAACCAGCTCTTTCAAGCTGTAAAAATCAGCAGGGTCTAACACTGGACCTCTTTGCTGCAATTTCTCTATCCTTTCCAGCTCAAACTGCCTCTGTCTTTCTGCTTTATCCCTCCACCTGTCTGCCTCCTCAGCCTCGAGCTGTTTTACTTGTAACTCAGACTCCAGCTGTTGCTGTCTTTGCTTCTCCTCAGCCTCGATCCTTAATCTTTCCATTTGATACTGGTGCTCAAACCCGCCAGGTTTAGACCACAAGGCCATAAGGCCATAAGACAAAGGAGCAGAAGTAGGCCATTCGGCCCGTCGAGTCTGCTCTGCCATTTTATCATAAGCTGATCCATTCTCCCATTTAGTCCCACTCCCCTGCCTTCTCACCATAACTTTTGATGCCCTGGCTACTCAGATACCTATCAATCTCTGCCTTAAATACACCCAATGACTTGGCCTCCATTGCCGCCATGGCAACAAATTCCATAGATTCACCACCCTCTGACTCAAAAAATTTCTTTGCATTTCTGTTCTGAATGGGCGCCCTTCAATCCTTAAGTCATGCCCTCTCGTACTAGACTCCCCCATCATGGGAAACAACTTTGCCACATCCACTGTGCCCATGCCTTTCAACATTCAAAATGTTTCTCTGAGGTCTCCCCTCTTTCTTCTAAACTCCAAGGAATACAGTCCAAGAGCGGACAAACGTTCCTCATATGTTAACCCTCTCATTCCCGGAATCATTCTAGTGAATACAAGAGGACATGGCTTTAAGGTAAGGGGTGGGAAGTTCAAGGGGGATATTAGAGGAAGGTTTTTTACTCAGAGAGTGGTTGGTGCGTGGAATGCACTGCCTGAGTCAGTGGTGGAGGCAGATACAGTAGTGAAGTTTAAGAGACTACTAGACAGGTATATGGAGGAATTTAAGGTGGGGGCTCATATGGGAGGCAGGGTTTGAGGGTCGGCACAACATTGTGGGCCGAAGGGCCTGTACCGTGCTGTACTATTCTATGTTCTATGTTCTATGAATCTTCTCTGTACCCTCTCGAATGTCAGCACATCCTTTCTTAAATAAGGAGACCAAAACCTCCCACAGTACTCCAAGTGAGGTCTCACCAGTGCTTATGGAGCCTTAACATCACAGCCCTGCTCCTATACTCTATTCCTCTAGAAATGAATGCCAACATTGCATTCACCTTCTTCACTACCGACTCAACCTGGTGGTTAACCTTAAGGGTATCCTGTATGAGGACTCCCAAGTCCCGTTGCATCTCAGAACTTTGAATTCTTTCCCCATTTAAATAATAGTCTGCCCGTTTATTTCTTCTGCCAAAGTGCATAACCATACACTTTCCAACATTGTACTTCATTTGCCACTTCTTTGCCCATTCTTCCAATCTATCCAAGTCTGTCTGCAGACTCTCCATTTCCTCAGCACTACCGGCCCCTCCACCTTTATATTACTTTCAGGAAACAGCTCCAACTCTTCCACTTTAAACACATCCTCAGATACATAATACTCGGCTATTAACCTCTGTATCTCTGACTGCCTCATTGTCAATTTCACCTTCGCAAGTTTCAACTTTTTTGCAATACTCATCAACTCAAACATTCTGGTGTCCTCTCATGCCTCAGAGGTTGGCGCTTCCAGAATTTTATCAACATCCATTGCTGCTGATTTACTACACACGAGTCAATCAAAAGACAAGTAGCCAATAAGATTGATAATCACTCAATCAATAAGCCCCAATTTAGTTCATATCTCGGATGCAGGCCCCAATTTTGTCACGTACCCCGTGACGGATTAAAGAACCAGCAGAAATGGAAAACACTTTGGAGTCTGGTATAGCTATTAACTAACACTCGTTTATTAGTAACTACACAATAGAGTAATACATAACCAGATAAATCAGACAGGTTAGCGAAGTTCATGCACATATAAGTGTGAAGGTATATAAAAGCCAAGCTTCTTCAAGCTTAGGAGGTAAATTAATACAATCTTACGATGATGGGTAATTTTCTCCACAAGGTTTCTAAATTCGAAGGACAAATTTAGGGGCTCTGCGATGCTGGGAACGTTACACGAAAGTGGCGCTCAGGTCAAAGATCAGGCATGTTCTGAAAGTCAGAACAGCGCAAGGGGCCGAATGGCCTGCTCCTGCTTCTTATTTTCTAAAGTACGAGTTTGCCTTTGCCCTTGTTCTCCCTTGACCTTCAGCCTGTTCTTTTGCACAGGGGAGCGCTCAGAGCACCGGAGTTTCATCGGCAGCCGCTGCGGACCAGCTCCCGTATCCCAGCAGCAGGAGACCGGTCCGGGAGGAAACTCCAGGCAACAGGCCCCGATCCACGTTGGGAACGGCCGGGCATCCGCTGTATGGCTGAAACATCTCACGGAATCTCCGTCCGTCTCTTCACCTCTGCCATCGGAAGGATTCAAAACTCCGGCCGGTGTTGCAGCCTTTACCCGAAGAGCTCCTCCCAATCTCGGGTCTCTCACCGGGTCCACTCGCTCCCGATTGCGAACTCCGGTCCGCTCCGAGCGGTCAGCGTCCCGCCCACTGACACTCCTCAGCCAATGGAGGCAGGATTCTCCCAGCGGTGATCGCCGATTGGCTGTGAGTGTGTCTGAGGACGGGCTGCGGCCAGGAGCTGGAGACGTCAGTCACAGTTTGTTCTCAGAATAGATAAAATATACTTCGTTAATCCCGAGGGAAATTTGGTAAAGCAAGTTCCCTGAAGCTCAAAGTTCAAAGTAAATTTTATTATCAGAGTACATATAAGTCGCCACATACAACCCCGAGAAGCATTTTCCTACAAACATACAGAGAAAATCTACAGAATAGTAACTATAACTGGACCATTGAAAGATCAACCAGAAGTGCAGACGACAACAAACTGCGCCAGTGCAAATATAAATAAATAGGAATAAATAACGAGAACATGAGATAACCGCAGCGGCTGCCGATAGATGCCCGGTGCTCTGAGCGCTCCCCTGTTCAATCTGACAGGCCAAGAAAGAACAAGGCGCAAAGGTAAACTCGTGTTTCAGAAATTAAGAAATAAAACAGGTGTGGCCATTCGGTCCCTTGCGCCTCTTCTGCCGTTCACTCAGAACATGCTTGACCTTTGACCTCAGCGCCACTTTCCTGCAACTTTCCATCACCACTGAGCCCCAAGATATGTCTATTCAATTTAGAAACCTTATGGAGATAGTTGCAATGATTCACTGCGCTCTGGGTGGGGAAATTTCTCCTCATCTCAGTCCTGCAGAGGTGACCTCGGATTTTGAGTCTGTGACCTCTGGTTCCTCACAACGCATGGGAAACATCATTCCAGCCCTTATACGAGGAAATCTGCAGATGTTGGAATTTCAAGCAACACACATGAAAATTGCTGGTGAACGCAGCAGGCCAGGCAGCATCTCTAGGAAGAGGTACAGTCGACGTTTCGGGCAGAGACCCTTCGTCAGGACTAACTGAAAGAAGAGCTAGTAAGAGATTTGAAAGTGGGAGGGGAAGGGGAGATCCAAAATGATAGGAGGAGACAGGAGGAGGAGGGATGGAGCCAAGAGCTGGACAGGTGATTGGCAAAGGGATATGAGAGGATCATGGGACAGGAGGCCCAGGGAGAAGGAAAAGGGGGGGGGGAGAACCAGAGGATGGGCAAGGGGTATAGTGACAGGGACAGAGGGAGAAAAAGGAGAGAGAGAAAAAAATGTGTGTATGTAAATAAATAACGGATGGGGTACGAGGGGGAGGTGGGGCATTCTCCCACCAGCACTCTGCAACCCCGTCTCCCTCAGATCTCACCGTCAGCTCCTGGGCCCTCAGAGGCTCCATTTTCCTCTCACCCCAACCCTCCCTTCTCCACTGACACCACCAGCCTCCCTTCCCCTCCCCCCTCTGATCCCACTTCTCATCCGTGCCGGGTCTTTACCATCCCCTCTGACCTTCAACTCTCTGAGGCAGAACGCTCTGTTCTCAGTAAGGGCCTTACCTTTGTCCCCCTTCGCCCACACCTCAGCGAGTTCCGTGTTCGCCGTGATGCGGAACTCTTCTTCCACCGTCTCCGTCTCCGAGCCTACTTCTTCGGCAAGGACTCTTCCACCTCCATCGATGACCCCTTCTCCCGTCTTCAACCCTCCTCCTCTTCATGGACACCCCGCTCTGGTCTTCTGCCTGCTCTGGATCTCTTTATCGCTAACTGCCGACGGGACATCAACCGTCTCGACTTCATCGCACCTTGTTCCAATTCCAACCTCACTCCTTCGGAACGCTCTGCTCTCCACTCCCTCCGCACTAATCCTAAACTTACTATAAAACCCGCCGATAAGTGGGGTGCTGTTGTAGTCTGGCGCACTGACCTCTACCTTGCCGAGGCACAGCGACAACTCGCGGATACCTCCTCTTATTTACCCCTCCATTGTGACCCCACTAAGAAGCACCAGGCCATTGTCTCCCACACCATCACCGACTTTATCCGCTCAGGGAATCTCCCATCCACTGCTACCAACCTTATAGTTCCCACACCCCGCACTTCCCGTTTCTACCTCCTACCCAAGATCCACAAACCTGCCTGTCCAGGTAGACCCATTGTCTCAGCTTGCTCCTGCCCCACCGAACTCGTTTCTGCATAGCATAACACTGTTTTATCCCCCCTTGTTCAATCCCTTCCTACCTATGTTCATGACACTTCTCACGCTCTTAAACTTTTCGATGATTTTAAGTTCCCTGGCCCCCACCGCTTTATTTTCACCATGAATGTCCAGTCCCTATATACTCCCATCCCCCATCAGGAAGGTCTCAAAGCTCTCCGCTTCTTTTTGGATTCCAGACCTAATCAGTTCCCCTCTCCCACCACTCTGCTCCGTCTAGTGGAATTAGTCCTTACTCTTAATAATTTCTCTTTTAGCTCCTCCCACTTCCTCCTAGCTAAAGGTGTAGCTATGGGCACCCGTATAGGTCCCAGCTATGCCTGCCTTTTTGTTGGCTTTGTGGAACAATCCATGTTCCAAGCAAAGAGGGTGTGGAGGAGAATGAACGGGCTAGTGTCACGTTTCATCCCCAGCAGCTGCGTAACTGGGGACTCTCTGATCTACGGGCTGTTCCCGGGGACACACACGGAGACCAACATCCGGTGCTGCTGGCAGATCATCAACTCAGTGAAAGACGCTCTTTGGTCAGTCCGAAACTTGATGATCTACCAGCACATGGAGATGTCCGTGGGAGAATGCTGCCGACTGGCACATTCTCGGCTGCAGGAGTACGTGCTGAGGGATGCACTGAAACTCGGTGCAGCCACCGCAAGGGCCCGGTGGGGAAGGACCACATTATAGGTTTCTCCACCCGTGGGAGTGGGAGGGGTCGGGGGCGGGGAGTATACCCCTCAACAATGATATGGTAAACTGAACTACCGGAGTGTCACGTGGGTGGCTATAAATACGGATATGTACTGACTATAATGGAAACGTATGTAAAGGATAGAAAGTTATTGAATGGTTTATTGTATATATTTATTTTTGAATAAAGTATATTTTGAAATAAAAAAAATACTGGTATCTGTCCCCCACTTTCCCTTCTCTTCATCGACGACTGCATTGGCGCTGCTTCCTGCACACCTGCTGAGTTCTTTGACTTCATTAACTTTGCCTCCAACTTTTACCCTACCCTCAAGTTTACCTGGTCCATTTCCGACACCTCCGTCCCCTTTCTACATATTTCTGTCTCTATCTCTGGAGACAGCTTATCCACTGATGTCTACTGTAAGCCTACTGACTCTCACAGCTATCTGGACAATTCCTCTCCTCACCCTGTCTCTTGCAAAAATTCCATCCCCTTATCGCAATTCCCCCGTCTCCGCCGCATCTGCTCTCAGGATGAGGCTTTTCATTCCAGGACGAAGGAGAAGTCCTCCTTTTTTAAAGAAAGGGGCTTCCCGTCCTCCACCTCCTCTGCTTTCAAACACATCTCCCCATATCACGCACATCTGCTCTCATTCCATCCTCCCGCCACCCCACTAGGAATAGGGTTCCCCTTGTCCTCACCTACCACCCCACCAGCCTCCGGGTCCAACATATAATTCTCCGTAACTGCCGCCACCTCCAACGGGATCCCACCACTAAGCACATCTTTCCTTCCCCCACTCTCTCTGCTTTCCACAGGGATCGCTCCCTACGCGACTCCCTTGTCCATTCGTCCCCCCATCCCTCCCCACCGATCTCCCTCCGGGCAGTTATCCGTGTAAGCGGAACAAGTGCTACACCTGCCCTTACACTTCCTCCCTTACCACCATTCAGGGCCCCAGACAGTCCTTCCAGCTGAGGCGACACGTCACCTTTGAGTCGGCTGGGGTGATATACTGCGTCCGGTGCTCCCAATGTGGCCTTCTATATATTGGCGAGACCCGACGCAGACTGGGAGACCGCTTTGCTGAACACCTACGCTCTGTCTGCCAGAGAAAGCAGGATCTCCCAGTGGCCAAACATTTTAATTCCACATCCCATTCCCATTCTGACATGTCTATCCACGGCCTCCTCTACTGTAAAGATGAAGCCACACTCAGGTTGGAGGAGCAACTAAGAATAGGATGATTTGACAGATGACAGTGTGGCTGTGAAACTGGTGCAGAGGGGGCAGGGCTTCAGATTCCGGGATCATAAGCTAACATAGGACCTGTACAACAGGGAGGACTGGTTACACCTGATCTCGGGGGGGGGTTGCGGGGGGGGGGGGGTCTGCTGATATCCATATGGGTAGGATTGCTAGAGCTGTCCGAGAGTTGTTAAACTAATTTAGCAGCAGATCTGAACTGGAGTGAGAGGGCTGAGGGGAGGATAGTTAGTTTTCAAACAGCGGCAGTGTGCAGTGAGACTGCCACCATTGAGAGGCTGACAATAGGGTAAATTTCAGTGGACGGGATGAGTTGCAGTGCAAAAGGGTGAGAAAACGAAAAGGTGATGAATACAGAACTGAAGGTGTTCTATTTGAATGCGAGCAATACATGGAGTGGGGAGATGAACTTGTGTCACAGTTACTGATTGACATTACGATGTTGTGGGCATCTCTGAATCGTGGCTGAAAGGAGATTATAGTTGGGAGCTTCATGTCCAAGGATACGGATTGTATTGAAAGGACAGGCAGGTAGGCAGAGGGGTGTGGATATGTAAAAATGAAATCAAACCTTCGAAAGACGTGAAATGGAATTGCAAGGTGACATGTAGGGGGTGAATACTTATGTACTCAAATATTTTCTATTTTATATTTGTCATTATTTTTTTCACTTTTTGGTGATCTGTTCTCACATTGACACAAAAGTTTCTTTTCCTGTGGATCAGTATGAAAAAAAAACAAATCTAAATCCACTCTGTCTCAATGTTGTAAAACAATAAAAGATGAAAACTTCCAAGGGGAGTACATACTTTTTATAATCACTTTAAGTGTAATTACGAAGAAAGCATGGCAGTGCCCCGACCTCCTTTGAAGTTTGTAAAGCTTCAGCATGACATTTAAAACTTTGACAAAAATGTACAGATATGAGGTGGAGAGTAGTTGCACCGTGGCCAGGTATGGAAACACCAAGGCCCTTGAAAGGAAAATCTTACAAACGGTAGTGGATACGGCCCAGTACATCACGGGTAAACCTCTCCCCACCACTGAGCATATCCCTATGGAGTGCTGTCACAGAAAAGCAGCATCCATTATGAAGGACACCCACCCCGCAACACACACCAAGGACATGTTCTCTTCTCAGTGCTGCCATCTGGAAGAGAGTGCAGGGTCTTCAGGCCCACACCACCAGATCGCAAACAGTTACTACCCCTGAACCATTAGGCTGTTGATACAGAGGGCATAACTTTAGTGAAATTCGGTAACCCCATCACTACACTGTTCCCACAACCTCTGGACTCACTTTCAAGGACTCTTCATCTCATGTTCTTGATATGTATTTCTCATTTATATATTATTTATTTATTTTTGCTTTATATTCGAAGTTTATTGTCTTTTGCATTCAGTTTTTGTCCGTTCTGTTGGGTTTGGACTGTCAGGGACTCTATTGTGGCTCTTGGATTGGCTGAATTTGCCCCAAAAATCTGAATCCAGGATTGTGCATGATGACATGTTTAAACTTTGGTAATAAATTTACTTTGTAGATTTTAAATTGTACATTTAAATTTGTAAACATCTCTCTCAACACAAGAGTGGGTTGTGAACTGTAAAGGTTCCCCACCTACTGGGTAAATTATTTTGTTCTGATCTGAATGTTCTGATCTCACTGTGACCCCAATTACTGGAAACGTTCCTGAATCCAACTGGGAAGCCTCGGATTCTCAGTTTCAAACACTTGGATGCAGGGACACACACATAGAAACTGGCGACAATGGTATCGGTGACCACAAAGAACAGGGTGAACTGCCTCAAAGACTATCGCCCAGTGGCGCTCACATCTACTGTGATGAAATACTTGGAGGAGTTGGTCACGACTGGAATCAACTCCTGCCTGTGCATGGACCTGGACCCACTGCAATTTTCCAATCGCCACGATCTGTCTACAGCAGATGCAATCTCACTGTTTCTCCACTCAGCCTTAGATCACCTGGACAACAACAATACACAAGTCAGGCTGCTGATTACAGCTCAGCGTTCAACACAATCAGACCCTCAATTGTAATCAACAAGCTCCAAACCCTGGGCCTCTGTACCTCCTTCTGCAACTGGATCCTCACCAGGAGACCACAGTCTGTGTGGATCAGAAATAACATCTCCTCCTTGCTGACAATCAACACTGGCACACCTCAGCGATGCGTGCTCAGCCCACTGCTCTACTCTCTCTACACCCACGTCTGTGTGGCCAGGCTCATCTATAAACTTGCCGATGACACAACTATTGTTGGTGAAATTTCAGATGGTGACGAGGAGGACTACAGGAGTGAGATCAATCAGCAACTTGAGTGGTGTCGCAGCTACAACCTTGCTCTCAACATCATTAAGACAAAGGAATTGATTGTGGATTCAGGAAGGGGAAGTCGAGGGATCACACACCAGTCGTCATCGTGGTATTAGAAGTGAAAAGGGTGAGCAGTTTCCATTTCCTGCCTGTCAATATATCTGAGGAACTATCCTGGGCCCAACATATTGATGCAGTTACAATGAAGGCACAACATCGACTATATTTCATTCGGAGATTGAGGGGAATCCGTCTGTCACTAAAGACACTTGCAAATTTCTACAGATGCACTGTGGAGAGCATTCTAACTGGTTGCATCACTGCCTGGTGTGGAGAGGCCACTGCACAGGATTGATAAATGCTGCAGAAAGTTGTAAACTCAGCCAGCTCCTTCATGGACACTGGACTCCACATCCAGGACACAGTCAAAAGATGATGCCAGAAGAAGGTGGCATCCATCATTAAGGACCCCATCACCCAGGACAGGCCGTCTTCTCATTGACAACATCAAGGAGGATGTACAGGACCCTGGAGACACACTCAACGTTTCAGGAACAGCTTCTTCCCCTCCGTCATCAGATTTGTGAATGGATAATGAACTCATGAACACTTCCTCAGTATTTTCCCTCTCTTTTTGCACTACATTTTAAATTTAATGTTATATATACTGATTGTAGTTCATAGTTTTTATTGCAATGTACTGCTGTCACAAAACAACAAATTTCACCACACATGCCGGTGATATTGAACCTGATTCTGATACACAAACACACACAGCTGGGCTCAGACACACAACACTCCCACATTCCTCCCTTTGTGACTCCCTGCTTGCTCCGTGGCCCCCCGTATGAAGCTCAAACTGTTGCAACACCTGCCCTTTAAATTCATGTCTGATGGTGTGTTGTATCTGTACACTCTTTGAGTTTGATATTAAGTGAAGAGTATTGAATGGGAAGGAAGGTTTGAATACAAGATTAATGATCTCCGCTGAAGGTATAAGGGGTCCTGGTAAGAGCGTACATGGAACACTGCACAGGCCTCGTCTCCCTTCCAGGTTCAGCCTGTGGGATGAAGGGATGGTTTCCCAGATTGATTTGGGGGGTGAGGTAGTGTCCTCGGAGAGATTGTACTGACTGGGCCTGTCTCAAAATTAGAGAAAGAAGAGGTAGTCTGACACAGACAGGCACGGTCTCACAGGGTGCTGGCAGGAATGATGTTTCCCCTGGCTGGGGTGAGGAACCAAATCCGAGGCCAGCTCAGCCAGGACTGAGATGAGGAGAAATTTCCTCACCCAGAGTACACTGAGTCTTTGGAATTTTCTGCACAAGGTTTCCAAATTCAAAAAGAGCAAATTTAGGGGTTCTGCGATGCTGGGAACGTTGCAGGAAAGTGGCGCTGAGGTCAAAGGTGAGGTATGTTCTGAATGAAAAGCAGATCAGGCGCAAGGGGCCGAATGGCCACGCCAGCTCCCATTTCTTGTTACTTATTTTCTAAAGCACGGCTTTCCCTTTGCGCCTCGTTGTCCCTTGGCCTTCAGCCTGTCGGAGTGCACAGGGGGGCAGTGGTAGCTTCGAAGATCTATCGGCAGCCGCTGCGACGCAGCTCCAGACAATAGGCCCCGACCCACAGAGGGCAAAGGCCGGGCACCCTCCGTCCAGCTGAAACATCTCACGGATTCTCCGCCCGTCTCTTCGACTCTGACATTGGAAAGATTCAAGAACCCGGCCGGTGTCGCAGCCTTCACCCGAGGAGCAGTTCCCGATCGCCCGCCTCTCACCGAGTCCACCCGCTCCCGGTTGCAACCTTCAGTTCGCTCAGAAAGTTCAGCGTCCAATGACATAGCAAGGAAGAGTGAAGAGGTCCTGGACAGTGAGTATAGAGAGCTTGGTAGGAAGTTGAAAAGCAGGACCTCAAGGGTGGTAATCTCAGGATTGCTACCTGTGCTAGGTGCCAGTGAGGGTAGGAATAGGATGCTCTGGAGGAGGAACAAGTGGCTGAGGAACTGGTGTAGGGGGCAGGGTTTCAGATTTCTGGATCATTGGGACCTCTTCTGGGGCAGGTTGGACCTGTACAAGAGAGACGGGTTACACTTGAACCACAGGGGGACCAATATCCTTTCAGGGAGGTTTGTTAGTGCTGTTGGGGAGGCTTTAAACTAGATTTGCAGGGGGATGGGAACCAGAGTGCCAGAGCTGACAGTGTGGCTGGGGTGAAAATAAATGATATTGAAAGTTTAAGCAAATCCGCTGATAGAAAGGTTGTGAGTGGTGGTAAAAATCTTCTGAGGTGTATATATTTCAATGCTAGGAGTATTGCGTGGAAGGCGGATGAGTTGAGGGCGTGGATTGACACGTGGAATTGTGATGTTGTAGCAATTAGTGAAACTTGGCTACAGGAGGGGCAGGACTGGCAGCTTAATATTCCAAGTTTCCGATGTTTCAGATGTGATCGAGGCAGAGGAATGAAAGGTGGGGGAGTAGCATTGCTTGTTAGGGAAAATATTACAGCAGTGCTCAGGCAGGACAGATTAGAGGGCTTGTCTACTGAGTCCTTATGGGTGGAGCTGAGAAACAGGAAAGGTATGGCCACATTAGTGGGATTGTATTACAGACCACCCAATAGTCAACGAGACTTGGAAGAGCAAATCTGCAGAGAGATAGCAGGCAACTGCAGGAAACATAAAGTTGTGGTGGTAGGGGATTTTAATTTTCCATACATTGATTGGGACTCCCATACTGTTAGGGGTCTAGATGGTTTAGAGTTTGTAAAATGTGTTCAGGAAAGTTTTCTAAATCGGTATATAGAGGGACCAACTAGAGGGGATGCAATATTGGATCTCCTGTTAGGAACTGAATAAGGGCAAGTGACAGAAGTCTGTGTAGGGGAGCACGTTGGTTCCAGCGATCATAACACCATTAGTTTCAATTTGATCACGGACAAGGATAGATCTGGTCCTAGGGTTGAGGTTCTGAACTGGAAGAAGGCCAAATTTGAAGAAACGAGAAAGGATCTAAAATGCGTGGATTGGGACAGGTTGTTCTCTGGCAAAGATGTGATTGGTAGGTGGGAAGCCTTCAAAGGGGAAATTTTGAGAGTGCAGAGTTTGTATGTTCCTGTCAGGATTAAAGGCAAATTGAATAGGAATAAGGAACCTTGGTTCTCAAGGGATATTGCAACTCTGATAAAGAAGAAGAGGGAGTTGTATGAAATGTATAGGAAACAGGGGGTAAATGAGGTGCTTGAGGAGTATAAGAAGTGCAAGAAAATACTTAAGAAAGAAATCAGGACTAAAAGAAGACATGAGGTTGCCTTGGCAGTCAAAGTGAAGGATAATCCAAAGAGCTTTTACAAGTATATTAAGAGCAAAAGGATTGTAAGGGATAAAATTGGTCCTCTTGAAGATCAGAGTGGTCGGCTTTGTGTGGAACCAAAGGAAATGGGGGAGATCTTAAATAGGTTTTTTGCGTCTGTATTTACTAAGGAAGCTGGCATGAAATCTATGGAATTGAGGGAATCAAGTAGTGAGAACATGGAAACCGTACAGATTGAAAAGGAGGAGGTGCTTGCTGTCTTGAGGAAAATTAAAGTGGATAAATCCCCTGGACCTGACAGAGTGTTCCCTCGGACCTTGAAGGAGACTAGTGTTGAAATTGCGGGGACCCTGGCAGAAATATTTAAAAGGTCGCTGTCTACGAGTAAAGTGCCGGAGGATTGGAGAGTGGCTCATGTTGTTCCGTTGTTTAAAAAAGGATCGAAAAGTAATCCGGGAAATTATAGGCCGGTGAGTTTAACGTCAGTAGTAGGTAAATTATTGGAGGGAGTACTAAGAGACAGAATCTACAAGCATTTGGATAGACAGGGGCTTATTAGGGAGAGTCAACATGGCTTTGTGCGTGGTAGGTCATGTTTAACCAATCTGTTGGAGTTTTTCGAGGAGGTTACCAGGAAAGTGGATGAAGGGAAGGCAGTGGATATTGTCTACGTGGATTTCAGTAAGGCCTTTGACAAGGTCCCGCATGGGAGGTTAGTTAGGAAAATTCAGTCGCTAGGTATACATGGAAAGGTGGTAAATTGGATTAGACATTGGCTCAATGGAAGAAGCCAAAGAGTGGTAGTAGAAGATTGCTTCTCAGACTGGAGGCCTGTGACTGGTGATGTGCCACAGGGATCAGTGCTGGGTCCATTGTTTTTTGTCATCTATATCAATGATCTGGATGATAATGTGGTAAATTGGATCAGCAAGTTTGCTGATGATACAAAGATTGGAGGTGTAGTAGACAGTGAGGAAGGTTTTCAGAGCCTGCAGAGGGACTTAGACCAGCTGGAAAAATGGGCTGAAAAATGGCAGATGGAGTTTAATACTGACAAGTGTGAGGTATTGCACGTTGGTAGGACAAACCAACGTAGAACATACAGGGTTAATGGTAAGGCACTGAGGAGTGCAGTGGAACAGAGGGATCTGGGAATACAGATACAAAATTCCCTAAAAGTGTCGTCACAGGTAGATAGGGTCGTAAAGAGAGCTTTTGGTACATTGGCCTTTATTAATCGAAGTATTGAGTATAAGAGCTGGAATGTTATGATGAGGTTGTATAAGGCATTGGTGAGGCCGTATTTGGAGTATTGTGTTCAGTTTTGGTCACCAAATTACAGGAAGGATATAAATAAGGTTGAAAGAGTGCAGAGAACGTTTACAAGGATGCTGCTGGGACTTGAGAAACTCAGTTACAGAGAAAGGTTGAATAGGTTAGGACTTTACTCCCTGGAGCGTAGAAGAATGAGGGGAGATTTGATAGAGGTATATAAAATTATGATGGGTATAGATAGAGTGAATGCAAGCAGGCTTTTTCCACTGAGGCAAGGGAAGAAAAGAACCAGAGGACATGAGTTAAGGGTGAGGAGGGAAAAGTTTAAAGGGAACATGGGGGGGCTTCTTCACACAGAGAGTGGTGGGAGTATGGAATGAGCTGCCAGACGACGTGGTAAATGCGGGTTCTTTTGTAACATTTAAGAATAAATTGGACAGATACATGGATGGGAGGTGTATGGAGGGATATGGTCTGTGTGCAGGTCAGTGGGACTAGGCAGAAAATGGTTCGGCACAGCCAAGAAGGGCCAAAGGGCCTGTTTCTGTGCTGTAGTTTCTATGGTTCTCTGGTTCTATGGTTCTATGGTCCCGCCCACTGACACTCCTCAGCCAATGAGAACAATAGTCTCCCAGCGGCATTTGCTGATTGGCTGTGAGTGTGTCTGTGGCCGGGAGCTGGAGCTGTCAGTCACAGTTTGTTCTCAGAATCAAAATAAATTCATAGTCATAGTCATACTTTATTGATCCCGGGGGAAATTCTTTTTCGTTACAGTTGCACCATAAATAATAAATAGTAATAGAACCATAAATAATTAAATAGTAATATGTAAATTATGCCAGTAAATTATGAAATAAGTCCAGGACCAGCCTATTGGTTCCGGATGTCTGAACCTCCAAAGGAGGAGTTGTAAAGTTTGATGGCCACAGGCAGGAATGACTTCCTATGACGCTCTGTGCTGCATCTCGGTGGAATGAGTCTCTGGCTGAATGTACTCCTGTGCCCACCCAATACATTATGTAGTGGATGGGAGACATTGACCAAGATGGCATGCAACTTAGATAGCATCCTCTTTTCAGACACCACCGTCAGAGAGGCTCAAAGTGCAGAGTATATGTTATTATCGGAGTACTGTACATACAGGTCACCACGTACAATACCGAGATTCATTTTTCTGCGGACATACTCAGAAAATCTATAGAACGGTAACTAAAACAGGATCAGTGAAAGATCAACCAGAGCGCAGAAGACAAAGAACTGTGCAAGTGCGAACATAACAACTGTGCAAGTGCGAACATAAATCAATAGCAATAAATAACGAGACATGAAATAACCGCAGCCGCTGTTGGTGGATCTCTGGAGCTCTCACCGCTCCCCTGTGCAATCCGACAGGCTGAAGGCCAAAGGAAAACAGGGCGCAAAGGTAAAGTCTCGGAAGGGTCTGGGTCCGAAACGTCGACTGTAGTTCTTCCTATTGATGCTGCCTGGCCTGCTGCGTTCCACCAGCATTTTGTGTGTGTTGCGCAAAGGTAAAATCGTGTTTTAGAAAATAAGAAATAGGAGCAGGCGTGACTATTCGCCCCCTTGCGACTGTTCTGCCCTTCACGCAGAACGTGTCTGACCTTTGACCTCAGCGCCCCTTTCCTGCAACGTTCCCTTCACCGCTGAGCCCCAAAAATCTGTTCAATTTGGAAACTTTGTGGAGAAAATTTCAAAGATTCTCTGTACTCTGGGTGAGGAAATCTCTTCTCCTCTCAGTCCTTCTGAGGTGAACTCTCATTTTATGTCTGTGAACCCTAGTTCCACACCCCAGCCAGAGGAAACATCATTCCTGCCCAACCCTGTCACTATCCTGTGAGATTGTATCTGTCTCTTATTTCTGTGATTCTGAGAAAGGTCCAGTGCGACCTGTCTCAGTCAAACCACCTGTCATTTCACTAATTTTGATAAAGAGCCAGGGCGATGATTGCTTCTGGGAGCATCTGAAGGGACGGTAAGTGAGTGTAGTCATCCTGATGGTCAAGGGGTAGAAACCGTTCCTGAACCTGGCGGTGCGAGTCCTGAGGCTCTTGTGCCTTCTACCTGATGGCAGCAGCGAGAAAAGAGCCTGGCCTGGGTGGCGAGCATCTCTGATAATGGATGCTGCTTTGCTACGACAGCGTTTCATATAGATATGCTCAATGGTTGGGAGGCCTCCTCCCGTGATGTACCGGGCCGAATCCTTTACCTTGTGTCTAGTCATCAGGAGGGCGATGAACTACTTTGATCATCGTGCCAAACCTTACCTGGCTGATAGGGAGAGGGGCACTCCCAGTCTGATCCTTGCTGCATGCCCGGAGATCACTCCCACAGTGCGCTGCCCGAGATTACTGCAGTGGAGACGCGACGGTCACTCACCTCTTTGCGGACTGTGGGCTGGCTAGGATATGTGGAGAAAGATGCAGGGAACTGTGCCACAGCAGCTGCGTGACAGATGACTCACTGATCTTCGGGTAAAGGCATTGCACGGTTTATCCTTGTGAACATTTCATGGTGAATAATGCTTATTTTGATACTTAAAAATCAACTTCTGGGCTCTGTCTAGAGTTGTGGAAACTGGCCGTCCATTAGAGCTGGGACAGGCATGGGATTAGTCAGAAAGTTTCTTCAGGACCTTACAAAAACAGTTTTCTGCCCTGTGACGTAGAATGTCCAGTCCTGTACTTTTTCCAGCAGCCACAGATCGGTCATCACCACTGCATCTGTCTCCCCACAGCATAATATTCTCTCCACATCCCCATTTTCCTGGCATGAACTAATTTAATAGTTGTTTTAAATATTTACTTAACCCTGGTTTTACTCCCCAGTCTGACCCTCTTAAGATCTCCAGAAAAATAACAACAAAAAAAGAGCTGCTGGAGGAACTCAGCGGGTCAGGCAGCATCTGTGGAGGGAAACGGACAATCGGCATTTCGGTTGAGGCAGTTCAGATGAAGGATGCCGACCCGGAAAGTCGATTGTACATTTCTCTCCACAGACGCTGCCTGACCCGCTCAGTTCCTCCAGCATCACGTTTCTTACTCGGGATGCCAGCATCTACAGTTTCTCGTGCCTCTCTTTTCAGAACGTGCCCCTTTCGGTCCTGACTGAGACTGAACCAGGCTCTTCTCTCCGGCTTCATTTCTGTTCTGCTTCTTCTTCAGCCCATCGCCCCTACTGGGACACAGGCCGCCAACAGCAGCTCGTCAGAGTCCCCATTCCAGCGCCGAGGGTGGATCGGCCGGCTAGCTTCTCCCTTCACCACCCGACTTCAATCACCGTCCAGGGGAAGTTCCTTCTGATCGAAGGAATGAGGCCAGTGGAGAATCAGCTGACATTTCTGTGTCAGTGGCTGACAACCCCGTCCCCGACCCTCCTCCTTTCGCAGCCGGGCTTGAGCAGTCCATGGGCAAGTTTTCATTTCTGTTCCTATCTGTTTTACATGTTTCAGATCCCACCTTAATACGGAAATGGCCATATTTTCTTTCCCATAGAACACAGAGAGCAACATAATAACTTGTAGCGGTGAGGAGGATAAAGAATGGTAGGGTGAAGGAACCATGGGTGACAAGTGAGGTGGAAAATCTAGTCAGGAGGAAGAAGGCAGCATACATGAGGTTTAGGAAGCAAAGATCAGATGGGTCTATTGAGGAATATAGGGAAGCAAGAAAGGAGCTTAAGAAGGGGCTGAGAAGAACAAGAAGGGGGCGTGAGAAGGCCTTGGCGAGTAGGGTAAAGGAAAACCCCAAGGCATTCTTCAATTATGTGATGATGAATAGGATGACAGCAGTGAAGGTAGCAGCGATTAGAGATAAAGGTGGGAAGATGTGCCTGGAGGCTGTGGAATGAGCGAGATCCTCAATGAATACTTCTCTTCGGTATTCACCAATGAGAGGGAACTTGATGATGGTGGGGACAATATGAGTGAGGTTGATGTTCTGGAGTATGTTGATATTAAGGGAGAGGAAGTGTTGGAGTTGTTAAAATATATTAGGACAGATAAATCCCCGGGGCCTGACGGAATATTCCCCAGGCTGCTCCACGAGGCGAGAGAAGAGATTGCTGAGCCTCTGGCTAGGACTTTTATATCCTCGTTCTCCACGGGAATGGTACTGGAGAATTGGAGGAGGTCGAATGTTGTTCACTTGTTCAAAAAAGGTAGTAGGGATAGTCCAGGTAATTATAGACCAGTGAGCCTTACATCTGTGGTGGGAAAGCTGTTGGAAAAGATTCTTAGAGATAGGATCTCTGGGCATTTAGAGAATCATGGTCTGATCGGGGACAGTCAGCATGGCTTTTTGAAGGGCAGATCGTATCTAACAAGCCTGCTAGAGTTCTTTGAGGAGGTGACCAGGCACATAGATGAGGGTAGTGCAGTGGATGTGATCTACATGGATTTTAGTAAGGCATTTGACAAGGTTCTACACAGTAGGCTTATTCAGAAAGTCAGAAGGCATGGGATCCAGGGAAATTTGGCCAGGTGGATTCAGAATTAGCTTGCCTGCAGAAGGCAGAGGGTGGTAGTGGAGGGAGTACATTCAGATTGGAGGATTGTGACTAGTGGTGTCCCACAAGGATCTGTTCTGGGACCTCTACTTTTCGTGATTTTTATTAACGACCTGGATGTTGGGGTAGAAGGTTGGGTTGGCAAGTTTGCAGACGACACAAAGGTTGGTGGTGTTGTAGATAGTGTAGAGAATTGTCAAAGATTGCAGAGAGACATTGATAGGATGCAGAAGTAAGCTGAGAAGCGGAAGATGGAGTTCAACCGGGAGAAGTGTGAGGTGGTACACTTTGGAAGGATAAACTCCAAGGCAGAGTACAAAGTAAATAGCAGGGTACTTGGTAGTGTGGAAGAGCAGAGGGGTACATGTCTCCAGATCCTGAAAGTTGCCTCACAGGTAGATAGGGTAGTTAAGAAAGCTTATGTGGTGTTAGCTTTCATAAGTGGAGGGATAGAGTTTAAGAGTCGCGATGTAATGATGCAGCTCTATAAAACTCTGGTTAGGCCACACTTGGAGTACTGTGTCGGGTTCTGGTCGACTCATCATTGGAAGGATGGGGAAGCATTGGAAAAGGTGCAGATAAGATTTACCAGGATGCTGCCTGGTTTAGAGAGTATGCATTATGATCAGAGATTAAGGGAGCTAGGGCTTTACTCTTTGGAGAGAAGGAGTATGAGAGGAGACATGATAGAGGTGTACAAGAGAATAAGATGAATAGATAGCGGAATGGATAGCCAGCGCCTCTTCCCCAGTGCACCACTGCTCAATACAAGAGGACATGGATTTAAGGTAAGGGGTGGAAAGTTTAAAGAGGATATTTGAGGAAGGTTTTTTACCCAGAGAGTGGTTGGTGCGTGGAATGTACTGCCTGAGTCAGTGGTGGAGGCAGATACACTAGTGAAGTTTAAGAGAGTACTAGACAGGTATATGGAGGAATCTAAGGTGGGGGCTTATATGAGAGGCAGGGTTTGATGGTCGGCACAACATTGTGGGCCGAAGGGCCTGTACTGTGCTGTAGTATTATATGTTCTATGTTCATTCCCTGAGATTGTAGCGCCCGTAGTGGACAATCGCGGTACTGCAGGGGATAAGCAGCTCCCCGAAAGTGAAAGCATTCTGAATCAGGAAGTGCCGGGAGTTAACATGGCTTCGAAAAGACAAGGCGAGAGTTGGACCGAAGAGGTAATTTGTCCTATCTGCCTGGATTTCTTCACCGATCCGGTTATACTAGAGTGTGGGCACAACTTCTGTCGCTCTTGTATTACACGGTGTTGGGAAAGAGAGGGGAAAAACTGCTGCCCGGAATGTGGAGAGGTGTTTGCTGACCGCACCCTCAGGGTCAATCAGGCCTTAGCAAATCTGGCTGAAAAAGCTCGAAATCTAAAGCTGAATCCGAAAGGGAAGGAAAGTAAACGTCACTGCGAGGAACATGAGGAAGAACTGAAGCTGTTTTGTGAAACGGACAAGACACTGATCTGTCTGATCTGTAGAGATGCGCAGGAACACAGAGAGCACCATTTCATGCCGATTAAAGAAGCTGTTACAATCTACAAGGTAAAACTAACCCGAATTCGATACTTATCCCATCCTCCACACTGCACGAGCCTCCAGAACCAACATATTATTGACCGGAACTTTCGCTATTTCCATCAGGATTCTACCACCAAGCACAGCTTTCCCTCCCACAGCCCACCTCCACCCCTCCCCTCAACTCTCCGCTCTCTGAAGGGATCACTCTCTACGTAACTCACGTATCCACTCGCTACCCCCACTGATCTCCCTCCTGGCATTGATACCTGCAAGCGGGACAAGTGCTACCCCTGACTCCTACACCTCCTCCCTCGTCACCATTCAGGGCCCCAAACAGCCCCAGTTCCTCCCGTTTCTTCCATCCTCGATTGTCCTGTCCTATTAGATTCATTCTTCAGCTCTTTACCTCTTCCACCAGCCCCTCTCAGCTTCTCATTTTATCACCCTCCCCTCACGTTGTCTCACCCGTCACCTATCAGCTGGTTCTCATCCCCAACATTTTTATTCTGACTTCCCATTGCTTCTCAGTCCCAATGAAGTGTCTCATCCCGAAACGTCGACTGTTTACTTCCGCTGCATAGATGCTGCCTGACTCAGTGAGTTCCTCCACCATTTTGTGTACGATAATGGGTTTGATCACCTGTTTCATTTGTTGCATTTTTTAAAAACAAATTTCCTTCACTCTCTGACTTCCAGGATCAACTAAAATCTTCCTTAGGCTCTCTCATAAAAAAGACATCAGACTTCCTGGAAAAGGAGCAGCAACAGAAAGAGAAGATTTCCGGAGTTCGGGTGAGGCTTCCTGAGCGGAATTTCGATATTATTGGATAGTTTTGCTCCCTTTAAAGCAGAATAGCAGAGTATCGCATCTCCAGTGACCTGGGTTCGATCCTGACCTCTGGTGCTGTCTGTGTGGAGTTCGCATGTTCTCCCTGTGACCATGATAGTTTCAGAGACATCCCAAGGACAGGGTTAAAAATACCCTGTGAGGGTGGGAGAGGGTGAATGTGGATCAGGTGGGAGTTAATGGGTCCATGAGGAAGGAAAGGTTTCAGGAAAACGTGAAGGAATGGGTTGAACTAGCATGGTCTTCAATGGACGGAATGGTCACCTTAATGTCATCAGGAAATACAACACAGCAATACAGTAAATTAATCTTCACCTTTCATTCGACAGGAGCAGTCACACAGCCTTCAGTCCCACATCACATCCCAGTTTGCTGAACTGCGCCAGATTATCACTGAGAAAGAGCAGAGCTTTCTTAGGGATCTCAGGGAAGAAGAGGAGAGGATTCTAATTCCAATGGAGAAAAATCTTCGTGAGATTCAAAAGAATATAAGGATAAATCAGCAGGAAATCCCTAAGTTAAAGGAACAGATAGATCAAAGTGACAGTGTGATATTTCTCAAGGTGAGGGATCATATTTCAATTTGCTCCAGACAAAGGGCACTAAATGAACAATGGTATATTTGTAATAAACACAGCACAGAGGCAAATTCTAACAAAGCAATTGCCACTGTTGGCGACCTCGAACAGATTGTCATACTTGCATGACGCGCCCTCCAATCACTCCAATAATGACGTTCAAAAAGGTCGAAGATACTTATTCGATCCATTCTTAGCAACATATAATGTTGAAGCATAGAAACATAGAAAACCTACAACACAATAAAGGCCCTTCGGCCCCCGAAGCTGTCCTTACCTTGGAACTACCTAGGCTTTACCCATAGCCCTCTAGCTTTCTAAGCTCCATGTAGCCATCCAGGAGTCTCTTAAAAGACCCTATCATTTTCGCCTCCACCACCGCCACAGGACATTCCACGCACTCATCACTCTGCACAAAAAACACTTACGCCCCATATCACTTCTATGACCTACTTCCAAGTACCTTAAAACTGTGCCCTCTCATGCTAGCCATTTCAGCCCTGGGAAAAGGCCTCTGACTATCCACACAATCAACGCCTCTCATCATCTTATACACCTCTATCAGGTCACCTCTCATCCTCCGTTGCTCCAAGGAGAAAAGACCGAGTTCACTCAACCTATTCTCATAAGGTATGCTCCCCAATCCAGGCAACATCCTTGTAAATCTCCTCTGCACCCTTTCTATGGTTTCCACATCCTTCCTGTAGTGAGGCAACCAGAATTGAGCACAGTGCTCCAAGTGGGGTCTGACCAGGGTCCTATATAGCTGCAACATTACCTCTCGGCGCTTAAACTCAATCCCACGATTTATGAAGGCCTGTGCTCTGCATGCCTTCTTAATGCTCCTTATGCCCAAAACAAGTACGAATACGTAACTTATTCCCTTCACCTTTACCACACCCCACTCACGTGACTAGTTACCATAGTAAACACAAAACACAGAAAACAATGCAGACGGAAAGCAGATACATTGCTCCTACACACAGCACTTCTAAATGGCAACAAACTTTCTCTCCAGACAATTGACTCAACTATTCAAGAGCTGCTGATTGTGTCCTTACTTACCATATTAAATATCTTCTAAAACCCCCATTGACACCCAGTTCCAGTCAGAGGCTGTGAGTATGTCTGGTGTGGTGGGTGTGAGGGTCTCTCTGTCAATCACTGAGAACAAAGAATGGGACCCACACATCAGACTTATCCTCCATATCCGGTTTCCGTCAAATTTGGGAAACTTTCACTGCCTTTTTGCATTTTAAAATAAGGTTTACATCGGAATATATTACATTCATCGTAAACAGGCCATTCGGTCTATCCTCTATCAATTTCCGTCCTTCACTACCCTCCTCCCACCTACTCACCACCCAGCAACAGTGCCCCAAACTCCATGGTCCCTCATGTGTTTCTTCAGCTTCCCTATTAACATTCAATCTCTGCTGTTCTGCTTCTACCACTCCTGTGGCAGTGAGGTCCACATCCTCTTCACTGTATTTCTTGCACGTTTTATCTTTGTCTTGAGATCTCACCATAAATAGATACTGTCTCCACCCACTCCTCATCAAATCCATCACTAATCTTAAATTCCTCCATCTTATCATCCTGACATCTTATCCAGATAAAAATGCACTACCTGCCCCACCTTCCCTGTAAGTTTCACAGAAACATAGAAACATAGAAAATATGGTGTAAGTTATGGTCTAACTTTAAGAAGCATTCTTTGTAATTTACTCTGTGGTTCGTGTGTTTGTGAGTGACTGTGGGAGTGGGAATTTTTAACACCTTGTAATGATTTGGATGAAATTCAGGACGTGGACAGTAAGTCTAAGTCTAAACAAATTTGTGTTTTTATTTATTTCAGGAGGAATCTAGTCGGAACAGAAGGTAGGACACGTTCTTTAATGAAACCCTGTATGGATTTGTAAAATTGTTCAAAATTGCGGTTAATAAGCATTACTTTAATATTTACAGGATTAATGACGATGTCCAGGAATTGTCAGTGACAGATGAGGCCCTCCCGGTTGGAAAATTCGATCATCCCTATTTGTTGAAAGCTCTGCTCAGAGAAACACTTGATGCCATTAATCGAGGTAAAACTTTCATAGATTCGTTTCTCTTTGTTTCTGAGACAATTAAGTTATAATTTGAAGCATAATTTGTCTGAACTACTGGGCTGAAGGGGAACTGAAATTAATTCCACATCAACCCCACCGACTGGGGGGGGGGCATCACTGTCACATGGTCAGCTGGAGATGTCAGACCCTTGAACACACCAGCATAGGGTCACAGTACAACCAATACACGGGACTGGCAGATGAACCACTGTGTCCCGATCCCAGGCACATTGCACTGAACACCAAGACATGAGTCTGAATCTACTAGCGGAGCTGGGAATTCAATACTGACTTGATGATATTGTAGGGAATAAAAGCGGGTATCAGTGTGGTGACTGGGGTTGTCAGAGAAATACACAAATCGCTGGGGCGCTGCTCCCCAGTCGGACCTGTCTGTGACTGCAGACTCCGATTGATCAGGTTTGCCCCCTGCTGGACGTGGGAATCACACCACCAAATGGAAGCATTGAGACACTGAGTCCGGACACACACACAGCATGGCCATCGGTCAAGATCACCCTCCTGAGGAATGTCACCTCGGGAGAAGCACACCCAGCACAACCGGCCTGACAAAGCTCCTCAGGCACATACACAACAAGGATTGGCTGGTTGCAGGCAGAGCCTCAGCAATGTACGTTGTTAATTGCAAATGTTGCTCTGTTATTTAAGAAGGGTGGGAGGCAGCAGAAAGGAACCTATAGACCTGTTAGCCTGATATCAGTGTTTGAGAAGTTGTTGGAATCGATCGTTAGAGATGAGATTACGGAGTACCTGGAGGCACATGACGAGATAGGCCAAAGCGAGCATGGTTTCCTGAAAGGAAAATCCTGCCTGGACTAACCTACTGCAATTCTTTGAGGAAATTACAAGCAGGGTAGACAAAGGAGACGCAATAGCTGTGGTGTACTTGGATTTTCCGAAGGCCTTTGACAAGGTGCCACACATGAAGCTGCTTAGCAAGATAAGAGCCTATGTAATGACAGGGAAGTTACTAGCGTGGGTGGAGCATTGGCTGATCGGCAGGAAACAGAGAGTGGCGATAAAGAGATCCTATTCTGGCTGGCTGCTGATTACCAGTGGAGTTCCACAGGGGTCGGTGTTGGGAGAGCCACTTTTTACAATTTATGTCAATGATTTGGGCTGCGGTATTAATGGATTTGTGGCTATGTCTGCTGGTGATACAAAGCTAGGTAGAGGAGTGGGTAGTGTTGATGAAACAGAGAGCCTGCAGAGAGACATAGATAGTTTAGGGGAATGGGAATAAAAGTGGCAAATGAAATACAATGTTGGAAAGTGTATGGTCATGCACTTTGGTGGAAGAAATAAACGGGCAGACTATTGTTTAGATGGAGAGAGAATTCAAAATGCAGAGATGCAAAGAGACTTGGGAGTCCTTGTGCAGGATACCCTAAAGGGTATCCAGCGTGAGTCGGTGGTGAAGAAGGCGAATGCAATGTTGCCATTCATTTCTCGAGGTATGGAATATAAGAGCAGGGATGTGATGTTGAGGGTCTATAAGGCACTCCTGAGACCACACTTGGAGTATTGTGTGCAGTTTGGGGTCCTTATTTTCGTCGTTAGGTCGCATCTGGAATTACCAGTTGGCGGACGATTTCCCTCCACGCCGCTCTCTCCCAATCCTATGTTGAGACTGACATATTGGGAAATCATGTACTTGGCAGGTTACAGTAATGGTTTGCCTTTGCCTTCTGCAGGATGAGTTTAAAGAGATCGCCACCTCTCTTTTTGGTAGATCATCTGCTTGCAAGACAACCATTGTCTTCCAAGGTCGTAGCTCTTCCGCCGTCCCCACCAGTCTCCTGCTGGGTCCGCCGTTGGCCATCGCTCGTAACCCAGAGCAAGTGACCCTTACCAGGAGCTAACGGCCGGGTCAGCTGGACCTGGGGCGAATTGCAAGGGAAGGGTCGACCACACCCTTAGGGCCAACTTAAGGCCCTGCTACCCTTATTTTAGAAAGGATATACTGACATTGGAGAGAGTTCAGAGTAGATTCACGAGAATGATTCCAGCAATGAAAGTGTTGCTGTATGAGGAACGTCTGGCAGCTCTTGGACTGAATTCCTTGGAGTTCAGGAGAATGAGGGGGGATCTCATAGAAGCATTCCGAATGTTAAAAGGCCTGAACAGATTAGATATGGCAAAGTTATTTCCCATGGTAGGAGATTCTGGGACAAGAGGGCACGACTTCATGATTGAAGGACGTCCTTTTAGAACTGAGATGACGAGAAATTACTTTAGTCAGAGGGTGGTAGATCTGTGGAATTTGTTGCCACGAGTGGCTCTGGAGGCCAAGTCATTGGGTGCATTTGAGACAGAGATAGATAGGTTCTTGATTAGCCAGGGCATCAAAGGATATGGGGTGAAAGCAGGAGAGTGGAGATGACTGGAAGAATGGGATTAGCCCATGATGGAATGGTGGAGCAGAATCGATGGGCCAAATAGCCTATTTCGGCTCCAATATCTTATGGTCCTATGATTGTTTCCCTCAGTAACTTGGAAAACCATTCTCTTCCGACAAAGTAATTTCTTTATTTGAACAACTCACACACGTCACAGATTGTCGACACATACTAGACATGTGATCATACACTGTAACATAGAAGTACTTCAATGTTCTCACTCTCCATCAGTGTGTACACTAATAATCACTATAACAAACACACGCGCGCCCACACACGCGTACCCGCACACACACACACACACACAAACGTATCATCTGAGTTCATTAGAGTGTGACACACAGACAAATAGACAGGCGCAAATCACCATTTAGGAATGAAATGTGCTGTCCTTACCCAGTTTGTCTGTTCTGTGGCACGGAGCTGCCCTCTGACGTGTCGTCACATCACAGTTCACAGACAGACTCCAGGGTGACATTCCCAGGAGTGTGATCTAGGATTGGCTTTAGCAATTATGCCTCTTTCTGCAGCATCTGTTGACAGCAAATCCCATAAACTCCCCTCCTTCTCTGTGAGTTAGCTACCCCGTAGATTCTATTTCAACTTAAGTACATGCCATCTTGGGCTGGAAAGGCTTTGTTGGTAAAAAAAAAAAAAATGAATCAAATCCTCAGAGAAAGGAGGCATAGGATTGGAAGATAGTCATAGTCATACTTTATTTACAACATAGTCATACTTTGTGTACAAGATAATAAGAGGAATAGATAGAGTGGATAGCCAGCGCCTCTTCCCCGGGGCACCACTGCTCAAAACAAGAGGACATGGCTTTAAGGTAAGGGGTGGGAAGTTCAAGGGGGATATTAGAGGAAGGTTTTTTACTCAGAGAGTGGTTGGTGCGTGGAATGCACTGCCTGAGTCAGTGGTGGAGGCAGATACACTGGTGAAGTTTAAGAGACTACTAGACAGGTATATGAAGGAATTTAAGGTGGGGGCTTATATGGGAGGCAGGGTTTGAGGGTCGGCACAACATTGTGGGCCGAAGAGCCTGTACTGTGCTGTACTATTCTATGTTCTATGTTCTATGTTTATTGATCCCGGGGAAATTGATTTTCATTACAGTTGCCCCAATCAAGAATAGAGTATAAATATAGCAATATCAAACCATAAATAATTAAATAGTAATATGCATATTATGCCAGCAAATAAGTCCAGGACCAGCCTATTGGCTCAGGGTGTCTGATCCTCCAAGGGAGGGGTTGTAAAGTTTGATGGCCACAGGCAGGAATGACTTCCTATGTCGCTCAGTGTTGCACCTCAGTGGAATGAGTCTCTGGCTGAAAGTACTCCTGTGCCCAACCAGGACATTATGTAGTGGATGGGAGACATTGTCCAAGATGGCATGCAACTTAGACAGCATCCTCTTTTCAGACACCACCGTCAGAGAGTCCAGTTCCATCCCCATGACATCACGGGCCTTACGAATGAGTTTGTTGATCCTGTTGGTGTCTGCTACCCTCAGCCTGCTGCCCCAGCACACAACAGCAAACATGATCGCATTGGCCACTGCAGACTACAATGATGTAGAATCATTGTGCGTAGAGTTAAGAAAGTGTGAGGGTAATAGGACCTCGATGGAAGTTATATTCAGACCTTCAAATAATAGCCTGGATAGGAGATACAGATTACTCCAGGAGGAAGAAAAGACTTGTAAAATGGACGTGACAGTGGTTCTGGGGGATTTCGATGTGCAGTTAGATTGGGAAAATCGTATTGGAGATGCATCCCAAGAGAAGGTATTTGTAGAATGCCTCCGAGATGGCTTTTTAGAACAGTTTGTGGTTGAGCCCACGGGGAGAAGGGAAATTCTGGAGTGGGATTTGTGCAGTGAACCAGATTTGATCAGACAGCTTAAGGTAAAGGAACTGATTCTATGTTAAATTGATAGAATTCACTCCATAGTTAGAGAGAGAGAAGATGAAGTCAGACGAATCAGTATGAGAGTGGAGTAACGGGAACGATAGAGGCATGAGAGAGTACCTCGCCAAGGCAGATTGGAATGGAACATGAGCAGGGACCGTGGCAGAACAGCAAATCTGCAGTTTCTGGGGTCAAATCAGAAGGTGCAGGATAGATACATCTCAAAGATGAAGAAGTGTTCTAAAGGGAGGGTGAGGTAACTGTGTATTAGACACGGGAAGTCAAAGACAGCAAAAAAATAGCATCATGAGAGAAAAGATGAGATGTGAGGAAAAGCTAGCCAACAATACACAAGAGGATTTATTTTCCAATATATAAACAGGAAAAGAGAGGTGAGATCTGCAATAACGATCGCGGCTTGAAGATCCACCAAACGAGGATGAGTGTTTGGCGGGAGCAGGAGCAGCACAACGTGCAGGTGTCCAACCTGGTGAGTCGAAGGAGGGGCCAGGCCCGGAGTCACCCCATAGTGTCCGGAACCTCCAAGTGTTGCAAACTAATCCCTCGAACATGAAGTCTAACAGGAGGCGGATCAAATGGCCTGCAGCTAACATGACTTCACTGCGGAAGCAGTTACATAGAAACATAGAAACATAGAAAATAGGTGCAGGAGTAGGCCATTCGGCCCGTCGAGCCTGCACCGCCATTTATTATGATCATGGCTGATCATCCAACTCAGAACCCCGCCCCAGCCTTCCCTCCATACCCCCTGACCCCCGTAGCCACAAGGGCCATATCTAACTCCCTCTTAAATATAGCCAATGAACTGGCCTCAACTGTTTCCTGTGGCAGAGAATTCCACAGATTCACCACTCTCTGTGTGAAGAAGTTTTTCCTAATCTCGGTCCTAAAAGGCTTCCCCTCTATCCTCAAACTGTGGCCCCTCGTTCTGGACTTCCCCAACATCGGGAACAATCTTCCTGCATCTAGCCTGTCCAATTCCTTTATGATCTTATACGTTTCAATCAGATCCCCCCTCAATCTTCTAAATTCCAACGAGTACAAGCCCAGTTTATCCAGTCTTTCTTCATATGAAAGTCCTGCCATCCCAGGAATCAATCTGGTGAACCTTCTTTGTACTCCCTCTATGGCAAGGATGTCTTTCCTCAGATTAGGGGACCAAAACTGCACACAATACTCCAGGTGTGGTCTCACCAAAGCCTTGTACAACTGCAGTAGTACCTCCCTGCTCCTGTACTCGAATCCTCTCGCTATAAATGCCAGCATACCATTCGCCTTTTTCACCGCCTGCTGTACCTGCATGCCCACTTTCAATGACTGGTGTATAATGACACCCAGGTCTCGTTGCACCTCCCCTTTTCCTAATCGGCCACCATTCAGATAATAATCTGTTTTCCTATTTTTGCCACCAAAGTGGATAACTTCACATTTATCCACATTAAATTGCATCTGCCATGAATTTGCCCACTCACCCAACCTATCCAAGTCACCCTGCATCCTCTTAGCATCCTCCTCACAGCTAACACTGCCACCCAGCTTCGTGTCATCCGCAAACTTGGAGATGCTGCATTTAATTCCCTCATCCAAGTCATTAATATATATTGTAAACAACTGGGGTCCCAGCACTGAGCCTTGCGGTACCCCACTAGTCACCGCCTGCCATTCTGAAAAGGTCCCGTTTATTCCCACTCTTTGCTTCCTGTCTGCTAACCAATTCTCCACCCACACCAATACCTTACCCCCAATACCGTGTGCTTTAAGTTTGCACACTAATCTCCTGTGTGGGACCTTGTCAAAAGCCTTTTGAAAATCCAAATATACCACATCCACTGGTTCTCCCCTATCCACTCCACTAGTTACATCCTCAAAAAGTTCTATGAGATTCGTCAGACATGATTTTCCTTTCACAAATCCATGCTGACTTTGTCCGATCATTTCACCGCTTTCCAAATGTGCTGTTATGACATCCTTGATAACTGATTCCAGCAGTTTCCCCACCACCAACGTTAGGCTAACCTGTCTATAATTCCCCGGTTTCTCTCTCCCTCCTTTTTTAAAAAGTGGAGTTACATTAGCCACCCTCCAATCATCAGGAACTAGTCCAGAATCTAACGAGTTTTGAAAAATTATCACTAATGCATCCACTATTTCTTGGGCTACTTCCTTAAGCACTCTAGGATGCAGACCATCTGGCCCTGGGGATTTATCTGCCTTCAATCCCTTCAATTTACCTAACACCACTTCCCTACTAACAAGTATTTCGCTCAGTTCCTCCATCTCACTGGACCCTCTGTCCCCTACTATTTCTGGAAGATTATTTATGTCCTCCTTAGTGAAGACAGAACCAAAGTAATTATTCAATTGGTCTGCCATGTCCTTGCTCCCCATAATCAATTCACCTGTTTCTGTCTGCAAGGGACCTACATTTGTCTTTACCAGTCTTTTCCTTTTTACATATCTATAAAAGCTTTTACAGTCCGTTTTTATGTTCCCTGCCAGTTTTCTCTCATAATCTTTTTCCCCCTTCCTAATTAAGCCCTTTGTCCTCCTCTGCTGCACTCTGAATTTCTCCCAGTCCTCAGGTGAGCCACTTTCTCTGGCTAATTTGTATGCTTCTTCTTTGGAATTGATACTATCCCTAATTTCTCTTGTCAGCCACGGGTGCACTACCTTCCTTGATTTATTCTTTTGCCAAACTGGGATGAACAATTGTTGCAGTTCATCCATGCAACCTTTAAATGCTTGCCATTGCCTACCCACCGTCAATCCTTCAAGTGTCATTTGCCAGTCTATCTTAGCTAAACACGTCTCATACCTTCAAAGTTACCCCCTTTAAGTTCAGAACCTCTGTTTCTGAATTAACTATGTCACTCTCCATCTTAATGAAGAATTCCACCATATTATGGTCACTCTTACCCAAGGGGCCTCTCACGACAAGATTGCTAATTAACCCTTCCTCATTGCTCAAAACCCAGTCCAGAATAGCCTGCTCTCTAGTTGGTTCCTCGACATGTTGGTTCAAAAAACCATCCCGCATACATTCCAAGAAATCCTCTTCCTCAGCACCTTTACCAATTTGGTTCACCCAATCTACATGTAGATTGAAGTCACCCATTATAACTGCTGTTCCTTTATTGCACACATTTCTAATTTCCTGTTTAATACCATCTCCGACCTCACTACTACTGTTAGGTGGCCTGTACACAACTCCCACCAGCGTCTTCTGCCCCTTAGTGTTACGCAGCTCTACCCATATCGATTCCACATCTTCCCGGTTTATGTCCTTCCTTTCTATTGCGTTAATCTCTTCTTTAACCAGCAACGCCACCCCACCTCCCCTTCCCTCATGTCTATCCCTCCTGAATATTGAATATCCCTGAACGTTGAGCTCCCATCCCTGGTCACCCTGGAGCCATGTCTCTGTGATCCCAACTATATCATAATCATTAATAACAATCTGCACTTTCAATTTATCCACCTTATTACGAATGCTCCTTGCATTGACACACAAAGCCTTCACACAAAGTTAGATGAAGATGTTAACCAAATTCTGGAGGTAACGGCGAAGAGAGGGGTTGATAGGAAGCTGCAGCAGGCTGGATGGAGAGCGAGGTGTCTCCCAGCGGATGTTGGTCGTAGGCGTTTCGTAGCCCATTCTTTAGTTAGAGCCTTCAGCATTTTGGGCATCGAGGGAGACAGGAAGAGGAGAGCCATCCGCAGTACCACCGATGCGGCAGAGAGGGCCTCAAGATGGCTGTGGCTCAAAAGAGGAGAGCCATGGAGTCATAAGTAGCTAGACATTTGGACACAAGCTGGGGTCTGATCAGCCCCGGCTGGGTCACCTGGTGGAGGTTGTATGATGTTGGAAGACCCGAAACACCCGATGATTCCAGGAACATCGGCTGACAAGACATGAGGTTGCCTTGGCAGTCAAAGTGAAGGATAATCCAAAGAGCTTTTACAAGTATATTAAGAGCAAAAGGATTGTAAGGGATAAAATTGGTCCTCTTGAAGATCAGAGTGGTCGGCTTTCTGCGGAACCAAAGGAAATGGGGGAGATCTTAAATAGGTTTTTTGCATCTGTACTTACTAAGGAAGCTGGCATGAAATCTATGGAATTGAGGGAATCAAGTAGTGAGACCATGGAAACTGTACAGATTAAAAAGGAGGAGATGCTTGCTGTCTTGAGGAAAATTAAAGTGGATAAATCCCCGGGACCTGACAGGGTGTTCCCTCGGACCTTGAAGGAGACTAGTGTTGAAATTGCGGGGGCCCTGGCAGAATTATTTAAAATGTCGCTGTCTACGGGTGAAGTGCCGGAGGATTGGAGAGTGGCTCTTGTTGTTCCGTTGTTTAAAAAAGGATCGAAAAGTAATCCGGGAAATTATAGGTCGGTGAGTTTAACGTCAGTAGTAGGTATGTTATTGGAGGGAGTACTAAGAGACAGAATCTACAAGCATTTGGATAGACAGGGGCTTATTAGGGAGAGTCAACATGGCTTTGTGCGTGGTAGGTCATGTTTGACCAATGTGTTGGAGTTTTTCGAGGAGGTTACTGCGAAAGTGGATGAAGGGAAGGCAGTGGATATTGTCTACATGGACTTCAGTAAGGCCTTTGACAAGGTCCCGCATGGGAGGTTAAGTTAGGAAAATTCAGTCGCTAGATATACATGGAGAGGTGGTAAATTGGATTAGACATTGGCTCGATGGAAGAAGCCAGAGAGTGGTGGTAGAGAATTGCTTCTCTAAGTGGAGGCCTGTGACTAGTGGTGTGCCACAGGGTTCAGTGCTGGGTCCATTGTTATTTGTCATCTATATCAATGACCTGGATGATAATGTGGTAAATTGGATCAGCAAATTTGCTGATGATACAAAGATTGGAGGTGTAGTAGACTGTGAGGAAGGTTTTCAAAGCCTGCAGAGGGACTTGGACCATCTGGAAAAATGGGCTGAAAAATGGCAGATGGAGTTTAATACTGACAAGTGTGAGGTATTGCACGTTGGAAGGACAAACCAACGTAGAACATACAGGGTTAATGGTAAGGCACTGAGGAGTGCAGTGGAACAGAGGGATCTGGGAATACAGATACAAAATTCCCTAAAAGTGTCGTCACAGGTAGATAGGGTCGTAAAGAGAGCTTTTGGTACATTGGTCTTTATTAATCGAAGTATTGAGTATAAGAGCTGGAATGTTATGATGAGGTTGTATAAGGCATTGGCGAGGCCGAATCTGGAGTATTGTGTTCAGTTTTGGTCACCAAATTACGGGAAGGATATCAATAAGGTTGAAAGAGTGCAGAGAAGGTTTACAACGATGTTGCCGGGACTTGAGAAACTCAGTTACAGAGAAATGTTGAATAGGTTAGGACTTTATTCCCTGGAGCGTAGAAGAATGAGGGGAGATTTGATAGAGGTATATAAAATTATGATGGGTATAGATAGAGTGAATGCAAGCAGGCTTTTTCCACTGAGGCAAGGGGAGAAAAAAACCAGAGGACATGGGTTAAGAGTGAGGGGGGGGGAAGTTTAAAGGGAACATTAGGGGGGGCTTCTTCACACAGAGAGTGGCGGGAGTATGGAATGAGCTGCCAGACGAGGTGGTAAATGCGGGTTCTTTTGTAACATTTAAGAATAAATTGGACAGATACATGGATGGGAGGTGTATGGAGGGATATGGTCCGTGTGCAGGTCAGTGGGACTAGGCAGAAAATGGTTCGGCACAGCCAAGAAGGGCCAAAAGGCCTGTTTCTGTGCTGTAGTTTCTATCACTGAAGATGTGTGCAGAAGCATCAGTAGAATTATGTACACAGCGACTTCATACATTAAAACAAAATGGGAGAAGGAAGGAGGGATAATAATCTCTGAGGAAGACTGGACAATAACATGGAGGTATCAACGTAAGTGTACTAGTTCACAGAAATGGAGGGAGTTTCTAATAAAATAAGATATTTTATTACATCCTCTCAGAAAACCCATATTTGCCGCTTCGCCTGAACGAGGCCGATCGTCAGCCTCGCGACCATGCGTTCCGGTAGGAGAGCCGCTCGTTGCACCTCTCTCGTCCATAGGCTCAACTGTGATGCTTTTTTATAATCTCCATTCTTTTCCCTCATTCTTGCCCCCATTATCAACTGAGATATTTTTGAAAGATCTTATATTTGATGGATTAACGGGGCAAAATAAGCGTTTTTCCGGAGGAGCTATTGATTTAAGCTGCCATTCTGGACGATGACATCACTGCAACCCCCGGGCCATGCACTTTCTAACATTGTATTTTATTTGCCACTTTCTTGCCTATTCTCCTAATCTGTTTCCTCAACACTATCTGCCGCTCCACCAATATTCATATCATCTGCAAACAGGACAGTTCATTCCTTGATGTAAATCTTTGATAAACAGTATAAAGAGAAGCGGTCGCAACAGCGACCCCTGCTGAACAACACTGGTTGTTGGCAGCCAAATAGAAAAGAATCCCACACTTCACTCCATTTCTATGTGTGCTTCCCACCATCTATCATTCAGCTCCCATTTTCTCCCAGCTCCAGCCCACATCACACATCTCCCCTTCCTGGGGCAACCTGCCCGCAATTTTTCACCACTCCTCAGTCCACAATCACCTCCGACTTCGTCTCATCGCTCCATTTCTTTTCTCTATACTGGCAATCTCCCCTTTCCAACCTCAGTCCTGATGCAGGGTTTCAACCCAAAACGCTGACATTTACATTGGGATTACACAATATTAGCAGATTGGTTGAGGCCAGATTATTGGATACATTTCAGTTGGGGTTAGACAATAGTTTGAAAGATTGAGGAACTGCGGTTTTGGTGAACTGGCACGGAGGAGGGATTCATGCCGGCTTCCATCAGTCACTGTCAGATTGAATGAGGGGCCTGTTCCTGTGCTGTACTGTTCTATGTTCTCTGTCAGATTGAATGAGGGGCCTGTTCCTGTGCTGTACTGTTCTATGTTCTCTGTCAGATTGAATGAGGGGCCTGTTCCTGTGCTGTACTGTTCTATGTTCTCTGTCAGATTGAATGAGGGGCCTGTTCCTGTGCTGTACTGTTCTATGTTCTCTGTCAGATTGAATGAGGGGCCTGTTCCTGTGCTGTACTGTTCTATGTTCTCTGTCAGATTGAATGAGGGGCCTGTTCCTGTGCTGTACTGTTCTATGTTCTCTGTCAGATTGAATGAGGGGCCTGTTCCTGTGCTGTACTGTTCTATTTTCTCTGTCAGATTGAATGAGGGGCCTGTTCCTGTGCTGTACTGTTCTATGTTCTCTGTCAGATTGAATGAGGGGCCTGTTCCTGTGCTGTACTGTTCTATGTTCTCTGTTCCCTGTTTAGGAGAATGAGAGGAGATCTCAGGGCAACACACAATTCTTTCAGGGCTCAACAGTCAGGATGCAGGGAGGATGTTTCCCCGTCTGAGGAGTCAGGAGTCACTGTCTCTTTGGAAATCTCTGCACCGTGGACTGGAGACCTGTGACATGCCGAAGTCGGTGCTGGGGCCGCGGTTGTTTGTCATTCATATCAACGATTTGGATGAGATTTTAGGTGACATAGTTAGTAGGATGACACTAAAATTCATGGTATAGTGGACAATGAAGAGGGTTATCTAAGTTTATAATGGACCCTTGTTCATCTGTAGAGGTGAATTCAGTTACAATGTTTTAAAATACGTCTTGGCAGGTGTGTAGATAAGAAAGGCGTAAAGGAATAATGGGCAAATGGGACTAGCTCATTAAAGTAAATTGGTCGACATGAACAATTAGGGCCGAAGGGCCTCTGTGCCCTCCTGTTTAAATCCATCCAGTATTCACTTACCCCTTTCCCATGTGAATCCACCCGTTCACTCGCTCACGTCGACTGGCTATCTCCCCAATTTCTTTCTTTCTGTTCTTGAGAACATATATCAACCTGAAACATGGTCTGTACATCTCTCTCTCCACACATACTCCTGACTCGCTGAGTTGCTCCAGGATGTTGTGTCTGTTGATCGGGAAAACTCTGCTCTCCACCCGATGAAAAACCGCGGGGAGATGCTAGTTGTCCATCCACTGGAGTTGCGGTAAACCTCGGGGACGTTTCCTATTGGCCACCTGACTGTACCAGGGACAGTGCTGCCCAGCTTCTCGGCCCCGCTGCGTGAGCCTCGCCGCCTGTACCCGGGGCCTCTCTAATTCTCTGTTTCTCTCCCTCCCCCAAGTCTCTGTCACTCTGGATGTGGAATCGGCGCATCCGCGGCTCGAGGTGTCTGAGGATCGGAAGAGTGTGAGGATGACCTGGACCCGCAGGGATCTCCCTGATGCCGATAAGAGGTTCACAAAACGGTTTTCTGTGCTGGGATCGGAGGGATTCACAACAGGGAGACATTACTGGGAGGTGGAGGTGGCCGGAATTCGGGACTGGAGGCTGGGAGTCGCCGCAGAGTCTGTGGAGAGGAAAGGAGAGGTCGAAATCAGTCCAGAGACCGGATTCTGGGTCATCAGGCGGGTTGATGACGAGATCAGTGTTGCCTCCTCCCCTGAGTCCCGTCTCCCTGCCGGTCCCATCCCCGGGAGGGTGGGAGTTTATCTCAGTTACGAGTCCGGGACAGTTTCATTTTACAACGTGGAGACCAAATCCCATCTCCACACCTTCACTGGGAATAATTTCACGGGGGAACTTTATCCTTTATTCGCGACTTGGGATGAAAACCAGTGGCTGAGAATTCTCTCTGGTTCCGCTCTGGATCTGTAAACGGATCGGGTCCCGTGACAGGCCTCAGGAGTAAAGTCCCTGTAAATATAAATATGCGGAGAGAGAAATAAACATGAGATGAGTGTCACAAAAAACTGTGGGTCAATTGTTTAAGAAAAATAACCAGATGGCTTGAGTCGCAAAACTAGATTGAGGTGCTTTTATTTACCTCAAAACAAGACAAAAACTGGAAAAAAAGAAACAATATATATAGCCACCCTCAGAATAAACACAAAAGAAAACTAACCCCAAAGCCTTGGTAACCTGAGGCTTATAACTGCTAAGCCCTCCCCCTAGACCAACCAAAAGCTAATTAACTCAATTATCCAATTAAAGATGGTATACTCCACCATCAGCACACCTGTGCAGGTTGCTGCTGCCTCTTTATATATTTTTCTCCAAAAATACTTCATTTAGAAATATTACAAAATAAAGTTATATACATATAAAAAAACATGCATTGACCCTGAGTCCTTATTCAATAAATAAAGTTATTTATAATAAAATTCTGCGTTGACTTTCTGTTCATATACAAATGAAAGATGTTTACAATAAATCGTTCGATAACTCTCAACCCTTGGTCAAGAGTTAAGACTTATTTACAATAAAATTATCAACAATAAAGGCAGGCGTTGGCTCTAATTCCTTTCCCAAATGAACAATTCCACCCACTCCTGGGGCACCATGTTGATTCATCTATCCACACCGCTGATGAGGGGAATACCCCTCCCCACCCGACCCCTCACACTCCCGTGGGTGACGAACCCTAAACCGTGGTCCTTCCCCACGGGCCTTCGCGGTGGCAGCACCAAGTTTGAGTGCATCCCTCAGCACGTATTCCTGCAGGCGAGAATGTGCCAGTCGGCAGCATTCAGCCACGGACATCTCCATGTGCTGGTAGATCAAGTTTCGGGCTGACCAAAGAGCGTCCTTCACCGAGTTGGTGATCTGCCAGCAGCACCGGATGTTGGTCTCCGTGTGCGTCCCCGAGAACAGCCCGTAGATCAGGGAGTCCCCAGTTACGCAGCTGCTGGGGATGAATCTTAGCACTGTCCCTTCCATTCTCCTCCACACCTTCTTCGCGAACCCACAGTGTGCAAAGAGGTGAGCCACCGACTCCACCCCATTACAGTCCTCCCGTGGGCAGTGGGGTGTGGAGGAACTGTTCCGGGCGTACAGGAGAGATCTGACTGGGAGGGCCCCTCTCACCGCCAGCCAGGCGAGGTCCTGGTACCTGTTGGTGAGATCTGTCGATGAGGCATTTTGCCAGATGAACTGGACGGTCTGCTCAGGGAACCACCCCACTGTGTCCATCACGTCCTTCTCCTGCAGCGCCTGCAGGACAGTTCGTGCCGACCACTGCCTGATGGCCCTGTGGTCAAATCCGCTGGCCTTGAAGAATTTTTCTACGAAGGACAGGTATGGAGGCAACGACCAGCTGACAGGGGTGTTGCGCGGGAAAGGGGCCAGACCCATCCTTCGTAGCCAGGGCGACAGGTAGAACCTGGGCACATAGTGGTACGTGGTGTCCACATATCTGGGTTCTACACACAATCTGATGCAGCCACACACGAGGCTGGCCATCAGGGTGAGGGCGACATTGGGACGTTCTTGCCCCCGTTGTCCAGGGACTTGTGCATGACGGTCCGTCTCACCCGCTCCATCTTGGATCCCCAGACGAATCTGAAGACAGCTCGGGTGATTTCCGAGCTGCAGGAGCGGGGAACGGGCCACACCTGCACCAAGTACAGCAGCCCTGAGAGCACCTCACACCTGATGACCAGGTTCTTGCCCGTTATCGACAGGGAGCGCCCTCCCCACAGTCCCAGTTTCTGTTTCACCTTGGCAGTCCGCTCCTGCCAGTTCTTGTTGCACGCCTCAGCCCCTCCGAACCAGATCCCCAACACCTTCACGTGGTCAGACCTGATAGTGAAGGGGACACTGGATCGGTCGGGCCAGTTACCGAAGAGCATGGCTTTGCTCTTCGTGCGGTTGACCCTGGCACCCGACGCTAGCTCGAACTGTTCGCAGATGCTGATCAACCTGCGACCTGACCTCAGATCAGAGCAGAAGACGGTGACGTCATCCATGTACAGGGAGGGAGGTTTTCACTTGGGTCCCTCCACTGCCTGGCAGCGTCACCCCTCTTATGCCCTCATCCCTCCTGGTGGCTTCCGCAAAGCGTTCTATGCAGCAGACAAACAAGACAGGGGAGGGGGAACAGCCCTACCTGACTCCGGACCTGATGGGGAAGCTGTCTGTTTCCCACCCGTTGACCTGGACTGCACTACAGATGTCTGCGTAGAGCAGTCTAATCCAATTCCGGATTCCCTCCCCAAATCTCATTTTGGAGAGCACGTCCGCCATGTACGTGTGCGATATCCCGTCGAAGGCTTTCTCGTGGTCCAAGCTGACCAGGCAGGCGTTCACTCCCCCTGTCCTGCACGTAGGCGATGGTGTCCCTCAGCAGCGCGAGGCTGTCTGAGATCTTCTTGCCCGGTACAGCACAGGTTTGGTCCGTGTGGATCACCTATCCCAGAGCAGACTTGACCCTGTTGGCGATAGCCTTGGACAGGATCTTGTAGTCCACATTCAGAAGAGAGATGGGCCTCCAATTTCTAATGTCCTCCCTTTCCCGCTTCTGCTTGTAGATGAGGGTGATGATGCCCTTCCTCATGGACTCAGACATGCTGCCGGCCAGAAGCATAGCATTGTACACTTCCAGCAGGTCTGGGCTCATCGAGTTCCACAGAGCCGAGTACAACTCAGCCGGTAAGCCTCGCTTCCGGGAGTCTTACTCGACTCAAAAGGGATGAGACAGCTCCATGTAGCAGCTCTGTTTCAGACCCAGTCACTATTACTGCTGGGGATGAGTGTTTTACCGAGTGCGCCATGTGCCGTCCGTAATCAATGTCGAGCCTTCGTCACAATGAGAATTATCGATCAATTGTTTTTAATTCGTTCACCGCATCCGTCAACGGAACAGAAACACTGCTGATTCAGTAGCAGACGCAGGCGGTAGGTCCTGAACTTTCCCGTTCCCCCGGGTCCTGAAGTCCACTCGCACGAAGGCAGGTTAAGTGGGACAAGAGGTGGTGTTCTTGACTGGAGGAGGGATGACAAGGTGTGTCCTGGTGAGGTGGGATATGTGGCAGTGGTAACAGGCGAAGCGCTGGAGTATCTCACATGTCAGGCCGCATCTACAGAGGGTGATGGACAGATGACATTTTGGCTCATTTGAATTGGAAATGAGAGCAGTGGTGACCGGTGCACAGTGGTGGAGAGAATGGTGGGGTAAGATCTGGCAGGTGATGGGTGGATCCAGGTGAGGGGGCGAGAGGCAGATGAGTGAGGTGGAGTGGGGAAATGAGTTTGAAGTTGGAGGGTGAGAGGTGACAGTGACAAGGATCATGGAATCTGCTCGGAGAGGGAAGTGGAGCGTGGAATAAGGAGAGGGAGGTGGGGAGGAGTGTGTGGGTAATGGGGACATGGAGATGGTGGGGAAAGAGAGGAAGGAGAACGGTGATGGGGGCTGGTAGATCAGGAGGACAGACAGAATTAAAAAGGAAACGTGACAGAGGGGGTGAGGGAGCGTCTACGAGAAGTTTGAGAATTCGATGTTCATGCAGTCATGTTGGAGGCTACCTAGACTGAATATGAACTGTTGCATCTCCAACCTGAGTGTGGCCTCAGCTCAGCAGTAGAGGAGGTTCTGAATCGAGATGTCAGAATCAGAATCGGAAGTCCAAATGAAATGTGTAGGCACTGTGAAATCCCGCTTTTCAAAGCGGGTGGAGTACAAATGTTCTATGAAGCGGTCCCTTTATTTACATCTGTTACGTACCCCGTAGCGGGTTAAAAGAACCAGCAGAAATGGAACACACCTGGAGTCTGGTTTGGCTGTTAAGTAATTCTATTTTTATTAGTAACTGCGCAATACAGTAATGTAAAACGAACAGGTTAGCAGAGATTATGCATATATATAGGTGTGTAAATACAGAAGCCAAACTTCTTCAAACTTAGGTGGTAAGTGATACAGTTTTACAATGGTAGGTAAGAAAAGTTCAGTTCAGATGCACAGGTTAATCGTTGTGAGAAGGCCATTACGTCAATATTCCACAGTGCCACGCCCCACCTCTTTTGCCTCCCTCCCCGTCCTATCCGAAGCAGCTAAGACCCAGCACTTAAAGTAACCATTCCTGTCCCTGAGCCATCCAAGTCTCTGTAATAGCCAACACGTCATAGCTCCAAGCTCGTTCACGCTCTGAACTCATCCGCTTTGTTCACAATCTCTCTCTCTCTCTGGCTATCCATCCCTTAGGATGATGATGGTTCCTTTCAGTCAGTTAGTGGGGATACCCCACTCCTCAGAAAGGAGCAGCATGTGCGTGAGTGGATTTTAGGTGAGTAGGAGGTTGCATAGGTCCAGACCCACCCTCTCGACATCCCCTCCCGGATCCAGCGGCATGGTGGGGTCCAAGCCGGATGGGGGAAGTTCTGTTGCAGTGAATGGCCAGACCAAGCTTCGATGCAAGAGATGTCCTTTCCGCGCTTCACGGCAAGTGTTTGCTAAATGGTCGTAGACCCTGCGAGAGGGATCGTCCGCCCTTTGACAGGTCTTGTTTTTCATCCTGCAGGGTGTCTAGTCACCCTCTTCACCAGGCAAGCCTGGTGGGGGAGCCGGTTTAGTCGCCGACCAGTCGACCATGCGACAGGTGGTACTGGGTTACATGGTACCAGTAGCACTCAGCCGAGTGACCTGCCTTGTCTCCTTGCGTTAAAACCATCGGTCTGAGCGCGTCCCTTCTCTATCACCTGCCTATCCTCCCTCTCACACTGTCTGCAAGCTTTCTTTATTTCTGAGCCTACCTCCTCTTCCCCAGTCTCTTCAGTTCTGTTCCCACCCCCCAACAATTCTAGTTTAAACTCTCCCCAATAGCCTTAGCAAACCTCCCCACTTGGATATTAGTCCGCCTAGGATTCAAGTGCAACCCGTCCTTTTTGTACAGGTCTCACCTGCCCCAAAAGAGGTCCTAATAATCCAGAAATCGAATTCCTTCCCCCTGCTCCAATCCCTCAGCCACGCATTTATCCTCCACCTCATTCTATTCCTATTCTCACTGTCACGTGGCACAGGCAGTAATCCCGAGATTACTACCTTTGCGGTCCTGCTTCTCAATTTCCTTCCTAACTCCCTGTAGTTTTTTTTCAGGACCTCTTCCCTTTTCCTACCTATGTTATTGGTACCAATATGCACCACGACCTCTGGCTGTTCTCCCTCCCACTGCAGGACATCGTGGATGCGATCTGAAACATCCCGGACCCTGCACACAGGAGGCAAACTACCATCCGAGTTTCTTTTCTGCTTCCACAGAATCGCCTGTCTGACCCCATATTCCCCTGTATGACCCCCTTTGAAAATCTTTATTTTTAAATCTGTTGAAATCTGTCCCGGTTGGGTCGTTAAACGGTATTAAAAACCCCCGGCATGTGCTGCTTCAACATTTAATTCCGAGAGATCGCCCGTAGCACAGGGGGACAGATCACTGGACAAAGAAAATATCTGCAATGTTGAAAAGGTACCACAGTGTGCAGAATTATTTTATGTATTGATTGCCGTCATTGGAGTTCCTGGTGAGTGATCAGAGCAATTCATGTTTGGTATTTCTGTGTGTTAACCATGTGAATCTGTTTATGATCATTTGACAAGCTTCCAACGTGATGATCATTGTACAAATATCCGTCAGAGATATTGATCCTGTCAGTTCAACACTCTGATTTTTCATATTTAATGACAAGCGGAGTAAACCCCTGTCTCTCCTCACACTTAAGGGATCGACTCGAAAACTGGTTTTGCCTTTAGTGACAAGTTTTCCAGAGTTGTTCCAGTGCTGGGGAAGGCAGCTCCCCGGGACGCTATGACTGAGAGGGGTTTATATTGTAAAGTTCTCTGTTTCTGAGTTATTGAATCACGATCAAAATCAGATTTTTCTTACCACCGGCATGTGACGTGAAATTTGTTAACTTAGCAGCAGCAGTTCAATGCCATACATAATCTAGCAGAGAGAGAAAAGAAAAAAGATACATAAAATCAAACAGTAAAAGGCATCCGTTAGTCTTGCGAGACCATGGATCTGCGCCTGGAAAGTCTTCACTCTCCAGGACACAGGCCTGGGCAAGGTTGTATGGAAGACCAGCAGTTGCCCATGCTGCAAGTCTCCCCTCTCCACGACACTGATGTTGTCCAAGGGAAGGGCATTAGGACCCATACAGCTTGGCACCAGTGTCGTCGCAGAGCAATGTGTGATTAAGTGCCTTGCTCAAGGACACAACGCGTTGCCTCGGCTGGGGCTCGAACTCACGACGTTCAGGTCACTAGTCCAATGCCTTAACCACTTGGCCACGTGCCCACAATCAAACAAAATAATAAATAAACAAGTAAATCAATGACGTATTTTGACTAGATTATTTTAAAAATTGTGTAAAAACAGAAATGCTGTATATTAAAAAAGTGAGGTGGTGTCCAAAGCTTCAAAGTCCATTGAGGAATCAGATGTCAGAGGGGAAGAAGCTGTTCCTGAATTGCTGAGTGTGTACCTTTAGGCTTCCGTAACTCCTACCTAATGGTAACAGTAAGAAAAGGGCATGCCCTGGGTGCTGGAGGTCTTTAATAATGGACTCTACCTTTCTGAGACACCGCTCCCTAAAGATGTTCTGGGTACTTTGTAGGCTAGTGCCCAAGATGGAGCTGACTAAATTTACAACCTTCTGCAGCTTCTTTCGGTCCTGTCCAGTTGCCCCTCCACACCAGACAGTGATACAACCTGTCAGAATGCTCTCCACAGTATAACTATAGATATTTTTGAGTGCATTTGTTGGCATGCCAAATCGCTTCAAACTCGTAATACTGTATAGTATAGCCGCTGTCTTGCCTTCTTTATGATAGCATCAGTGTGTTGGGACCAAGTTAGATCCTCAGAGAGCTTGACACCCAGGAACCTGAAACTGCTCAGTCTCTCCACTTCTGACGTTGAGTGTCAGGTTGTTGCTGCCTCACCACTCTACTAGTTGGTATATCTCACTCCTGTACGCCTTCTCGTCACCACCTGAGATTCTACCAACAATGGTTGTATCGTCAGCAAATTGCTAGATGGTATTTGAGCTGTGCCTAGCCACACAGTGATGTGTATATAGAGAGTAGAGCAGTGGGCTAAGCACACACCCCTGAGGTGCGCCAGTGTTGATCATCAGCGAGGAGGATATGTTATCACCAATCTGCACAGACCGGTTAGGAAATCGATGATCGAATTACCGAGGGACGTACAGAGGCCCCAGGTTCTGCAACTTCTCAATCAGGATTTTGGGAATGATGGTATTAAATACTGAGCTATAGTCGATGAACAGCATACTAACGTAGGTGTTCGTGTTGTGTAGGTGTTTTAAAGCCGTGTGAAGAGCCATGGAGTTTATGTCTCCTGTTGACCTATTGTGGCGATAGGCAAATTTCAGTGGGTCCAGGTCCTTGCTGAGGCAGGAGTTCAGTCTAGTCATGACCAACCTCTCGAAGCATTTCATCACTGTCGATGTGAGTGCTACCGGGCAATAGTCATTAAGGCAGCTCGCGTTATTCTTCTTAAGCACTGGTATAATTGTTGCCTTTTTGAAGCAAGTGGAAACTTCCGCCCGTAGCAATGAGAGGTTGAAATTGTTCTTGAATACTCCCGCTAGTTGGTTGGCGCGGGTTTTCAGAGCCTTACCAGGTACTCCATTGGAGCCTTCCGCCTTCCAAGGGTTCACTCTCTTTAAAGACAGTCTAACATCGGTCTCTGAGACAGAGTTACAGGGTCATCAAGTGCAGCAGGGATCTTCACAGCTGTAGTTGTGTTCTCCCTTTCAAAGCATGCATAGAAGGCGTTGAGTTCATCTCGTCGTGAAGCATCGCTGCCATTCATACTATTGGGTTTCGCTTTGAAGGAAGTAATATCTTGCAGTCCCAGCCAGAATTGTCGTGCATCTGATATCGGCACCAACCTCGTTCGAATTTGTCCCTTCAGCCTTGGAATAACCCTCCGCAAATCATACCTGGTTTTCTGGTATAGGCCTGGGTTCCAGACATGACTGCCACAGATCTGGCCTTCAGCAGACGATGTACCTCCTGGTTCCTCCACGGCTTTTGGTTTGGGAATGTACAGTAAGTCTTTGTGGGCACAAACTCATCCACACAGGTTTTAATCAAGTCGGTAACAACTGCAGCATACTCATCCAGGTTCAAAGATGAATCCCTGAATACATTTCAGTTCACCAATCGAAAGCAGTCCTGTAAGCGCTACTGTGCTTACAGTATCTATCAATGACACTCCCTTGTGATTCATCACTTTCCCATATCAGCGGACAACCGAAAGCCGTGCGCTCTGGCAAATTCGCTGACACTCCCAAATTTGTGAAAACCCCAAATCCGTGCACTGTCTCAAAGGCACATGCAACTTCTAAAGCAGTGTGCACCCACAAATTTACCGACACTCGAAATCCGTGTGCAACACGTTATTCGCCAACACATATGTAGCTCCCCTCTGTTCACCCTCAGGGTCGCACGGCTCGCTGTCGTCTAGGAAAACAGCCTCGGCCCCGGCAAACTGGGTAATAGTTTGTGTGGATGCTGTGTGATTTACCCCACCCCGCCCAAATAACAGACAATACACCAGATGCAATTAAATGATATACAGTTTATAGATATTACTGGAACTATATAATTAAGAGAGAATAAAATATAAAAGGAAAATAAAAGGCGCCACACTTATCAAAGTTCAATCTCTTCGTGCACAAAACAGTTGGAGATCAAGGACCCTCTTCTTTACCCTGCGACCCCTCGGACCACCTCGACCGGCCGCTTGGGACCAACAACGGTGGTCGACCAGACGCTCCACACGAGTCCGTCTCCGTCTCCTCGCTGAACGTCCCGCCCGGGGTCCGACCCCATTAGTGGACTCACAGCACCTCGTCCATCCTCTGTCCCGCTCTCCCGCCTTCTGCCCCCAAACCCCGCGCATGCAGTATCTTCAAATACACCAAAATCATAACAACTATCCCAATTGGTTAATAGCACTCTCTTATCATACTCTAAACCAAAAACAAGCTGCTAGCGCAAACTTTCTCAGCGTTTAACACAAGAAAGCCGCATTCCCCAGATTATCGCAACAAAGACGCCATTTTAATTAGCCTCTGCAGTAACATAAAAGTCGAAACCCCTTTACACTCTCCCCCCACCAAATAAAGTCATGTCCTCATGACTTCTAAATAACTCGCCAACCAGTCCTGCAAACACAAAACACACATACACAGATACATACAGTGACGGTGCTCCCCAAACAGTGGACCTTACTCCTGTCCCACGGGCACTACATAGGCCAACCTATCTGGGAGCTTCTTAACCCTTCGAGACCTCCGTACCCCCTCACCTAAACCCAAAAGGCTCAGGCATTACTAGGGATACCTCGGGCCTGCTTGCCAACTTCTCTCTCACTCAGACCACCACTACAGCTCGGAGCCCCCCGTCCTGTGTCCGGGGCCCCGTCTCTCCTCCTTCCTGATCCTGCCGCAACTCAGACAGCCCACAGCTAGCCCTCCCCACTACACCTGACTCAGTGGGAGAAGGGCCAAAGGTCTCTTCCTCAATCACGGGGAAGTTAGCGAAAGGCAGTATGTACCACATGTGCAGCACATCATCCTTCGAATCCGTATCCTTCCTCATTCCCTCGATCGGTAACTGCTGTTTAAGTTTCTCCAAACTGAAACATTTAGCCGGGGCTACCTCTTCAGCCTCCTGCAGTCGAGACGTCAGCTTCTTCGGGGACTCCTTCATCTTTCGCCACAGCCTCAGCAGTTCTGACTCAGGGTTCTTGGCCATCTCAATCTGGGACGCAGTTACCCCACCAGCTTCTTCCACCCTGACCTGAAAAGCAGCAGTTAAAGAATGTTCAGCCTCCTTTTGTTTCTTCCTGAGGATGTCTTCCAGGTCAACTTTCAGTTTTTCCACTTCATTTAAACTCGCGATAGTTATCTTCAGGTTCCTTTCAAGCGTCCGCCTCCCTTTTCCGAGATCTGTCCTCCATTTCTTTACCTCCTCGGGAGAGTAGTCAAACTCCCCTCCCTGGGCTCTCGGTTTTCTGCTGACCTTAGTCAGAACACTTCCTTGATCTTCCCCAACTTGTAAGTCTTCCAATCTTTTCTGAATCGACGTCTTGAGTTTCTGCTGATCCCTTCGGAGGTGGGTCATTGTTTCTTCTCGCTAGATTAATTCATCAGTACATGACCGCAGTGTGGTGCAAATCCCCTCGCTTCCCTGTGTCTCATTCAGATTGACGACCTGGGTTTCCATCCCCCGGTCCACCACCGTCTGTCCCAACACCAGGAAGTTCAACTGGTATGTCGGGTCATTTTTCTCACATTGCACCAAACTCCTCTGGCCACAAACTCCTCCATATTTGACACTTCGCTTCGGTCGCCCGGGCTCAGCCAGTCGCCTCGCCTCACAGTCCCCCAGGCGAATCCAAGCTCTAGGCGGTCATCCACATACGTCAAAACTCCACACACCTTCACTTCCCCCATGGTCTTCCTCATGCCCCGCGGGAAGGATGCAGAGGCTCCGGATATGCCCTTGGGCATCTTTTCGGATCTGAAGAATCCTAGGGAACTAGTAACGGCCGTCTTCGGCTCAACAGCCGCACTCCTCAGGATCTGGCAACATCCACCCCTCAGATGCAGCACATTAAACCACATCGCATAATCCACACACACGCTGCCTTCATCTTCCACGCCGCCAGGGTCCCGTTGCCGCGACCTCTCTCTCACTGAGGTGTCTTCAGCTGTCAATTCCCCTCCCTCGTGGTAGTTCGGAGCATCTATTAAGAGGGTCTCACCCTCAGCTACTTTCCCCAAGCCGTACCACCGCTGGGTCTCGTTTAAATTCGGTACTGGCTCAAGGCTGCTACACACGTCCTCAGAAGCCACTCGACACGCTGGGTGCCCAGAAAATGCCTCCATGACCTCTAGGGTCATTAACCAATCATCGTCTTCTGGATAACTACTGCCACTAGTACCCAAAGTCTCCGGTGTCCTTGCGGTTGTCAAGGATAAATGCTTCAGACACCGGTTGTAAAACGAACTGTACAACAACTTGATCTGTGCCCCGGGGTCGAGGATAGCTTTAGCATCGCTTCCCTCTATCCATAACGACACCCTGGGGCGTTGTCCCTCTAAGCCTTCAGGAATAGGGTCTTCTCCTTTCGGAAGTTCATTGGTACATTGCTGGGAACGTGCTTCCCCAGAGACCCCAAGCCGTTCCCCCACTGGGCCTCCACTAAGTTTCTCGATCCCTCTCTGATCAGCTGAACAACTGAAGGATGGGCTGATCCCCTGAAATGATCCCCCTGGCACTGCAAGCAATTTAGCCGCCCTCCTGGCCAGAGAAGACACACTGAAAACTTTCCCCCCTCTTTCAAATAACTGACAGCTGTCACTACGGTGTAAGTGAACCTGACAGCTCTAACACTGTCACCAGCCCGCCTACTCAAACTTTCAACCAATCCCTGTCGCTCTCCCTCAACCGAGCACTGCCACTCATCTAACAACTGAGAGATCCGCTCCACCCACGTCTCGTACGTCTCCGCCCCTCTTGGGGTGGACACTATCCCAAGTGCCAGGCGGAGCCTGCCAGAGCTAGAACATTTATTCGCAGACCCTACCTCCAAATCAGACCACTCTTTCCTCTTTCTCCCTACCGCATGGACACCTCCGAGTGCCACCTCCAATTCGTCAATGTCAGCCTGAACTCGACCAAAGACCTCACCCACAACGCATACAGCAATCACCAGCAAATAACACACAGAGACACACATTACAGATTTAAACAGGGCACCCACACATCATACCAGCAGACTCAATCCTGGACAAAGCCCCCACAATGTAGCCCCCCCCCCACCCCCGGCCGCCCTCCGGGTCTCTCAGCTCGCTGTCGTCTAGGGAAACAGCCTCGGCCCCGGCAAACTGGGTAATTCGTTTGTGTGGGTGCTGTGTGAGGTACCCCACCCCGCCCAAATAACAGACAATACACCAGATGCAATTAAATGATTTACAGTTTATAGATATTACTGGAACTATATAATTAAAAGAGAATAAAATATAAAAGGAAAATAAAAGGCGCCACACTTATCAAAGTTCAATCTCTTCGTGCACAAAAACCGTTGGAGCTCAAGGACCTTCTTCTTCACCCTGCGACCCCCTCGGACCACCTCGACCGGCCGCCTGGGACCAACAACGGTGGTCGACCAGACGCTCCACACGAGTCCGTCTCCGTCTCCTCGCTGAACGTCCCGCCCGGGGTCCGACCCCGTTAGCGGACTCACAGCACTTCGTCCATCCTCTGTCCCGGTCTCCCGCCTTCTCCTCCAAAACCTCGTGCATACAGTATCTTCAAATACACCAAAAACCATAACAACTATCTCAAGTGGTTAATAGCACTTTCTTATCACACACTAAACCACAACAAGCTGCTAGTGCAAACTTTCTCAGCGTTTAACATAACAAAGACACCAGATTAACATAACAAAGACACCATTTTAATTAGCCTCCGCAGTAACATAAAAGTCGAAACCCCCTTACACATACAAAAATCTACGCATATCAATATGCAGCGCCATTTCCATGTGCAAACCCAAACCAGATGACATCCCCACAAGCATATCAGATTATCCCATGCACAAAATAGCTGCCTCCATCTTAAAACGTTCAAAGTTCGGGGGCTCCCCGAACGTCATTGTTCAGAATGGCAGCTTAAATCAACAGCTCCCCCGGAAAAACGCATATTTTGCCCCGTTAATCCATCAAATATAATATCTTTCGAAAATATCTGAATTGATAAGGGGGGCAAGAATGGGGAGAAAGAATGGAGATAAAAATACCACTACGGAGCCTATTTACTGCTATTTAAACATTTACTGTTCACTCTTCCACATTAACATCTATAATGTGTCTTTGTGGGTAGAAACGGAGCTCTTCACGATCACGCTGCACGCGTGGCATCCGCCTTCACACCTTCACTGAACCGGTTACACACAAGACGCCGCGAAACCAGAGGTGACGTCATCGCATGCCGCGATAGACCGTAGACAATGAATTTACCTTTGTTATACTGTAACTTAATTATCAACCTTTAACTAGAAAATAGTTACAAACAAATCATTTAAAACGTAGACCCAACAAAGTCAAATAAATGCCTTAAGGCAACACACTCCCCGCCTGACCTTTGTAACGTCACTATAAACATTGTATAAAACTTTAGTCCCTAGATCAGTCTTTAGGTAGAAGTAGAACAACCTCTGTAACTGGTCTCAGGTCTCCTTTTCAGGGTTCGTTTTGTTACATAACCGGCCACAATGAATATCAATGGAGTCAGGCTATATAAAAACAACCAAACATTTATTAAAAACGGATAAACAATAAAAACAAACGAAAACCTTAACCGGAAGTTAACCGCTATGCGGCCGTTCAACAAATCGCCCTAGGTACTGGTTCTTAAAGCGATAAATGCGACAGTTACAGAGGTTGTTCTACTTCTACCTAAAGACTGATCTAGGGACGAAAGTTTTATACCATGTTTATAGTGACCTTACAAAGGTCAGGCGGGGAGTGCGTTGTCCTTAAGGCATTTATTTGACATTGGTGGGTCTACGCTTTGTCAAAAAAGGTAGTAGGGATAGTCCGGGTAGTTATAGACCAGTCAGCCGTACGTCTGTAGTGGGAAAACTGTTGGAAAAGCTTCTTAGAGATAGGGTCTATAGGCATTTAGAGAATCATTGTCAGATCAGGTACAGTCAGCATGGCTTTGTGAAGGGCAGATCGTGTCTAACAAGCCTTATAGAGTTCTTTGAGGAAGTGACCAGGCATATAGATGAGGGTAGTGCAGTGGATGTGATCTATAAGGATTTTAGTAAGGCGCTTGACAAGGTTCCACATGATAGGCTTATTCAGAAAGTCAGAAGGCATGGGATCCAGGGAAGTTTGGCCAGGTGGATTCAGAATTGGCTTGCCCGCAGAAGGCAGAGGGTGGTGATGGAGAGAGTACATTCAGATTGGAGGATTGTGACTAGTGGTGTCCCACAAGGATCAGTTCTTGGACCTCTACTTTTCGTAACTTTTATTAACGATCTGGATGTGGGGGTAGAAAGGTGGGTTGGCAAGTTTGCAGACGACACAAAGGTTGGTGGTGTTGTAGATAGTGTAGAGGATTGTCAAAGATTGCAGAGCGACATTGGTAGGTTGCAGAAGTTGGCTGAGAAGTGGCAGATGGAGTTCAACCCGCAGAAGTGTGAGGTGGTACACTTTGGAAGGACAAATTCCAAGGCAGAGTACAAAGTAAATGGCAGGATACTTGGTAGTGTGGAGGAGCAGAGGGATCTCGGGGTACATGTCCACAGATCCCTGAAAGTTGTCTCACAGGTGGATAGGGCAGTTAAGAAAGCTTATGGGGTGTTAGCTTTCATAAGTCGAGGGATAGAGCTTAAGAGTCGCGATGCAATGATGCAGCTCTGTAAAACTCTGGTTAGGCCACACTTGGAGTACTGTGTCCAGTTCTGGTCGTCTCTCTATAGGAAGGATGTGGAAGCATTGGAAAAGGTACAGAGGAGATTTACCAGGATGCTGCCTGGTTTAGAGAGTATGCATTATGATCAGAGATTAAGGGAGCTAGGGCTTTAGTCTTTACAGAGAAGGAGGATGAGAGGAGACATGATAGAAGTGTACAAGATAATAAGAGGAATAGATAGAGTGGATAGCCAGCGCCTCTTCCCCAGGGCACCACTGCTCAATACAAGAGGACATGGCTTTAAGGTAAGGAGTGGGAAGTTCAAGGGGGATATTAGAGGAAGGTGTTTTACTCAGAGAGTGGTTGGTGCGTGGAATGAACTGCCTGAGTCAGTGTTGGAGACAGATAAACTAGTGAAGTTTAAGAGACTACTAGACAGTTATATGGAAGAATTTAAGTTGGGGGCTTATATGGGAGGCAGGGTTTGAGGGTCTGCATAACATTGTGGGCTTAAGGGCCTGTACTGTGCTGTACTACTCTATGTTCTATGTTCTATGAAAACAGTTCTTAAAGCGGTAAAGTCAAATACGGTTCTTAAAATGGTAAATTCGATAGTCCAACAGATTCATACGTTCAATTGGGAGAGACTTCTCTGGAGAAGGATTTCTTCAGAGACGCGATTTTCCTGCTGGTTCTGTCCAAAGGATTCACGATGAAGGAAATAAACGGCTGAAAAACAACTGACATTTATTTCTAGAGAACAAACCTTGCATGAACTTCTTAACTCTTTTGGCAGGAGTTATCTGCGATGCAGGTCGCTACTTCTTCAACGAAGACTCAATGAGGTCGATGCTTTGTTAAACTGCCGAACAATACCAACTTCTCTTAATCCTTCAGGTCCTGCACTTCGATAAAGACTTCACTCTCCAATACTACTGCAAAGGTACATCAACAAATCTGGCAGAAATGGGTAAACTACCAGTCCAGCACTATTGTACCTTGCAACAGAACGTAAAACTCCGTTTTAAAACTGAAACTGCGTCATCAAACAAATACGCAGCGGAACGGAGACACTGATTAACGTTCTAGCTGGAAAAAACTAACTACGTCACCAGGGGTCTTCCCTTTTATACCCGTGGTGAACATGTCATCACGTGACATCACATTGGCGGGAAAATTACATCAGGTGACCTCCAAAAGACCATTACATCATTCTCACAACAAAGTTACAAGATCTTCTTGAGTTATGCAACAGTTGTAAAGATCTGAACCGGTTGACTGCCTGCTCTTTGTTGTTTGGCCAGCGCTAGCATGATACTCTGAATGGTAATGGGGCGACCCAGTTGTTCGCTTCGTCTCTAAAAAACCTTTGTGTCCATTATTTTTAAGGAGATGGCGTTTTCCACAGATGGAGCAAGTTTATTACCGTGCTTAGTTTGAGTGGAGACTGACTGTCCCAGTGTCTTCTCAGTTACTTTACTATGCTCGTGCCTTTGTTGTGCTTCCTTGATACACGCAACACTTGTGGAGGGCTGAGAAATTGAATGACGGCCTCTCTCTAGCACGTTAGTCTTGAGCGTGTTAACTGTTCGCTTGTGTACGTTGCCAGGGCACACCACTCCTATCACCACCTAGCCCACATCCAGACGTTGGGGGAAGGGGGCGTTGTGTGGTCCATTGACCTGCTGCCTGACTTTGTGCACCCTAAGAACGTCTCTTCCGAGTAGCAGGAATATTTCTGCTTCCGGATCCAGTTCTGGGATGTGCTTGGCAATGTGGTGGAGATGGGGCTGGTGTCGCGCTGCGTTTGGCGTCGGAATCTCGGATCGGTTATTCAAGATCTCATTGCACACTAAGAGTGGAGGGAGACTGATGACGACTTTGCCATCCAGCGACTCAAGCTGCAAGCCTTCTGCCTTCTTGCCATATGTTTCTGCGATGCCAGAGCAGCTTCTGAGGTAGTATGGGACTGGATTACCCTTTACGCTGAACAACTGGAAGAACTCTGGTCTCACTAGTGAGCGATTGCTCTGGTCACCCAGAATTACATAGGCTTTGATGGCCTTGTCTTTGGCTCCCTCAGGGTCTACCTTAGTGAGGCAGATCTTTGAGCACGAACGGCTCGACTGACCTGGACTGCAAACTTCTGTGCAGCTCGAGCTGACAATAGTTGTATCAGAGTGATGCTGTCCCTCCCCGCCATCCTCTTGTGGGAGCGGAGGAGCCTTGGCAGTTTGCGGTGACGGGCCGGGATGCATGGCTCCATCGTGATTATTGCTGTTACATTCCGAGCACTTTACGGGGAACATACACTCTTTAGCGAGGTTAGAGGTAGCAATTAAAACATATTCTTTTTTTCTTTGAGAAGGGCCTTTCTTTCGTCAAAGGGTTTGCTTCGGAACATTCTGCATTTTTTTGAGGGGGTGGAGTTTGTTCTGCAATGGACAGTTCTTGCCAGGGTCATCGTTGATTGCGGAGACTTCGGTTTTATGCACTGAGACAGATTTATTGATAACAAAGTTGTTCGAAATGGGTTTGACTGGGTTGGTGTGAGTTGTGGTGCTGCCTTGATTCATGAAGCGGGGGTCGTTTCGCCTCTTCGCCTCCTTGCACACAAACCTACTAAAATACTGAAAGGGAGGGAATCGACCACCGTTCTCTTCCTTGTACTCTGAGCCAGTAGACACCCATCTTTCCTGCAGCCCGAATGGAAGCTTGTCCATAATTGGTCCAACTCCGCGTGAGGTATCCGGATACGACAGGCCAGTCAAATAGCAGTCTTCTTTAGCACCTTGAATCTCCATGAGTAAATCTCCGAGTTCTCGTAATTTAGTGTGGTCCTTGGCTGACACCCTAGGAAAATTGTCCAGCCGTTGAAATAGCGCCCTCTCAATAACTTCGGGGGCCTAATAGCAGTCCCGCAGTCTCCCCCATGCTTTGTGTAAGGCTAGCTTGGGGTTGCTGACATACACTGAGCGTATGCGTTTCACCTGTTCACTTGATTCCTTTCTCAGCCATTTAGTCATAAGGTCCAACTATTGGATTGCTGTGAGCTGGACTCCGCCAGGGGCACTGGTGAATGAGGAGTACCACGCACGGTAATTTTCAGGCTTATCGTCAAACTGGTACAGTCCGGAATTGACGAGATCTCGTCGCGCTAAATATTGTGCCAAGGGTTCTGCTGCAGGTGGCGTGCTAGCTGGGGGAATATGTTGGGGAACATATGACTGAGTGTGTACGTTCATGATGGGGTTTGACGTTCTGAACTTCAGCCTTTGTCTCTGCTCTCAACGGATCCGGTAGGTTTGGTGTCGGGAAGTATTCGTAGTCAGCCCTTTCATACTTGAGTTTGTGGCAAGGTTGCAATTGTGAGTTGTCTTCCCCTGGTGGACGCGATGCCACGAAGCTTCCCTGTGATTTCACATGAGATGGGACACCATCGTCAGCAAACTTGCCAATCCACCCTTCTACCCCCACATCCAGGTCGTTAATAAAAATTACGAAAAGTAGAGGTCCCAGAACCGATCCTTGTGGAACACCACTGTTCACAACCCTCCAATCCGAATGTACTCCTTCTACCACGATCCTCTGCCTTCTGCAGGCAAGCCAATTCTGAATCCACTTGGCCAAACTTCCCTGGATCCCATGCCTTCTGACTTTCTGAATAAGCCTACCGTGTGGAACCTTGTCAAATGCCTTACTAAAATCCATATAGATCACATCCACTGCACTACCCTCATCTATATGCCTGGTCACCTCCTCAAAGAACTGTATAAGGCTTGTTAGACACGATCTGCCCTTCACAAAGCCATGCTGACTGTCCCTGATCATACCATGATTCTCTAAATGCCCATATATCCAATCTCTAAGAATCTTTTCCAACAGCTTTCCCACCACAGACGTAAGGCTCACTGGTCTATAGTTACCCGGACTATCCCTACTACCTTTTTTGAACAAGGGGACAGTATTCGCCTGCCTGCAAAATGAATTGTCTGCAAGATTAGATTGTTCTCACTTTCCAGTCTATCTCTGCCATGAGACCCACCGAACAACAAGACAGTAATTCACTCATTCTTTTTGCTGTTCCCCCAGTGATTTTAGTGGCGATAGTGATCTTGTCCCTGGGAAAGTGCGGACTGGCCACCTGTACCACTCGGTACCTGGTGGCCATGTCACAGTGGCGAGGGCATTGGGAGCAAGTGTGGACCCAAATGCAAGACACATCTTGTGAGATTAATTAGATTTAGTTTATTGTTTGATACCAGGAGAGCAAGCAAAAGCAGGAATAGCGAACTGGACAAGGACTGAGGACTACGACTAGGCTGGGACTAGGGATCTGGGCTAGGACTCGGAATTGGATCCCAGAACTAGAGGAGACATGAGGAGGCTAGGGTATGGACTCCGAGCCAGAGACTGGGCAAGGACCCAGTACCTGTGTCTTGCCTCGGGCTCGGACCCCAGAACCAGGCAAGGACATGACATGGGCTAGGGAGAGGAGGAACATGGGAACACAGAGCCTCGTTCTCGGGGAGCAGGTACATGGAACCATGGACACATACACAGAACACAGAGTCGGGACCCCTCCTTGGGTACAGAACATAGGGCCGGGACTCATGACCCTCCGCGGGGCAACGGCAAGACGGCCTGACTAACCCCACGGAGGCGAGGACCAGGCAAGACATGACTCCCCGCGGGGCAACGGAAAGACGGCCTGACTTATCCCACGGAGACAAGACCAACACGAAAGCACACCAGACAGTACCTATCTAGCTCCGGAGATAGAACTAGACCGAAATGCAGGCGAGGGTTGCAGACGAGGGCTAGAGGCGAGAGGGGCAGAGAAGGGTTTCAGAGAGGTGGGTAGGACAGGAATAACAGACGGCCAGGGCCAGGACTTGACTTGGTACTTGGAGGCCGCCAGGGCCAGGACTTGGACATGGTACTTGGAGGCCGCCAGGGAAAGGACTTGGACGTGGTACTTGGAGGCCGCCAGGGAAAGGATTTGAATGTGGTACTTGGAGGCCGCCAGGGAAAGGACTTGGACGTGGTACTTGGAGGCCGCCAGGGAAAGGACTTGGACGTGGTACTTGGAGGCCGCCAGGGCCAGGACTTGGATGTGGTACTTGGAGGCCGCCAGGGCCAGGACTTGGACGTGGTACTTGGAGGCCGCCAGGGCCAGGACTTGGACGTGGTACTTGGAGGCCGCCAGGGCCAGGACTTGGACGTGGTACTTGGAGGCCGCGAGGGACAGGACTTGGACGTGGTACTTGGATGCCGCCAGAGCCAGGTCGTGGTACTTGGAACCTCCGAGTAGTGGCAAGCTCTAGACTAGGCCCAGGAACAGTAGACAGTGGCTCCTGATTCTCTCCGGCGGGTTAACTGACGGACACACCTTGATGAGGAAACTTTGCAGGCTCGCTTCGGCGAGGTAACTGGACAGGGTTGCTCCGGTGAGGAAGGGTGAATTACCGGCACTCGCTTCGGCAGAGACTAGGCTTGCTCCGGCCAGGTGACATCGGCACACCGTACCTTAGATGGCTTTGCAGACGCTCTCGCGCCGAACGGCTAAA